>NC_083319.1:12461188-12792693 GCF_963455315.2 Globicephala melas | reverse complement strand
TGGGCCACAGTTGGTGCCCGGATTTGTACTCACCTCTGCTCTCCAGTGTCTTGTGTCCAACTTCTGGTCCCCTTCCCTCATTCAACAAGCAGTCTGGGAGCCCATTTCACGTGCCAGGGCCGTGACACCTTAGAGGATTTGGGCAGGGTGTCTGCCGACCAATACGATACCTTCATGTGACCTTGGAAAAGACACGCCCTCCTGGGCACACGCAGCCTTGCTGGACTCCAGCTGGACAACAGAAAGTGCCCTTGAGTGAAGGAAAAGGTGACTGTCTTCTTGGCAGACAGAGCCCCGCATTTGGGCACAGGCTGGCTGGAGTTCAGACCCCTCGCATCACACACAAACTTCACAAGTGGCTCCATGGATGTGTGACCTGTGCTTGGTTTAATGCTCTACTCTAAGTGTTGTGAAATTTTAGAAAATTTTTGAACAAAGGGCCCACTATTTCATTTTGCACTGGGCCCTGCAAATTACATAGCTAACCTTGATCCTCCACACAGTAGGATCACACAGAATGGGGGAGGGGAGGGGAGTGAAAGAAGGCACTGGAGAGAGAGGGAGTGAAGGGCCTCAAATGCCAGGTTGGGGGGCCTGGACTATCCTCTGTGTGGCTTGGGAGGGTCCCCAACCTCTACTCCAACTAGAGTAGGTCTGTATAAATCTGTTCTCTGTTTTGTACATGGGGTGGATGAGGAACGCTTAGGATTTTGTTTGTAAAGAGAAGACGTTGCCTCTACAGATATGTTTGGAAGCCATAGCTATTAGGGTTAGAAGCCAGAGGAGGAGTTAGAAGTCCCTCTGCCAGCTTCTGGATCCCTTGAAGGGCTTGCGCTCTTTACAGGCAAGAAACCTGAGCCTTAGAGAGGGGCAGGTGTGGGTCACAGGCAATATTAGAACCCAGGATTCCTGCCTCCTAGATCAGGGCTCTATTGATGCTGTACCTGCAGGAACTTGGGTTCAGAACCCCCGGATGAGGCCCCTGGCCCATTTTGCCAGGTCTTGCCAGTGGGTCTGCATCCCCAGCAGAGAAGTTCCCTTTTTTCCTCTGCTACACAGCCTTCCCGGAAAAAGGCGGCCTCTGCTACCACCTGGTGGCAACTCTGGGGTAGGGGCGGGTGTCCCTTTGGCTCTGGAGCTAGCCGCAGTCCTGGTCCAGACAAGGGACCCTGTGTTATGGGGAAGGGACGGCCCTGTTCTGGGTCATCAACCCCTTCAGGACTCTAGGACCATTAGTAGTGGTATAGCCCACCCCAGATCTGTTCTTCCTCTGTTCTCCCCTGTCTCGGGGACTTAGCACCCTAATTGTCTAATCCAGAAGCCTGGGAGTTACCCTCAGCTCTCCCTGCTCTATTACGCCCTAAATTCAGTCTGTCCCCAAATCCTGTCAAGTCTACCTTCTAGGTAGATCCGGAACATGTCCATTGCTCTCCATTCCCAGGCCCACGGCTCAGGTCCAGCCACCATCTTCCTCACCTGGTCTGTTGCAGTGGCCTCACGTATGTTTTCTTCTCTCACTCGGACCTGTCTGCATCCACTCTCCACGCTGCGTCCAGAGGGACCCTGCCAAAACCCACAGCTACACACGTCGCTCCCTGCTTAAAGCCAGCAATGGTTCCCCGTTGACCCCAGGACAAAGTTCAGCCTCTTTACCGGGGAACCCTCTCAGGGAACTGTCTCCTGTCAGCCCCCCTCTGATGCCCCTCTGGCTCTCCCAGTTGGGCCTGGCTGCCTGCTCTCAAATCTCACCTGCCTCTCATTTTCCAATGGTGCAACCTTTGTCAGGTGACTTAACTCAGTTTCCCAATCTGTAAAACAGCCTTGATGGTGACGGTCCCTACCTCAGAGGGTTATCGTGAGGAGTCAGTGAATGAAGCTGCAGTAAGTTGGGGCCAACTACAAGGTCAGAGGTCACAGTCTGCACACAAACTGCCTCACTTCTGACACCAACGCAAGTTCAGGAGGTGCCCGAGCTCGGGGTTCTGAGCACCAGGGCACTCCTGGGGTTGGGGCAATTCACGTGGGGACTGACCTGCCTGAATTTGGCCTCTTGTGCGGATGGGGTGAGCTAGGAGCCCATAACGAACTCCACCCCGAGAGCCTGCTGGGGAAGGAGCTGGGTCTAAGGACCAGGAGCCCCGGGTTCTGGCCGCTTCTCTGCCACGTGTCTTCGGGCAAACTGCTTCCCCCTCTGGGCCGCAGTCTCCTGATCTGTTCAGTGGAGGGTTGGGCCCTTTCTACAGAGAGGCAGGAAGTGGAGGCTTCAGGGAGGAGGGTGGAGGGTACCGGAGGTCAGGTCAGAGCCAGTCCTGGTGGTGTCTGTCCATGTGCCTAGAAACTCATTCCTCCCCCACGCCTCCCCTTCTCAGCTTCTCTCTGCCCACACAGACCACAGACTTCTCTTCTCCTTTCTATTTTCAGACAACCTAGAATTCTGAGGAAGACTGGCCAGTGCCTGCCCAGGAACTCTGAGCTGCTAAGGGAGCATCTCAGAGCAGTTAGAGGTACAGCCAGCCATGGCTGAGGAGGAGAGAGCTGGGGCCTCGCTTCTGGGCTGGAGCAGGGCCGTCTCCCTGGCTGGGCCTCGCTTGCTTCCTGCTGGAGCCTGGACTGACCAGGAGGCTGATGGCGGGTGCGGCCAGAGAGGAATGCAGTCCTGGCGCTGGCCCTGTAGGCTCACCCTGACGGAGACCAGGACGGTCTTGGGGGGCTGTGCCTGGCTGGGCTGGGAGCCTGTGGCCAAGGGCCTAATGGCTGGATTCTGGATTCAGTCTGGCTAAAACCCCAGCCCTGACCCTCACAGGCTGTGGCTCTGTTGCAGGAGGCCAAAGCCTGGCTTCCTCCTCTCCCCTGGGCCCATGAAGCCTTCCCCGTTGTGCTCTCAGAATTGTGCTTTTGTGCCATGTTGGGTCCCGACCTCAAGAGGTGGGAAAGGTCGGGGTCAGTGGTGAATGACCCTCACTAGAGGGGCAACCCGGTTGCCTCTTGTCTCCTTTCTAGCCCTCCCTACCACCCCCCCCCCCCAGGGAATACACTTTACTAAGAGAGAGACAGACAGACTGACAGACAGGGAGACACTGTTCTGAGATGCTGTGGGAAGGTACATAATTCTCTTGGTCTTGGAGATGGCTTCTGGGGTAGGTGGTACTGTCCTCCCACCCACCTCCCAGCCAGTCTGGTCCCCCACCTTCCTCCTCTAGGTTCAGAGTCTGGAGTCTCCAGCTCAGGAGGGCCTCACTCTCACTCCGCTAACTCTGAATGATCTTGAGCAAGCCCCCTGCAGCCTCCGGGGCTCAGTTTCCCCATCCATAAAATGGGAAGATTGGCCTAAATTCCCTTCCAACTCTAGGGTGTGTGGTTCTGATTTCTTTCCTTCTGAGGAAAGAAGTTTTAGCTCATGCATGGGAAGCTTCAGGCCCGACTCAGCAGCCTGAGTGGTTCCCAGGCAGCCTGGGGTGACTATGGTTCGGGAAGAGGCAGAGGGGATGGAGGGAGAAACAACTCCCCAGCTACAGCTTAGTACATGAAGCAGATTGTACCAGAAATACAAACAGAGACAGGAGAGTCAGCAAGAGGAAGGCTAGCAACACAAGATGGTAAAAGAGGAAGAGAGCGTCCAAGATAGAGATGATGAGACAGGGCCACCCACACAGAGAGATAATGACAGAGAGACAGAGATACAGAGACGAAGACTGAGCGACTGAGCGATAAGGCAGGAAAAGGAAGGCAGGGCCATAAAGGAGTGGAAAGAGAGCTCGGTGCATGGGGCAGAAAGCCAGTGACAGAGCCTCTGCTCCCTGGGGGTCAAGCCAGATCCTACTTTTGCCTGCAAGGTGCCCAGGTCTGGTGGTCCCTCTTCTGCCCATCAAATTTCTTCTGGGGCCGGGACCCTCCCTGCTGCCCAATCTAAATGTCCTCACCTCCCTGGGGGCAGGGTGTGCAGGGCTGAGAGCCCACACAGGCTTGAGGTCTCTGAGGATTCATGGCCTCGGGGTTTCATGAAAGGGGAGAGGTAAGTGGTGGGGAGTCAGAAATGAAGGTTATTATCTGTAGGGGGATGTGGTTAGCACAGGGAGAGAAATAAGGAGGTAGATAGTCCAAAGGAAACTTTTCCCATCTTCTTTTAGATCAGGTATTAATTCAGTGTCTCACTATTTAGGGAAGGATAGGGAATCTGCCAATGGGGGAGGATTGGGAAACAAGTATTTAGTGTCAGACAGAAAGAGGAGATGCAAAAGGAGAAGAATCGAGCTGGGTAGGGAAGTTGAGTTGAGTTGTGTTGAGTTGGGTTGAGTGTGTTGAGTTTGGTTTGGGTGGAGTAGAGTTGTGTTATGTCACGCTGGGGTGGGTTGGGTTGAATAAAATTTAGTTTGGTTGGATTGAATAGAGCTGGATTTGGGTTTGGCTGAGTGGACCTGAGCTGAGCTGATGTTCCTTGAATTGAATTTAGTAGAGTTAAACCGAGTTGGGTTGTGTTGAGATGGGTTGGTTTGGGCTGAGTGGAGTGGAGCGGAGTTTGGTTGAATTGGGTTGGGTTGGATTTGGGTGGATTGGGTGGAAATAAGTTGAGCTGTGTTGAGTTGAATTTAGGAGAGTTGAGGTGGGTCGAGCTGAATTAGGTTGGGTTGGTCTGGATAAGAAAGTTAAAGGTTCCAAGTGGACAGGAGTAAGGAGGATTCCAGATCCAGCATAATGTAAGTTTTGCTGCCAGGGAAGAAAGGTGAAGTGAGATACCAACAAGGAGAGGCCTGGTGAAGGGAAGTAGCTGAGATGTGGTCCATCCCAGTGTTTCTCCAGCTTTCTACCGCTCTATGCTTCCACTGTGTGCTGGGTGCTAGATACCCTGGGAGACACCCAGTTCCTGTCCTGAGGGTTTAGATTTGGGGCTTCTGGGGTGTCCTCAGAGCCAGTGTTCCTCTCCTCAGAGAGTGGGAGGCTGTGGGCAGGCAGTTGGCCAGTCCTCACTCACCACCCAATTCTTTCTTGTGGTCCTGCAGTCCTGGCTGCATGGCTGGGCCTCCTCGCTCCCCAATCCCTTGGTGAGTCACACACACACACACCCACACACACACACAGAGCATGGGCAGCCCCATGAGAGAGCTCCAGGTTGGATAGACGAGAAAGTGGTTCTTCACAGCTTCCAGGGCAGGTCGGCCCCTGCCTGTCCAGGCCCTCTGAGAGCCTTCACGCGTTCACTCATGGCTTAAAAGTGTGTATTTGCAGGGGGTGGAAAATACAGAGAAGCCAGAGTTTGAAATTCTGGAGCGACAGCTGAACAACTGGAAGACCCTAGCCAAGTTGCCTCACCTCTTAAGTGAGTTTCCGCATCTGTAAAATGTGCATAACCTTCCTTTATAGAGTAAGGGAGACAGTCAAATGAGATAACAAATATGAAAGTATTTGCAGACTGTATACTCCTGATTGGGTGTGTGTGTGTATAAGAGATAGTCATTCATTCATTCATTCATTTATTAGCTCATTTATTTAAGAAACAGTGATATAGAGCTCATTAAGCCTCGGGCAATGTCCTAAGCATTTTATAAGAATTCACTTGTTGGATCCTTATAACAACCCTATGAAGATGGTGCTGGTGTTCTCCCCATCTTACAGATGTGGAAACTGAGGCACAGAAGGGTTAAGTGACTTGCTCGACACCATACAGCTAGTAAGTGGTAGAGCTGGGATTCGTACCTAGTCCTCTTTGACTCCAGAATGTTTCATTTGTTCATTCATCAAACACTTATTAAGTGCTTTCTCTGTGTCAGGCCCTGAGTCCACAGAAGAGCGCCAGGCTCGGTCAGCGTGGTGTTCTGGTTCTCATCCAGAGGCAGATGCAGCCTCCTAGAGGGAGCGCAAGAGGTTAGAAATGCATGGAGCAATTTTTGGTTGATGCCGTGACTGAGCTTACCATTAGCCGGCTAAACTTCCTGCCCTGTGTGGGGAAATCTTACACAAAATGTCAATAGTGCCCTGTTGAGAAACACTCAAGAAAGCAGTACTGGCTTTGGAGTCATTCCAGACCTGGACTGAGTCCCAGCCCTGACATTCCAAGACTTTGTGACTTGGACAAGTCGCTTCACCTCTGCGAGCCTCAACTCTGAAAAACGTGGTCTGCGAAGTGCCCAGAGGTATCTGGCAAGCCTTGGTTGTTCAACAAACATGAACATCCTTTCCTGCTCAAGCAAACACCAGGAAGTAGGGGGAGAAGCAGCTTTGGATTCCAGCATCCCTCCAAACCCTTCTCCCTCCCTCTCCGGGCGGCTCTGAAGCCTGCCAGGCTCCGGAAAGGCAGGGGACCTCTCACCCCCATAGCCCTTCCCTCTTCTCTCCATCCAGGCTCACGGCCAAAGGCAAGAGAGCCTCCCTTCCTACCAGCCCTGAGGTTTCAGGCAAAAGTCATTTACCTCTCTGAGCCTTGGCTTCCTCGTTTGTCACATGGGGAAGCGGAATGCTGGTGGACGTCAGTTGCCTCTGCCTGGCCTGCACCCCTTCCCTCTTCTTTTGTATCCAGTTTGCTGTTGGGGGAACATCCCTCTCTCATTCTCAGTTCATGTGGGCGCATGGTCTAGGACTGGCCAGTTAGAATCAGGATATTCCGTCCTCCTGCTCACAGCCTTTGGTTCAGGGATGGGCACGTGAGCTAAGCCGAAGCAATCAGAAGTGTCCAGGAAAGAGATCCTCTTCATATGGGATCAGAGTGTTAGGACCGTGTAAGTTTGGAGCTGCCCAAGTGCGTGGGGAGCACCTGCCTGAGAGTGAAGCCAATAAGAAGGGAAAAAAAGATCAAGGAGAGAGAGACAGAGAGTCACACAGACAGAGACAGACCGAGACAGAGAGGGGGGGAGCCTGACACCTGGATGCAGCCATACCTGTCCCCACTTTTTCAGCTTGGGAGCCGACTCTTCTCCTTCTTTTGCCAAAAGCAGTTGGAATCGATTTTGTTGTCAGGTTGTCATAGAGCCAACCCTGGCTTATTCAGGGGCTAAAACACCTACGTCAGAAGGTTTCTGTGTGGCTCAAAAGAGAAGATGATGTAAGTGAAAATGTTTTTCTAAGCTGTGTATGGCTGAATGATGGTAAGTTATTCCTGAGGTGCTAAAGCAGGAGCACACATTCCACGTGAGTGATGAGTCAGACCAGTTCTATCCGAAAGGGTCTAGAAAATGGACTTCTAAGGCTCTTGCCTGAGAACTGAAGAGTTGGTTGGAAGTGGGAATTCTTGCCCCCTGCGTTTTCAGTTCATTGGGTGCAGAGCTTCAGAGGATGAGATGTCCTTGCGTTGGGGCACCACTGTTTCATGGGTGAATTGTTCCAAGGTTGGTCATGAGAGGCCACAGGACACAGAGGAAAGAGCCTGGCCGGTTTGGGCAAGCCCCTGCCTTGCTCTGACCCTCCGAGTCTGACACTGAGTGGTGCTGGGTTGGACCTTGTCTCAGGGAGTGCCTGTCTCTGACCTGCTGTGGTTCTGCAATTCTCAGACCCTCTTCTGGGCCAAGCAAGGTCTGCTCACCTCTGGAGTCAGCGGCACATACCTGTTCTTGGGTTCTCTGGAGAAGCCACACATCAGAAACCACAGCCCACACCAGAAAGAGACTCTTCTGAGTCCGGCAGACACAGCTGGCCCCATCTCCATTCACAACTCCCTATCCCTCCCTGCTTAATCTCCAAAACTCAATTTCCCAATCTCCTTTGCGGGCAGGCGAGGTCACATGACACAGTTCTGGTGAAAGAGATGCGGTTGGAACTCAGCTGGGGCTGCCTCTGCCCTTTCTATCCTTTCCTGCCTGGAACACAGGCTGGCGGACACAACGCATTCTGAGAGTGAACAGAAAGATGGAAAGAGCCTGGCCTCCTGACGGCATTCTCCAGCAGCCAAAGGGCCTGGGCGGTTTACCTCTGGCCTGTCATTCCAGAACAAGAATCCTCTTCCTTTTTTTTTTTTTTTGTTTAAGCTGCCACATTTGGGACTTTGCTATGGGTAGGCAAATGCATTCCTAGTACGCTAAGCTAGCACCTGCCTGCAACCATTCTCTCTTAACTTCTTTTTGGTGTCCAGAACAAGTTTTTTTCACATCTAGGACCACACTGACTGAATCAAATTAATTATTAATTAATATTAATTATTTACTACTACTAATAATAATAATTCCACCAGTAAGCATCATTTACCAAGTATCTCCCGAGTGCCAGAGATTGGGTTGAGTGGTTTTATCTTCACAATGGTCCCAGGGAATAGATATTATTATGGTCCTCATTTCCAGATGAGGAAACTGAACCTCAGAGATGACTATGACTGGCCGCAATATTGAATATGGAAGCTGGGCTCCAAATCCAGTGCCTCCTGACTCCGAGACCCCTGTTCCCCTCCTTCAGCACCCCTAATTCAACAGACTTATTTAGTAAGTTGGGAAACTGAGGTCCAGGAGGGAGAAGAGTGACTTGCCCAAGGACCACACCTTCGGGGCCTCCATTCCAGGGCTCTTTCTATGACGTCCTGCTGCTCAGGGAAAGAGGAGACTTGAAGGCCAGGCTAAAGGCTGGGGACCGTGGGAGCTATTGATGGTTCTCAGCAGAGTTAGGAGAGTATGCCACTACCAAAGGAGGACCATGGAAACAGCTCCCCTTCAACTGTGGTGGAGGAGGAGGGGGACGCAGGGACTGATATTTTCTCGCCCCAGCAACCCCCGGAGCATTTATCGTCCCTTCACAAGACAGTGGTTCTTCCCCAGCTCCTCCAGCTCTTCAGTCACAGGCGTCTGGGCCCTCAGATCCCAGGAGCTGATGTCTGATCCTCAAAGATTACTCAGATGGCTTGGGATCCAAGAGAGCCAGGGATGGAGTGCAGCAGGGAGTTACGCTGTAGACTTGACATCAAACAGACCAGAGCTCTGATTCCAGCTCTGCCATCTGCTAGCCCGTGGCCTTTAGCGGTCAGTTTTCCTGTTTACAAAAACGGAGACAAGAAGAGAATCTATCTCATGGAGCTGTTACAAGTTATAAAGGAGACGTTGCACCAAAACCCCTTAGCATGTGCTCTTCACCGCACAGTCTAGGGAAATCTTTGTGTCTCAGTTTCCTCTTTTGCGTAATGGGGATAATGCTTAATACTTTCCTTTTGGAGCTGTTGTGAGGATTTCAATGTGAGATGTGAAAACATTTTGTGATTCTAGGTGCTTAGCTTCTCAGCTGAATTATGCTGCTTAAATTGGACCCCCTAGCCTCCCCCATCTCTGTCCCATCCAACGCCCCACACCGCCACCCCCAACAGTGCATTTCTGTTTCCTCCTTTTTTAAAAAAAAATTATTTATTTTGGCTGCATTGGGTCTTCATTGCTGCGCACGGGCTTTCTCTAGTTGCGGCGAGTGGGGGCTACTCTTCGTTGGGGTGCGCAGGCTTCTCACTGCGGTGGCTTCCCTTGTGGCTGAACACCGGCTCTAGGCGTGCGGGCTCGGTAGTTGTGGCTCGCGGGCTCTAGAGTGCAGGCTCAGTAGTTGTGGTGCACGGGCTTAGTTGCTCCGCGGCATGTGGGATCTTCCCGGACCAGGGCTGAAACCCGTGTCCCCTGCATTAGCAGGCGGATTCTTAACCACTGCACCACCAGGGAAGTCCCATTTCTTCTTAACTAACTCCAAACACTGGCTAGCTCTGCTGGGGCTTAGGTTATGTGGTACCTGGTATTTCAGAATAAAGGGACTGGGCCTTGAAACCTATCCCTTACTAGTTGTGCAACCTTGGATAAGTCATGTCAGCTCTCTGGGCCTCAGTTTCTTTCTCTGTAAAATGGAGGTGATAATACTGTGTAGGGCTGTTGAGAAAATTACATGTGATAGTGCATGTGAAATACACAGCACGCTGCCTGGCCCGCAGTAGGTACTCGAAATATTAACCATCATTATTACTACCACCAATGCCCAACCTCAGCCTGGCACTGAGGAGGTAAAGAAGAGGACGTGAACTTTGCATGAAACCCTCCTGCTCAGATAGGGAATGTTAGGGAGAGCAGATAAAGAATTAACATTGAGTTCCTACTGGAGGTTGGTCATGCCTATAATCTTGCTCAGAGTCATGCACGTAATCTTATTTTGTCCTCACAGTAACTCTTACGAGAATGGAATTATGAACTCCATTTTACAGATGGGGAAACTGAGACCCAAGAAGGGCAGTTGGCTACCTAAGGTCACACTGAAAACTGGTCAGAAATGGGGAGGGGAATTTGAAGAGATGTTGGGCTGACTCCAGAGCTTTCCTGTCTGGCTGTGAAGCTGCCTCCAGAGGTGGGGCTGGGTGGGGCTGGGCCCCCGAGTGATTCAGGTAAGAGTCATCTCCAGATTTCCAAATAGTGGGTGGGACACAGCAGGGGTGAGAGCGTTCCAGGAGCTTTAAAATCCAACTCCCCGAGTAGAGTTACCAGGAGAGCGTGTGATTGGGGTGGAGCCCAGGGTGGGGGGGTGTGCAGAGGGAAACCCCACCCCATGTCGGGGGATTGGGTGGGAGGAGCAGGGTGTAGGGAAGGGGGTCCTGGCCACCTTAGCTGGGAGGGGCTCAGGGCCTGGGGTGGAGCTGGGCCTGTGAGGGTGTTGAGGGTGCTGGCCAAGGGCCCAGCTGGGAAGGTCAGGGAAACTGAGGCAGAGTACTGACACTTTTTGTAGTTGTCACAGCAGATGGATGGGGGTGGCAGTCACCTTGATGAGGCTGGCCCTGGACCCTTACTCACTCATAGAAGGTCTATATTTTTTCACGAATTCAGTCACTCATACAGGTACTCATTCACTTCTTTATTCAATGAACCAACATTTGCTGGGTGCCTTCTATATGCCAGACCTTGCACTCTGCCCTGGGGATATGTGACTGACCAAGATGCTTGCAGCCTAATTAAGGGAGAGAGGGACCACACAATCCAGCATGCTGCCTGCTGTGACCAGGGGTGACATAGGAGTTTCCTCAGAGGACAGAAAGAGGAAGAGGTGTGCCAGAGGATGCTTCCCTGGGGACACAGAGCCGGGCCTTGAGCAATGAATGGACGTTCACCATTCTGAGGGTTAGGAAAACTCCCTGGATATGGAAGCTATAGGCTTTGGAGTAAACGGACAGGGAAAGTGACCCTATGCTATGGCCTTTCCCAGGGCTGGGGCAAGGGCTGGCCTGGACCCCTCTCTGTGTATCTAGCTGCATACAGACCCTGCCACTGAGAGAGACCAAACACAGTGAGTCCAAATTTTTTTTTTTTTTTTGCGGTACACAGGCCTGTCACTGTTGTGGCCTCTCCTATTGCGAAGCGCGAAGCACAGGCTCCGGACGCGCAGGCTCAGCGGCCATGGCTCGCGGGCCCAGCCGCTCCGCGGCATGTGGGATCTTCCCGGACCAGGGCACGAACCCGTGTCCCCTGCATCGGCAGGCGGACTCTCAACCACTGCGCCACGAGGGAAGCCCGTGAGTCCAAATTCGAATGCCGCCTACCCCAGCCTGCGCCCCATCCCTCGTTCCCTCCCTGCATATTATTGCCAGCATCAAGCCAGGAACCTAGGTGCCCTCCTGAACACCTCTTTTTCCCTGAAGCTCTAGTGCCAATCGGTCACCAGGCTCTTGCCACCATTTCTCTTGTCTTCCCCTCCCCCATGCCCACTCTTGGTGCGGTCCTGTCCCTGGGGGGCTGCACAGGCACCCTGTCTACCATCTTGCCTCTGGCCTCTCCTTCACTGCATCCTTTGCGAGATCTCCAGCACTGGTCACAGAGCCTGGCCACAGTGAGGGCTCAATCCCTCCATGCCTGTTCTCAGAAACCATCTGATTTGATCTTTACATTGTTCAAATGGGAAAGCAGAAGTCCAGAGAGGTGCAGACACTTGTCTGAGGTCAAACCGCGGGAGAGACTTGAACTTGGTCCTTCTGACTTGCAGGCTCTTTTTCTCAGTGCCAGGGCCACACAGGTGCTGTTCCTTTGAGTTCAGGAGAGTGGCTTGGGAGTGAGCAGTCAGCAGGAGGTACAGGCCTGGGAAATGCCTGGGCTCAGGGTCTGAAGGGAGAGAGGACCTGGGAGTGAAGATGGGGCCTCGTCCAAACTCTTCTTTTTTCATCACCAGAAATCCCCCTTTAGTCTGGGTAACTGGACCCCCGAATCTCACCCTGCCCCCATCCCTCTGGCTGATATCCATGCCTTATGTCTCCTCGCCCTGCCTGGGTAGTCACCGGGGGCTCTGGATCTGGGTGGTGGGTCAGACTTCCCCAGCACCCCAGGGCCCCAGGCCCTCCACTTGCTCCACTCCCGCCCGCATCTGCCCTGGCTTGCTCTGTCTCCTTGGGGCAGCTGGCTTTTGTCCCAGTGGAGCATGTGAACAGCTAGGGTGGGGCCGTAGGAGGGGATCCCCAGTAGGCCTCACTTCTCCCAACTCACACGGTTCCCATTCTGTACCCAGGAATGTCTGGGAGCCCACATACGGACCTCTGAGCCCTCCTGCCTGCCCTTCCACTCTCTGGGGCCCAAAGGATGGCTGGGTGTGGGGGGGAAACTGAGGGAGAAAATCTGTGGATGTGGGGACCAGGAGACCCTGTGTGCCCCAGGGCGCATCCCCCTTCGAAGATCAGTTTCCCCAGCTACAAAAAAAGAGGAGCTGAGTGCTGGGATTCTAGAAAGTAGGCAGATAGATGTGAGTCCAGCTGGAGTTTCCACCCTGGCCACCCTGGAACCTGAGTCAGGAGATCTTTGAAAAGAATGCCTCCTGATGACAGATCACCTACTCTGTGCTAGGCACCGCCTCAGGGAGTTTGTGGGCATTACCTTACGGAATCTTACAACAGTTCTCTGGGATGGGTCTTATTAGCATCCACGCTTTATAGAAGAGAATACTGAGGACCAGAGAGGTTAAGTACCAGGTCCAAGGAGACACAGCTAGTAAGCTGTAGAGGCTGGATTTGAATTAGGTCTCCTGGACTTGGAGTCTGTGCTCTTCATTCTGGCAGTAGAGACTCAGGCAGAGACGTGGGACCTTAGAGGGCAGAGCCCAGCCCTTGGCGGAAGCCCATCCTCCCTGTTGGATCTGAGGGTAGTGGGTTTCCCACCCCGGAGACTGTGTGCAGGCCCGCCTGGACTGCTCCTTTTCCATCCTCCTTCCGCTTGGGGGTAGCGGTGGGGGTGGGGGGAGGCTATGTGGTTCTGAGCGGACGTTTCTAGGCTGAGATACCAGCCGTTCTGCCCTGAAGCCCTGGGGGCCCTCAGCATGGCACACCATATCCGGGCCTCAGTTTCTTATCAACCAAATGGACACACTTCTGGTGCTACTGGGTTTTAAAGGCTCCAGTGTCTCACGGATCTCGGGTGAAAAACCACCTTAGTGTCCGTCATAGAATAATTAATAAAATATCTTGGCTGGAGCGGGAGCAGAGGAAGTAAGTGGGCGGAGGCCGAGGTGACAGCTGGCTAGAGAGGTGGAGCCAGGGAATGGGTGGGGAGGGGCGGGCCAGGCGGGCCAGAGCTCCGGGGCACAGTTAGAGACGCACCCAAGGAGCAGGCAGTCCGCATCCCGCATCCATCAACCGCCCTGCACCATGAGCCGTAAGTCCGGCCCTGGTGGCCCCAGAATCCCCCCTTTGCCTCCTGGTGGAGCCTTGAATGCCAGGCTCAGCCCTTCATCTCTCTCCCTCTGCAGGGCGGAGTGTCTCGCTTCGGTTCCCGCTGCTTCTGCTGCTGCTGCCGCCATCCCCCGTCCTGCCAGCGGCCCCCGGGGCACCCGCGCCGGGTAGGCGGCCCCTTTCCTGCCCCCGAAGAGCCCCAGGTCCTGCGTCCCTGGCCTGGCCCCCACCCGCCTCTTCCCTCCGGCCGGCCCAGCTTCCCCTTTTCGGCTCGCGGTGCCTGGGAGTGGGGAGGGGGCTGAGTCTGTCGGTGGGATGGGGGCTCTCTGCAGACCCCCGGGGGGTGTGGCTTTGGCTAGGACGCCACTGGGTTCTTTTCGGGGGGAAAGGGCAGACTGGGATCTCGGGCCGGCTTTGGGAAAAGGGACAGCCTCTCTCCAGGCCCTCACCTGTTCTGGGCCCCCAGCGGTCCAAGCTCATCCCCAACAATCCCGCTGTTTCCCCTGCGGGCCACTTTTGGAGGAAGCAGCAGGCTCCAGGGGAAGGCGGGCTGGCGGGTTCTCTTTCTCCAGCCTCTAACTTTCTGGTACCCTTCCGGATTCCCAGCCCCGGTGGAGAAGATCTCCCTCGGTGAGAACCCGGGGTACACCAGCCATTCCGGACAGAGTGGAGGTGGAAATACACTTACGGGGCTGGGTTGCTTCCCCTGAGGTTTAAATCCTCACCTGTGAGGTCCCCACTGGGCGGATGAGTTAACTGAGGCTCAGGTGGGGGCTATAACCCTCTCAAGCTCACACAGTGCATGGTGGGCTCAGGGCTGGAAGCTGGATCTACCTGACTCCAGGCATTTTTCAGGGTCTTTCCTCAGAGTCCTCCCTGCCCTTCTCACCCCCTGCCAATGGACCCTGGTTTCATCACCCCAAAGAAGATGGGGAAAGTCAGGTCCTGTAAAATTCACACCTTCCTCCCCCTCCACCATGCATGTACCAGGTTCCGGGTGAAGGACTGCAGTTCCTCCTTCAGACGGCCTCCCTCCCCCAGCTTACTGCTTGTGTGTGTGCGCGCGCGCGTGTGTGTGTGTGTGTGTGTGTGTGTGTGTGTGTGTCTGTGCAGGGTCTGGACAGAGCTTCCTTCATCACATAGCTGTGTGAGCTCTGTGTCTCCATTTCCCATCTGCAAAATGGGGTCAACAGAGGATGGTGGGGAGGGGATCTGAGCCTTCTGTTGTGATGCTCAGAGGAGAGAGAAAGGGTACCTGTGTGAACTGGTAATCAGACCAGGTTTCCTGGAGGAGAGGGTTTGAGAGGATGGCATTTGGGGAGTCAAGGAAAGGATGGAGGATGCTGGGCACGAGCAAAGGTCCAGTTTGTGGGAAGAAGAGGAGGAAGACCCACGTGGCCAGCACTTTACAGTTTACAAAACCAGGCTGTGGGCACCTCTGTTGTTGGTGCTCACAACAGCCCTGCCAGGGAGATGTTAGTCCCATTCTACAGAAAGGAACTCTGAGGCCCAGAGGGGTGAGCCCATTTGTCTGACACCCCAGTAGCAGAGCCGAGGCTGACTAGGCTGACCCAGTGGCCCCTTTTGTTAGCCCCTGGATCAGCCCAGCACTTCCTCTGAAGCCCCATCCAGGCCCCCAGGGTACCCAGGGCTCACCCTGCCTGTCCTCCTGTGTCTGTTTACCAGTACTTAGTGAGCCATGGTCTGTGCCATTTTGCTTTTAGCCTTTTCTACTTATCTTTATATTGTGTTTAAACAGAATTGTTTTCTTCACTCCACAAACATCCCCAGGGGGTTGCTTTATGCCAGTCTTTGGCTGCAGCCTGGAGACAGAGCTGGGAGGAGCTCGCAGTCTGGTGGAGGAGATATAAATGCCCACAGACTGTCATCCAAGGGGGTCAGGGCCATGACTGAGGGAAGCACAGGGGTGTGTGGGGCTCGGGGGTGGGGGGCAGTTATCTCTCGTCCCTTACATGTGAAGAATTTCGGGAGGCTTCTTGGAGGTGGTGACGTTTGACCGGGACCCCGAAGGAGGTGGTGAGTTGGTGGAAATCCTGTGAGGTTTTACTATGAAACTCTGGAAGGGGTCTTCCTGGCAGAAGCAAGGGCATGAGCTGAAGCCTAAAGGTCTGAACTGTGGGAGTGGAAGGGCGCACAGGGAGCAGTAGGACAGAGGCAGCTGCTGGTGGACACGGGCCTTTAGATGCAGAATGAGGAGAGGGACTGGGGCCTCAGGGTAACTGGGAACAGAAGAGTGAGATTGGGTGGATGACTTGGAGGTGAGGCTGGAGGCTGGGGAACCGTTAAGGAGGCCGCTGCAAGGGTCAGGGAGAGAGCGGAGGAGCAGTTGGGTTTTGGGGCAGAAGGTTTGGGCTGCCTTCCCATTTCCACGCCTCTGGGTGAACTGAGGTCCAAGATGCCTAGATATTCAGGGGAGGCGTCTGCCCTGGAAAGCCAAAGCCTGTGTTTTGTCCCCAGAGCAGCAGCAAAGGCTGATTCCCCCAGGAGACAAGGGCTGCAAGCTCACATGGGGGCAGGTGGCGGGAGGGAATGTTGCTTCTGCCTCTGTCGTGACGGACGAGGTGGAGTCCGGCTTGGAGGACAGGGATGTGCCAGGCCTTCCTTAATGCTCAAGTTCATCCCCTCCAGTTCCTGGACTGGGCTTAGTGCTCTCTCTTTGGCTAGGGATAGGGCATGACCTGGCAACCGGAGCTCCATGCCAGGCAGAGGGGCCTGAGGCCAGCTAACCCTGGAACGTGGGGCAGGAACCCCGCCTGTGCCAAACCTTCCTGCTGACTGCAGCCTCCTATCTGCAGCACCAGAGGAGTCTGTGGGCTGGGAGAGGACTTCCTCTTCCAGCCATCGGGGCCCGCTGCGGTGGTGCCTGGCGGCTGGCCGCTGACCTGGTAGGGTGTAGGGCCTGGGGCCCAGGTCTGGCTGGTGAGGGCCCCCTTTTTTTTTTTCTCTCTTTGGCTGCCAAGCTCCTGGAGCTTCTCTAAATATTATTCTTAGGGAATTTCAGTCCAGCCTCCTTCTTTAACGGGCCCTCTTGCTGCCTGGTGCTTCCAAGTCCTGACGACTTGGTGTTCCCTCACTGTGCCTGGAGCCCTGACTCCTGGGCTGGGGGACATTTCCTTGCCAGGTCCTCAGAAAGTTCTGGAGCTGGGAAGTCCTAAACAGTTCCTCATCGGTGGGAATGTGTGCAGTGTGGGCTTGCTGGTCAACCCCACCTCTGGGCTGGCTTGAAGACGCAGTGAGAGCAAGCTGCAGGGTTCTCTGCTGATGGGGCTAGGGAATCCTATTGATGCAAATAACCCAGATATTTGGAGATAGATTGGCTTCGCCCAGAGTTGAGAAGAGAAGGGGAGGCAGAGAGGCAGGTTTTTCCTTAGAGCCTGTCTGTTCCCTCCCCTTCCTGGAAAACGCTGAAAAATAAGGCCCAGAGGGTACAGGGTACTTGCCCAAGGACACACAGCCAATAAAGAGTAGTCACTCTCCCATAAAGCTTCACCCAGCACCGACTTGGTGCCTCGCCCTGTGCTGGGTGTGGGAACTCCAGGCACTTTAGACTCTGTGTCTGCATCTCCCTAGTTCTCTTTCTTGATGTTTTATTATACAGGGTGTCCTCCGCTGGGCACATGAAAGCATGTGGGATTTAAGTTAAACTGAAGGAAGGCCTTCCTTTGTGAATAGTTCCCAGAGCTCTGGTCGAGGTAGGGGATGGCGCTCCCTCTGGGGTCCTGGTTTCAGGTCCACCTTGAAGGAAAGGTGACAAACCTATCTCACCTGGGGTCATCCCCAGCCTGTGGGACAAAGTGACTCTCCCTCTGCATCCCTTCCCCAAATCCAGGCCTGGGCACCTCCAGGAGGAGGAAGGGCAGGGAAGAGAAGGGAGTTCATCTTGGCTCTGCAGCTTTGAAGCAGTGGGGCCTGGGCGCGCCTCCTCATCTGTGGCAGGGTTGGGGCGGAGGTGGGGGTGGCAGGGGTAGGGGGAGTCTCACCCACCCACCAGGGAGTGCTGAGCAGATAAACGAGGTAGATATGCAAGGTTGGAGGGTCACCCAGAGCCCTGGCTTCCCGGCACATCGTGACCGTCCAGCTGTGGTTAGGCTCCCCTCCCCGGGGAAGCGGGGGAAGCAGCGCCTAGTCTCCTCTCTGCCCATCCTGACATCATGGGGCCGCCAGCGGCAGCTGCTATCCTTGCTGGGAAGAACTTTCCCTGCCGTGGGGCCGCCGGTGTTTATGGAAAGATCGCGGAAGAGGAGGGAGGGAAAGTTGGGCAGCAGGTCTGGGAGGGAGGGACCTCTGCCCGCGCCCGGCGCACAGACTCTCCTGACAGGAGACGGAGAGGGATGCGGGCAGGAACTTCTGCGTCTGGGGACACAGTTCTGCTGCCTGCTGAAGCCCTCAAGCCAGACTTCAGAGCCAGCTGTGGGGGTGCTGGGGAGATCAGGGAGTCCCTCTGGCCAAGCCTGGGCTGGCTGGTCTCCTCGCTGCAGTTTAAATTCCGCAAACATTGAAGCTCTGGCCACCGCATCTGGATTCCCTGGGTGGCTGGATCTCTCCAGGACATGGGTTGAGCCCCAGCTGTGTGCACGGCCTCTGTGAGGGAGGAGAAAGTCAGGGAAAGCCCTTTTCCTTGGAGGCTCGTGGTGGAGCAGAGCAGGTCGAGCTGGAACGTGGAGCAGGGGCGAGAGAGCGCAGCGGAGTGTGGACACTTAGGGGGCAGCTTTCTGGTGCATGCGCAGTGGGCAGGGTCAGGTAGATCCGGAGGAAATTTACTAGGGCAGAGCCGCAGCCTGGGTCAAGGAGGGAGCAGAGCAGAGCTTTCGGCTTTGGGGTCGTGGGATCTGCTGCCACAGAACAAACTGAGTTCCTTTTGGGATCCCTACTGGGGGAGAGATGGGGAGACAGCCCAGAGAAGGGCCGCGCCTCAGCCCCTGTGCCCGCTGAGTGGTAGGGCGACCCGTTTGTGACAGAGGGCCTGGTGCGCCAGGGTCGGGAGCTGGACAGTGTGGCACCGCGGGAGCTCCTGGGCAGAACAGCAGAGTGTCCTGAGCAGGAGGGATCGATGAGATCCCAGGTCCCTGAACCCGCTGCACGGCTGAGCCTGAGCTCCCTGGCGTTTCTGGGCCTGTGGCCCCTGCCAGGCCCCTGCCCTGGGCCCCACCTGCCGGTCCGCCTGCGTTGGTCTGATAAGGCCTTTTTGTTCAGACTTCTTCCTGTGGGTTCCTTCTTTTTATACCCTGCAAGGGTTCCAGAGGTGCTATTGTGGGGCTGTGGGGAGTTGCCAGGGCCTAAGCAAGACTGTTTGCATGATTCTGCGATGTGAGGGGCCCTAAACCAGAGGGTCCTGCCCTGTAACCATGGCAGGTGGTCAGCCTGCGGCGGCGTCTCAGCCTCCCACCTCCCGTTGCTATCCTCTCAACCTCCTATAATCAGATGCACAAAGAATCAGAGTTCCCTGTAACGTTGGCTCTGAGCCCAGTTAAGGAAGTGTGTTTGCAGGAGGGACCTGGTGTTTCTGTGGAAGGCCAGGGAAGGAGCTGCTGCCAGGAGCCAGGCGCCCTGGGTCTGCAGGAGGCCTGGCTCTGTTCCTTGGTCTTGGCCAAGTCGCCACCTCTTCCCAAGCCTCGGTGTCCCTCGCTGAGCTGTGAACGAGCAGAGGGAGCTCCAAGGAGACTCTGACCTTGCTGTTGGAGAATCATTGAAGCTGTGGTTGGGGAGATCTGGGTTAGACACAAGGAGGGACTTCCTGCGGGGGGGGGGTTCTCCAGGGGGTTGGTGGGGGTGATGCTAGAGCTCCACTCACCCTCTGCAGGGAGTTTTCCGGCCACATCTCTCCTGTTCTCGTGGTGCCTGACCTCCCTCAAGATCCTAGAGCCCATACTCCACCCTGATGTGAGCTGGGGCTGGGTCTGTCAGGACGGGAGCTGAGACTCCCCTCAAACCCATTCTCTGTCTTCTGGGTTCTGGGAAACGTCTTTCCTTGGACTTGACGGCTGAGTGTCTGGGGGTGGGGTGGAAGTGAAGGGATGGGCAGTTGGTCTGGTGCCACTTGCTGGGTGACCCATCTGGGTTTCCCCTTATTTGGCCTCAGTCACCCCACCCCATCTGCCTATAACTGGACGTTGTGATACCTGCTCTTCCTTCCCTTCTGCAAAAATAAAGGAATGGAAGGTCCTGATGCCCAGAGGTTGGGGGTTGGTCTGAGAACCCCTATCCTTTTCCCTTTACTGAACCCCACAAACTCTGCCCTTGGTGCTGAGCTCTGACTTGGCAGAAAGTGAATGCTCTAGAAAAGCCGGTGGCTGCAGTGTCTTATCAGCTGTTTCCTAGCCTTTGATGTCACAGCCTGGGGCCTGGACTCTTCTCCTGCCCCACTTTGGTGACAGCAGGGAGGGAGGGGGGGACTTCCCCTGGTGGCCTGATGTGGGGAAGACTGGAAACCCAGAGCAAGGTCTGGAAACGAAAGGGCCAGGGGCTTTCTGTTCATAGCTGTGGGGACAGAGAGGACCCTTGGGGAACACAGGAGTCCAGTAAGTTAGGAGAGAGCTGTGACTGGACTCCATGCCTCTGGTCCCAACGAGCGGTCGCCCTGGAGTGGTCTCTGATCTCTGTCTCTCCCCGCAGTGAACCCCTGTTGTTACTATCCGTGCCAGCACCAGGGTATCTGTGTCCGCTTCGGCTTTGACCGCTACCAGTGCGACTGCACCCGCACGGGCTATTCCGGCCCCAACTGCACCATCCGTGAGCTGGGCCTCCAGCCCCAATCCTTCTCCCCTGGGCTCGTCCTCCAAGACCCCCATTTCCTACCCTCGCCTCCGGCCGTGGCCCTGTTCTCTTTTCTTGCCTGCCTTTGACCTCTGACACTGCCCCTGACCTGGCTCCAGCCCAAGCCCTCACTCCTGGCACAACCCACTCCCCGCTTCCGGGCTCTGTAGTGAGTTTTCACTGCCCAGCTCCGGCCTTACTGACCTCAGTCCCTGGTCCTGTCTCCTGTCCTCAGGTCTGGTTCTGGTTCTGTCACGTGCCATCACTCCCAAGGTTCCATCCTTACCCCTGCCCCAGAGGTTCTACCCTGTTCCATCCTGGCCCTCGTCCCCCGTTCCCATCTTCCTCTGGCTGCTTCTGGTCCTGCCAGGAGGGCCTGACTGAACGGCTCCCACTGCCCTCACAGCTGAGCTATGGACCTGGCTCCGGACTACTTTGCGGCCCAGCCCCTCTTTCCTCCACTTCCTGCTGACGCATGGCCGCTGGTTCTGGGAGTTTGTCAATGCCACCTACATCCGGGACATGCTCATGCGTCTGGTACTCATAGGTGGGTGGGGGCGGGGCCCTCCTAATCTAGGGGAGCAAGAAATCCTGCCACTTCCTGGAATTCTTGGCATATGATAAGGGCAGGGGTTGGGGGCGGGGGGCTTCTAGGGTGCCAAATAAAAAAAGAACAACCCAAGGAATTCCCTGGCCGTCCAGTGGGTAGAACTCCGTGCTTTCACCGCTGAGGTGTGGGTTCAATCCCTGGTCGGGGAAGTAAGATTTTGGCCGCGTGGGGGGACCAAAAATAGAGCAACCCAAGAAGAGGCGGGGAAGGGGGTGTGTAACTGGGGGCAGGAACCCCTTGTCACTATTATTTTCGCCCTCTGCAGCGCGTTCCAACCTCATCCCCAGCCCCCCCACCTACAATGCAGCGCATGACTACATCAGCTGGGAATCCTTCTCCAACGTGAGCTACTACACGCGTGTTCTGCCCTCTGTGCCCCAAGACTGTCCCACGCCCATGGGGACCAAAGGTAATGGCGATGGGGTGAGGGGGCTGGGCCTGGGCTGTGTCACAGGAGATGCTTAGTTCTTCTGTTTGGGAAAAAACAAGCAGAAGAGCAGTTACTGACCCATTTCACAGATGGGTGGACCAAGGCAAGACATATGCATATCCAGAACCAGGGATGAGGACAGGAAGAGGTTGTGGAGGGTTCTTGCCTGAGGTCAGCGGCAGAGTCAGACTAGTGCTTCCATATTTCCAGGGTGCCTCTTTGCCTGAACCTTGTCTACTAGACGGGTGGGATCCTGCTGGGATGGGGGTGACTTTAAAGTTGAAATGGAGGCAGGAAAGAATAGTGAGCTCTTTACTGGCTGCTAACTCTGAGTTCGGGTCTTTACTAATGTAAACAGTCTTATGCGCTTCATCGGCGCAGTTTACACATAAAGTCAAATTTTTTCTTTAGTTGTTCAAGACCCCCACTTGGTCTCGTTGGCAGGGGTCTTCTTCCCAAGACCTTCTTCCTTATCCGCTCCTGTGATTGTCTTCAGACAGGGGGGTTTACTCAGTTTAGAGCCATCAATTCAGTTTCAAGTACACAAAGGACAATACAGTCACATTCCTTAGGTATCACCTGTGGCTGCTTTCCTGCCGTATCAGCCAAGCTGAGCCGATGCGACAGAGACCACATGTTGGCAGAGCCTAAGATATTGACTATCTGGACTTGTACGGAAAAAGTTCGCTGACCCTTGGTTTAAAAGACTCCATCTCACCAGTTTTCTGCCGGTTACATCGGCACTCCTCAAATCCACTGCATAAAATAGATGTCATTTGCCCTCTATTATAGAAGAAGAAATTGAGGGTCAGAAAGATGGGATGACTTCTCCATGTTCACACAGTTAGTAAATGGCGTAACCCATTTCAGACACAGGCTACCTTGCTCCACGGCTGGGGAGTCCAAGGTCTTCTGTTTGTGTGTTTTCTCTTTCTTTTTTAGGGGGAGGAGGGTTAACTTGTACAAAGTAGCAAACACACACAAAAGTTGAGAGAAAAGTGTAAGGAAGTCCTCTGTATCCATCCTGGGTTTCAAGATTTGTCCGCAATTTGCCAATGTTATTTCATCTATCCCCTCTCACCTTACTTTTTATGGAGTTTTTAAAAACAGATTCCAGATATCATGCCATTTCACCCATAAATGCTTCTAGAGTCTTTTGGTAGAGAAGGTGCAAGGGGCCTTCAAGTGGGAGGGAGGTGGTCCTGCGGAGGCCACTCTGGGCTTCCTGCGTGGACCAGTTCGGGCTGGCGAGCCTGGAAGGCCCTGAGGCAGGAAGATCGAGACCGGAAGCAGCTACTGCCCTTTCCCACCTCCCCAACCAGGGAAGAAGCAGTTGCCCGATGCCGAGCTCCTGAGCCGTCACTTCCTGCTTAGGAGGAAGTTCATCCCTGACCCCCAAGGCAGCAACCTCATGTTTGCCTTCTTTGCGCAACACTTCACACATCAGTTCTTCAAAACTTCTGGCAAGATGGGTCCTGGCTTCACCAAGGCTTTGGGCCATGGCGTGAGTACCTGGGAGGGGCTCGGGACTTCTCTGGGCTGCACTTGGCACATGGAGGCTGTTACAGGTGGGGCAGGACCCAGAGGTCTGAGTGGACCCTCTCTCTGTCTTCAGGTCGACCTTGGCCACATTTATGGAGACAATCTGGAACGTCAGTATCACCTGCGGCTCTTTAAGGATGGGAAACTCAAGTACCAGGTAGCACTGGGTCTTGGGATGGGGCGTTGGGAAGAACCTTCCGCAGTCTTCCCTGGCAGAAGCTGTTGGTGGGGGCCTCCAGGGTGTCCTGAGATGGCCAGCTGCAGAAGTTGGAGGTGTGTGGTCGGAGGAGAGACAGCAAACCCTGGGAAAGGGTGCCAGGCGAGAGATGCAGACAAGGAGCAGACGTAGCCTCTCATGTTCTCCTGGGAGGTGGGTTCTGGGGCTCCACAGGAGATGACCATTTCCAGCCTGCATTTATTCATTTAATTATTCTACAATATTCATTGGGCACTATGATGTGCCTGGCACAGGGGAGCAGTGGCCGTGATAGTTATGGGCCCTACCCTCGAGCTCCTCAGGGACCACAGACACAAACAGTAGGGTGCTAGTTCCATGAGGACTTTTCGTCTGAACTCGCACTGTTCAGTGTTGCTAGAGCCACATAGGTAATTATCTCATGCACTTCTCATATCCGCTGCATGAAATAGGTATCATTTGCCCTATTTCATTGCTGTGAGCCACATCTAAGTTATCTGGATTTTTCTAGTGGCCACATTAAAAAAGGTAAAAAGCAACAGGCAACATTGATTTTAATAATATATTTTTAACTTAACCCAATATATCCAGAATCTTATCATTTCAACATGTAATCAACACAAAAATTGTCAATAAACTATCTCACTGTTTGTGCTAAATCTTCAAAATCTGACCTGTATCTTACACTTACAGCACATCTCAATTTGGGTGCCAGATTTTCGTTGGAGATTCTGATCTGCATGTAGATTTCATAAAATTTACAGTTGAGAAAGTAGATTCACATGCCCAAGTTGTTCTAAGCATAACGACTTCCCAATAGCTGAGGTATCTGTTTTAAAATTTAAATCTAAAGAAAATAAAATTAAAAATCCAGTTCCTCATTCACACCGACCACGTTTCTAGAGCTTAGTAGCTGCACGTAGCTAGTGGCTACCATACTGGACCATGCAAATCTAAACAAACAAAAACCAAGACAGAAAGTTCATTGCTGAATCTTTTGGGCTAAGAACAGTATCTAGCATATGGTAGGTCCTCGGTGGACATTTATTGAGTGAATGACGACACTGCCATATAATTAATTACACTTGTGATAGCTGCCACCAGGGAGAAGCCACGAGAGTGTGCAGAGGATGGGGAAGGCTTCCTTAGGAAGTACGAATAAACCAAGAGTTGCATGAATGATGATGAGAAGTTAGGGAGGCCAAGAAGGGCACAGGACAGGCCAGGGTATCAGGCATCAAGGCTGGAGAGGGCAAGTCAGCTTGAGTGAATTCAAGGGAGGAAAATGAGGGAGATGCTGCTGGACACCTGAGTGATTCCCGATGAGCGAGGGTCGCGTTAAGGATTTCTGATTTCTGCCAAGAGCAGAGAGAGGACTTGGAAGGGTTTTAAGCCAGGGTGTGATGCTCGATTTGGGTGTTTTAAAGGATTGCTCTGGCTGCAGAGCCGAGAACGGACTGTCTGGGGGGATGGAGTTACTTACGAGGGGAGTCAGGGTGGAAGATGAGGGTGGGTTGGAAGAGGGTGGCGGCAGAGGGGAGAGAGACAGGGACTCACTTTAGGAGGTAGAATCCACAGGCCTTGGTCAGGGAGGCCGGGCGGCCACCCTGCGTGTTACGGGCAGCTGTCAGTAGGAGTGGAAGGCTGTCAGCTGCGCAGGTGCAGGCACCCGGCCCCTCCCCAGGTTACCAGGTGGCCCCATCCTGCAGGTGCTGGACGGAGAGATGTACCCGCCATCGGTGGAAGAGGCGCCCGTGCTGATGCACTACCCCCGGGGCATCCCGCCCCAGAGCCAGATGGCAGTGGGCCAGGAGGTGTTTGGGCTGCTTCCGGGGCTCATGCTCTACGCCACGCTCTGGTTGCGTGAGCACAACCGAGTGTGTGACCTGCTGAAGGCTGAGCACCCCACCTGGGGCGATGAGCAGCTCTTCCAGACGGCCCGCCTCATCCTCATCGGTGAGGACTCCAAGCCAGCCTTGTCCTGGAAGGTCACGCCCTCTGTCCTGAGAAGCGGAGTGGAGGGTTTGGGGACAGAGAGATTCGAATTCTGAACAGGGTCCTTCCCCTGTGTGAGCCTCACTTTCCAAATCTATACATTGGGAATAATGACAGTGGTAAGGATTTGTTGAGATGATGAATGGGAAAGCACTTAGCACATAGTAGGCCTTCAGAAAACAGAGGGCTGCGGTAGCTGATTAGTAGCTGGGTGACTAGCAGCAAATCTGATTAGCCACCCCAAATCTCAGTTTCCCCATCATCCCAGGAGCACTCAGAGGCATCCTCAGCAAATACCCCAGCTTGCCTCGGCTTCGGGAATCCTTACGTTTCCTGCCCTGCATGCATCTGCCTTCCTGGAGGTTGGTAGCTTCTGGGTGCCTCAGGGACAAGATATTTTTGTGTCCCCTACAGGGGTGAGCCTGCAGCCTAAAATGTCAGATGGTTTTTGGCCTGGGAGCTTGGCCCCCGACACCCCTGTCCAGACCATATTCACTCTGTGTCACCAGTGAGCCTCTGCCCCCGCCTCAGCGTCACTGGGCGTGACTGTTCCCAATTATATTGCCTGATTCATTGGTGCCCGGAAGAGCCATGCGCTGGGGTTAGGAACGGCCTAAAGAACGAGAAGGGGCTAGTTCAGAAGTCCCAGTATTTTTTTTTTTTCTTAACATCTTTATTGGAGTATAATTGCTTTACAATGGAGAAGTCCCAGTATTATAGAGAATTTGATCAGAGAGGGCAAGTCTGTGTCTGCAGGCTGCCCAGCATACTGACTGGTGATGAAGCTGTGGCCAGAGGCGGGACTCCTAGGGCCCTGCACCTCCAGTGCTTCATTCAACCCTCCCCGACAGCCTTATGACCCAGATAGGATTACCCTTTGTTGTGAAGATTAAGAGGCAGAGAGGGTAAGTGAATTCTCCAAGGCCATTCAGTGCAGAGAGACTTGAACCAGGTCTGGCTGCCACCAGAGTTTATGCTGCTTCCACCACATCTTGAGGGGAGTGCTTTCCTGAGTGGGGACGGGGTGTGAGCCTTAATCTACTCTCTTGTGACGTGTGCGTATGGGGAGGGGATTCTCCCCTCACACCTCCACGTAGTGTTCCCACTTCTACACGTATTGACCCTCCGTGTTATGCCAGGCCCTGTACCAAGCGGTTCAGATGCATTCATTGTCTACTCCTCTCAGGAACCCTGTGAATACTGTTATACTGGTATGATTCTAGTACACATTTTACAGATAAGGAGAGTGAGCTTCAGAGAGAGTAAGTAGCACAGCCCCAGCTTGGGTGGCTAGAAAGGGTGAAGCCAAGATTTAAACCCAGGTCTGCTGATTGCAGTTCCAGTGGCTCCAGGTCAATTTGCTACAAGTCAGTTTGTCTAGTGGTTAGTTGGCCAAAATACCGGTTTCTTCTGCTATCTCGCTGGCCAGCTGGCACTGTGTTGTGGATGTTCCTTTCGTGTCTTCCCCGGCTCTTTGCTCTGCAGCTTGTTCCTGATTTGATACACAGGAAGACAGGAGGGTTATATGTGGGACAAGATTCACTGATGTCTCCAGTGTCCCTTGTTTGCTGCTGCAGCTCATAGAATGGTCTCTTGGGAGCTCCCCTCACCCCCATCATCTTAGGCACGCTGAGATTCCCTCACTAAGTTCATCTCTACGTGCCCACCTTTTGTGGTGTCTCCAGCCTCTTTTAATGGGCTGTGGGAAGGTGGCCACCAGAGGGTCAGAAAACCCATCCTCAGATACTTCCTTTGCGTGTCCTGCTCAGCCCGGCCTGTGACCTCCCCAGGGAACATGGGACTAGCAGGTGGCTCCTGTCTTGGGACATCAATGCGGCCTGAGACAGAAAGTTCCATTTTCACGCCCCGTGACAAACAGGCAAAGTGAAAGTGGCCAAATAAAATCAAACAACCATTACAATGATAAAGAGGCCAAACCAAGCCCTTCGCATGAACTGGCCCACTTCCCAAGCCTGGTGGCTAAGTCCCTGTGCTCTGCTGACCCCATTCCCCATACTTCGTCCCAGGGGAGACCATCAAGATTGTGATCGAGGAGTACGTGCAGCAGCTGAGTGGCTACTTCCTGCAGCTCAAGTTTGACCCAGAGCTGCTGTTAGGCACCCAGTTCCAGTACCGTAACCGAATTGCCATGGAGTTCAATCACCTCTACCACTGGCACCCGCTCATGCCCGACTCCTTCCGGGTGGGCCCCCAGAACTACAGCTATGAGCAGTTCCTGTTCAACACCTCCATGCTGGTGGACTACGGGGTCGAGGCCCTGGTGGACGCCTTCTCTCGCCAGCCCGCGGGCCAGGTGAGCCTCAGAGGAGCGCTGGGGAGGGCCGCTGGGCTCTGGGATCCAAACCCCAGGTTTCTGTGAAAGGGGGAGAGTGTCACCCCTACTGAGAGGTCGTGATCATTCCTTCATTCATTCTGTCGTTCTTTCGTTCATTCAACGATAGCAGGCGTTACTGCAGATGCTGGGGATACAGAGGTGAACCAGGTCAATGTGATTCTTGGGTCCTTGTATTTTTGGTGTGTACACCCGAGAAAGGAACGACAGTCATGTGACAGCTAACATCGTTTGAGCACTTACTACATGTTAGGCACTGTACCAAGGGCTTTTCTGATGTTTTCAGAATTATAAGAGCATGTTAAGAACCACAATATAGAAAGCCCACCATGCTCTGGGAACTCAGAGAAGGGCTTCTGGCCCAGAGTTGCGGATTGTGGATAAGGAAGTGATGTTTGAGCAGAGATCCCAACAATGGATAGGGGTCTCCCAGGGCAAGAGGTAGCGTTCGTGGCCCGGGGTCTCTGTGTTCCAGATGGAGGGGACAGCATGGCAAGGGCCCAGAGGTCAGAGGGCATGGCAATTTGAGGACCAGGAAGACATTCAGGGTATGACAATATATGC
This sequence comes from Globicephala melas, assembly GCF_963455315.2. NCBI lineage: Eukaryota > Metazoa > Chordata > Mammalia > Artiodactyla > Delphinidae > Globicephala > Globicephala melas. Next base: position 12,764,662 of record NC_083319.1, on the reverse strand, counting down.
AAAAGTGCCTGCACATAGTAGGTCTTTATTACATTAGAGGCCTCTGTTATGGGCTGAATTGCCCCCTGCCCCAAATTCCCATGTTGAAGTCCTAACCTCCAATACCTCAGAATGTGACTGTATTTGGAGCTAGGGTCTTTAAAGAGTTCATTAAGGTAAATGGAGTCATTGGGTGAGCCCTACTATGACTGGCGTCCTTATATGAAGAGGAGATTAGGATACAGATGTGCATAGAGGAAAAACCTAGGGGAAAGTTGGCCATCTCTAAGCCAGGGAGAGAGCTCTCAGAATGAAACCAACCCTGCCCACACCTTGCTCTTGGACTTCCAGCCTTCAGAACTGTGAGGAAATAAATTTCTGCTGTTTAAGCCACCTAGGCACTTTGGTATGGCAGCCGTAGCAAAATAATACAGCCTTTCCCTCTGGAATTTCTAACTAATTTCCTCCGAAATCTTCCCTTCCCCATGTTTGGAGGCTCCCATCTCCTTCCCTAGCTCCCCTCAGCCCTACCATGAAGTTGTGGCACCATATGGATTTAGGTTTCCCCCTGGTAATTTGACTGCACTTAGCATATGCTGCCACCAACGGGCAGCTGCTGGCTGGTTTACGGCCTCTGTTCTTCGTGGGGACACAGACATGAACAGAGACAATAACTCGTGTGCGGGGCTTCATGGTTTCCAAAGAATTTTCAAGCAATGTCCCTGGTGACGTGTGTGAAAAGCCCTGGTATTTCCCGGTACCAGGCAGAAGGGTCACAGAAGTGTGTGGATTCTCAGGATATCAAAGAGAGTGTGAGAAGTGATAAGACAGGGCCTCCCCTGATAACCCCCACCCTGGTTCCATCTCGGGGTTACCGTGTGACCAACGCTGTGCTAACTGCTTTGTATTCTTTATCTCGGTTATTTCACCATGTGCTTATTTCACAAGCATATCAGACTGATGCTTCTACCTTCCTCATTGTTGCTATGAAGAAACAGAGGATTAGCATAAGTCGTTTGCCTACAGTCCCTGTATTTGTTTCCTAGGGCTGCAAAAGGAACACAAACCAGGGGGTTTTCAGCAGCAGACATTTGTTCTTTTTCTTTTTTCTTTTTTTGGAAGTTCAAAATATCACCTCTATTACTGATAAAGCTGATTCTAGAAAACCTAAAGCAGGCTTTTTAATAATAAATCCCCAAATCGACAAACTTGGCTACCAAGACATGGAAGCATGGAAACAAGGAAGGTCTCTCCCAACATCCTCCTGTCCCCCCAGAACAAGGAGTATGAGAGAAAACATACTCCCTGGTGTCAACTGAATTCAAGAGCGGTAGAGAGGACAGCTTGAACAACGCATGCCTAGTTACTGTGCTCAAACCAATAATACTAAGTTACTCCTCGTCTTCTAATAAGGAGGGAGGGGGAGAGGTTGGCAAAAGATGCTAAGAGTGTTAGGCTACTGGGGTTTCCTCCATAGACAAAGAAACATCCAGAAAAGGAAAGAAATATTCCCACCTTACACCTGAGAAGTATCACCTTTTATTCATTTATTCATCGATCCGTCCAAGCATCTGTTAAACGTTTACTACACGTTACTAACATCTAGGCCGTGAAAAAGATCGATCCTCAAACATTTCTCTAGAAAGCCCTTGTAGTTAACTCCCCCAGATGGTATTAATACCAGTCAGAAATGTATTGTTGCACAGTTCTGGAGGCTAGAAGTCCAAAAGCAAGGTGTCGGCAGGGCCGTCCTCTTGCTGAAGGCTCCAGGGGAGAATCTGTTCCCTCCCTTTCTCGCAGCTTCTGGCGATGGCTGACAGTCCCTGGGGTTCCTTGGCTTGTAGAAGCGTCAATCCAACGTGGTGCTCTCCCTGCGTCTCTCTTTCCTCTTTTTATCAGGACGCCAGTCATTGGATCTGGGGCCACCCTAGTGGAGTGTGACCTTGATTACATGTATTTGCAAATAAGGTCACATTCACAGGTGCTGGAGGTTAGGACTCCAACACGGATACAGGCGAGTCAATCCACAATGGCCCCACAGCTTGTAAATGGTTCAGCTGAGATTGGCACCAGCCTCCTCTGGCTTTGCCCCGGGGTGTACAACTTCACCCAACTATGCTTTTCCTCTTTCTCACCCAACTGTCCTTGTTCTGCCCAAACAGAACTCTTTCTTTAGCATTAGCATTAGCAGTTCACCCTGAGCAACAGATCTTTCTTTAGATGTATGCTCCTTTTTTTTTTTTTGACAATTCTTTTGCATTAAGAATATCTTTTTAAACTTCTTATTTTATATTGGAGTAGAGACGATTGACAATGTTGTGATAGTTTCAGGGGTACAGCACAGTGATTCAGTTATACATATACATGTATCTATTCTTTTTCAAATGCTTTTCCCATTCAGGTTGTTACATACTATTGAGCAGAGTTCCCTGTGCTGTACAGTAGTAGACCTGTGCTCCTTAACAGTTATGAATCCGATTTTTCTTTTTCTGGAGCCTTATTTTTTTTTTTGGCTGTGCTGTGCGGCTTGTGAGATCTTAGTTCCCCGACCAGGGATTGAACCCGCGCCCTTGGCAGTGAAGGCTCAGAGTCCTAACCACTGGGCTACCAGGGAATTCCCTCTGGAGCCTTCATCTCACCAGGTTACTTGGGCTTTGAACCCTATTTCCCTCCCTTCACAGGATATATTACGCCACCGCCTTGGTCTTAAAGTAAAACTACAAGTTTAGTTAAACTAAATGTGTTTATATATTACACTTTTCATGGCAAGATTTTAGTTCCCTCCCTGCTAGCTCACAACAATTCCTCTCCCAGGAGGCTTGGCAGAAAGAAAGAGAAACAGATATAATCACCTGTCTCTGTGTGTAGCTTTATCTGGTCTGAATGGAGTGACTTGATACTCTGTGTTCCTACCTTCTAGCTCAGTTTCTCTTTTCTAGTGGTGGCCGGTTACTAGGGGTTCACTTTTTTTTTTTTAATTTCTTTATTTACTTACTTTTGGCTGTGTTGGGTCTTTGTTGCTGCGCGTGGGCTTTATCTAGTTGAGACGAGTGGGGGTTACTCTCCGTTGTGGTGCACAGGCCTCTTTTTGCGGTGGTTTCTCTTGTTGTGCAGCACGGGCTCTAGGCACATGGGCTTCAGTAGCTGTGGCACGTGGGCTCAGTAGTTGTGGCTTGCGGGCTCTAAAGCACAGGCTCAGTAGTTGTGGCGCAAGGGTTTAGCTGCTCCGCGGCATGTGGGATCTTCCCGGACCAGGGCTCGAACCCACGTCCCCTGCATTGGCAGGCGGATTCTTAACCACTGTGCCACCAGGGAAGTCCCTGGGGTTCACTTTTTCATACTAGATGCTCAGTAAATTGTATTTAATCTCAATTCTGTGATATAGAGAATGGAAAGCAATAGAAATAGGTTCCTTAGCAGAATCCATTAAAAGATTAAACGTCTTTGTTCTATGATAAAAACTGATTTGGAGAGTGACAGACACATGGCAGTTCTGCCAGGTAGAGTTTAAAAAATATCCTAGGAAAGCCATAAAGTTTTGGCCCCTCAAACTAACATTTGTCCATCCATCTGTCTCCATCACTTGAAAGCTCAGAAACCTTTCTGCCTTTTATTTCCAGATCTGAAATGCCAGTCCCCTCTGCTTGAGTTCTGGACTGTGGCTGTGCTGGCCATCTCCTCTGCAGAGTCCTAGTTGCTGAACCTAATAGTTCCAGAACCTTCCTTAACAGAATGTTGTGGGTTCTCACCTAAATTCAAAGGGCTGGGGAACAGTGTGTCTGGTGAGCGACTAGAGAAGTCCTCCTGGCCCACTCCACATTCTAAAGATGAGGAAGCTGAGCCTCAGAGGGGTCCCTGAGGAAGCATGGCAGTGCAGACCTAGGGCTGGGTTGCCAGCTTAGTGGCCGCTAGGCTGAGCCATCCTTTCTGCTCAGAAAGGACTCCTGACCTGAATTCCTTCTCCAGGACAATGTGGCCTGGCTCTCAGACCACAGCTGCGTTTATCTCTTGGCAGATCGGCGGGGGTAGGAACACAGACCACCATGTCCTATACGTGGCTGTGGAAGTCATCAAGGAATCGAGAGAGTTGCGGCTGCAGCCCTTCAATGAGTACCGCAAGAGGTTTGGCATGAAGCCCTACACCTCTTTCCAGGAGCTCACAGGTGAGCAGCTGTTTCCCGGCCACGGCTCCTGCCCTCGAGGGGCTTGAGCTGAAGTGAAGGCGACATTGAGGAAACAGAACGGGGTGATCCGTATGGCCAGCACTGTGACTGTGGGATTTGAGGGGTGTGGGAGCACGGTGCCAGGGGTGGCGAGGGATGGCAGATGACTCTGCTTGGGGAGGGAAGGTGGCTTCTCAGCTGGGTTTGAAGGATAAAAAGGGATTTTCCGTGACTTCCCTGGCGGTCCAGTGGTTAAGACTCTGCACTTCCACTGCAGGAGGCACAGACATGGCACAGCCAAAAAAGAAAAAAAAAGGGATTTTCCAGGTGAAGGATAGAGGGAAGAACATTCTAGGTGGAGGAACAGAAAGTACAAAGGCACAGGGGTTAAAAAGAATGAGCCTAAAAGAAAAGAAAACAAAAAGTGAGCCTATTCAGGAGAACAGTCCTAGGTGTGGCTGGGTGGAGGTTAGTGATAGGAGGCTAACCTCCTTGTGTGTGGAATCTTGGATTCTACGCTAAGATTTTGGGTTTTATTCTGTCTAGTGGTTCCTAAGTCCCATTTATGGGCCAGCTACCTGAGAATCACTTAGAAAACTAATTAAAAATACCAAATCTGAGATGGCTCTTCCAGAGATTCTGATTCAGTAGACCTAGGAGGTACCCAAGAATCTGTATGTATGTATATATATATATATATATATATATGTATGTATATATATATACATATATGTATGTGTATGTGTATACATATGTATGTATATGTAAGTGTATATATATATAAAAAACACAAACTGTATAATATATATATAATAAATATATGTAACATATATGTCTATATGTCATATATATATATATTTGTTGTTCAAGATCCCCAGTTGTTGGGCAGCCAAGTTTGGGGACCCCTGTCCCAGACAACGGGGGTGCCACTGAAAGGTTTTGACCAGGGTGTGACGTGACACCTGACTGTGTACTGGTACCCTGTGGAGGGTGGACTTGAGGAGACAGGTAGGGACACTCCATGTCTGTCTCCCATGACAGTCCAGAGAGACAGGAAGAACATTGTCGCTAAGTCTCTATGTGATCTTGGACAAATGACATTGCATCTCTGAGCTCCGGTAGAGCGCAGGGTCTTGGACCAGGATAAGGCCCCTTGAAACCTGCCTGTGAAGGAAACAAGATAGGTAGCTTCTGCCTGTTGTAATGATCAGGTAATTAGGGCACAGAGAAGTGGGGTGAGTTGCCCGAGGTCACACGCTGTGTGGTGGCAGATCCAGGCCCTTGACTCCATCTGCAGTAGCAAATTCCTTCCCTAGATGCAGCCCTGGAGCAGGGTCGGTGAGCCGGGCCAGATCTTAGGGCATGTGCTCATCTGCTCAAGGTGCTCTTCTGAAGTCCATTCTCCTCCCCAGAAAAAGGTGGACCTAGAAGGTTCCCTGCCCAGATGAACCGTAATGGGTGGCATCATGATTCTGACTTTGGCTTCTCCCCCTTGTAGGAGAGAAGGAGATGGCAGCTGACTTGGAGGAGCTGTATGGGGACATCGATGCCTTGGAGTTCTACCCAGGGCTGCTTCTTGAGAAGTGCTCTCCAAACTCCATCTTTGGGGAGAGTATGATAGAAATTGGGGCTCCTTTTTCCCTTAAGGGCCTCTTAGGGAATCCTATCTGTTCTCCAGAGTACTGGAAATCGAGCACATTTGGCGGTGAGATGGGTTTCAACCTTGTCAAGACGGCCACGCTGAGGAAGCTGGTTTGCCTCAACACCAAGACTTGTCCCTACGTCTCCTTCCACGTGCCGGACCCCCGCCAGGAGGACGGGCCTGGAGTGGGGCGGCCATCCACAGAGCTCTGAGGGGCCAGGGCAGCAGCATTCTGGAGGGTAGAGCTTACTGCTCATCATTCCAGAATGCTGAGGCCAGGGTTGATAATCTTCAATGTTGGGTTTCTGATTTGGTGTTGAGAGCATCAGCGTGGACGTTTAGAACTCTGGGTCTCTCACCACGATCTGGAACACTGTGGTTTTGTTTGTCGATCTAGAATGCTGAATTCCTGGTGAGCCATCTAGAAAGTGAGGAGTGATTCTCCTTCGGAATGCCAGAACACTGGTTTCCGGTTGATCACCTAGAATGTCAGATTTCTGGCTGATCCAGAATACAGGCATTCTAAAATATGGGACTCCTGATGGAATCATCTAGAAAGTTAAGGGGTTCTTATTTTGCATCTAGAATTCTGGGTGGTCCTCCGGAGTGTTGACTTTCTGATTGGTTATTCAGAATGTGGTGTTCCTGGTTGCTGATCCAGAACAGTAACTGGTGTGCTATAGATCTGTCCTGTCCTGAATGTCTGGAGCATTGATGATTCATTTTCCTGTTCAGTGAGACATCCACAGAGCAGGGGAATCTAATGTCTAATGAGAATGCATTGCCTGAATCTGTGCCTGCACAGAGGAGGCAAGGAGGTGGGGTGTTCTGCTTGGGACCCCAACTGAGACCCTGGTCCGAGGCTATAGAGAGAACAGGTGGCTTTTTCCAGGCCATTGACTGGAAGCCACCAGAGCTCTGTCTTTGTCCAGATCTTGACTCACGGCAGCTGTTTTTCATGAAGTTAATAAAGTTCTTTTTCCAAATTGCCTGCTATGCTTTTGATACCATCCCCAGAAGCAGAGGTAACACGGAAGTGACCTTTCTCCTAGCCACAGGCTAGATGTGCTGGAGGTTTGCAGCAGGAGACTTTCCACTGGGATCCCTGGGCCTGTCATGGTCTAGATCTTTCACCGCTGATGTTTCATTCCCCCCTCCCCACCGCCGATCCTGTGGGTTAGGAATTGCTTTTTCCAGGCTGCTCTCCTAAAATGCACAACTCCCCAGCCCCAGGAAATGTAGTGTTCAGTTCCCACCATCTGATTAAAACAACTTCCTCCCTTACTGAGCATACAACAGAGATGAAAGGCATCTGGGGCGGAGAGCATTTACTCTGTGCCAATTTTACACATTTCATTCTTTTATTTTCAACCCAACAGTGTGAAATAGGTAGTAAATCCACATTTCAAAACCAAGGATACCGAGACTTGGGGCGGTTAAGTGACGGGCTCCACACGTGCCCGAGCCAGGTTAGGACCCAGGTCTGGCTGAATCTAGAGCTGTGCTCTTTCCTCCATCCAGCATCCTCTTGCTTCCTGGTTTCACTCACTTCCAGGCCTAATGTTGCTTGTCCGGCTCAGGGTCAAAGGCGGAGGTGGGCTGTAGCCTCCGCCTTCCTTGCAGGCTATTTGTTCAGTCACAGATATTTATATTCCTAGCTGCCTACTACATGCCAGTTACTGTCATATGCTTGGGGCTACAGCAGGGAGCGATCAAGACCGATAAGGCTGCACAACAGATCGTTGTAGTTTATTTCATACACTGTACAGCATGGGGAATGTAGCCAATATTTTATAATAACTTCAAATATAGTATAATCTATAAAATTATGAATCACTATGTTGTACACCTGAAATGAATATTGTAAATCAACTATACCTCAATTAAAAAAAATCTTCAATAGAGTTCAAACTCAGAAAAGACAGATGGGCTTCTGCCCACATGGAGCTCACATTCCAGTAGGGGTAGAGCAGACAATAAAGAAGAAAACAATGAAAGGAGAGAAACTCAGGTAAGTGTGATCTCCCTTCTAATTCATGCTGCTCTGTCCTCCCCTGCTTGACTGCAGAGCCCTGAGACACTTTGCCCAGCCACACAGATCCCAATAGCCAGCTACGAGAGAGGAGAGGACAGAGGGATAAGGTAAGAGATCGGGAAAGGTTGTTTATGCTCCCATAAAGAGTTCCTTAAGTGACTCTAGGCTTAGAGTTCCTTGTGAAGAACCATGGCACAGAAACAGCGGGGGAAATTGGGGTCCAGGCTGAGGGTCCCTGGCTGTGTCTACTGTCTTATGGTCCAGAAAGCCCTTGTTTCTCCTTAGTTGGCTGGGGACTACTTCCATCATTCCTTCCTGGCCCTGTTGAATTCAGAGAATGCAATCCCTTCTTGCTCCCCTAACTGTGCTGATGTGGAGGGATCCTTCCGGTGACAGAAGTGGGTATGGCGTGGCTGTGTCTTGTCCTTGCTGGACCAGTCTCTATTTCCTCTCTTCTGCTAATATGCCGACTTTGCTGAGAATCCTTCCTTCTCGTTAATTTTAGTCTTCGTGGTTCCATCAGTGGCCCTTTCCTGGCCAAGAGGTGGGCCTGTGAATCAATCCTGGCCAATTAAACACCCTCTTCTTGACAACTTTATTGGAGTATAATTGCTTTATAATGGTGTGTTAGTTTCTGCTGTCTAACAAAGTGAATCAGTTACACATATACGTATATCCCCATATCTCTTCCCTCTTGCATCTCCCTCCCTCCCACCCTCCCTACCCCACCCCTCTAGGTGGTCACCAAGCACCGAGCTGATCCCTGTACTATGCGAATGCTTCCCACTACCTATCTGTTTTATGTTTGGTAGCGTATATATGTCCATGCCACTCTCTCACTTTGTCCCAGCTCACCCTTCCCCCTCCCCGTGTCCTCAAGTCCATTCTCTAGTGGTCTGCATCTTTATTCTCGTCTCGCCCCTAGGCTCTTCATGACCTTTTTTTTTTTTTTAGATTCCATATATATGTGTTAGCATATGGTATTTGTTTTTCTCTTTCTGACTTACTTCACTCTGTATGACAGACTCTAGGTTTCTTTTTATGGCTGAGTAATATTCCATTGTGTATATATGCCACATTTTCTTTATCCATTCATCTGTTGATGGACACTTAGGTTGCTTCCATGTCCTGGCTATTGTAAACAGAGCTGCAATGAACATTGTGGTACATGACTCGTTTTGAATTATGGTTTTCTCAGGGTATATGCCCAGTAGTGGGATTGCTGGGTCGTATGGTAGTTTTATTTTTAGTTCTTTAAGGAACCTCCATACTGTTCTCCATAGTGGCTGTATCAATTTACATTCGCACCAACAGTGCAAGAGTGTTCCTTTTCTCCACACCCTCTCCAGCATTTATTGTTTGTAGATTTTTTGATGATGGCCATTCTGACTGGTGTGAGATGATATCTCATTGTAGTTTTGATTTGCATTTCTCTAGTGATTAATGATGTTGAGCATTCTTTCATGTGTCTGTTGGCAATCTGTATATGTTCTTTGGAGAAATGTCTGTTTAGGTCTTCTGCCCATTTTTGGATTGGGTTCTTTGTTTTTTTGATATTGAGCTGCATGAGCTGCTTGTAAATTTTGGAGATTAACCCTTTGTCAATTGCTTCACTTGCTAATATTTTCTCCCATTCTGAGGGTTGTCTTTTCATCTTGTTTATCGTTTCCTTTGCTGTGCAAAAGCTTTTAAGTTTCATTAGGTCCCATTTGTTTATTTTTGTTTTTATTTCCATTTCTCTAGGAGGTGGGTCCAAAAGGATCTTGCTGTGATTTATGTCATAGAGTGTTCTGCCTATGTTTTCCTCTAAGAGTTTGATAGTGTCTGACCTTACATTTAGGTCTTTAATCCATTTTGAGTTTATTTTGTGTATGGTGTTAGGGAGTGTTCTAATTTCATTCTTTTACATGTAGCTGTCCAGTTTTCCCAGAACCACTTATTGAAGAGGCTGTCTTTTCTCCATTGTATATTCTTGCCTCCTTTATCAAAGATAAGGTGACCATATGTGCATGGGTTTATCTCTGGGCTTTCTATGCTGTTCCATTGATCTATAGTTCTGTTTTTGTGCCAGTACCATACTGTCTTGATTACTATAGCTTTGTAGTATAGTCAGAAGTCAGGGAGTCTGATTCCTCCAGCTCCATTTTTCTTTCTCAAGATTGCTTTGGCTATTCGGGGTCTTCTGCATTTCCATACAAATTGTGAAATTTTTTTGTTCTAATTCTGTGAAAAATGCCAGTGGTAGTTTGATAGGGATTGCATTGAATCTGTAGATTGCTTTGGGTAGTAGAGTCACTTTCACAGTGTTGATTCTTCCAATCCAATGGTATATCTCTCCATCTATTTGTATCATCTTTAATTTCTTTCATCAGTGTCTTATAGTTTTCTGCATACAGGTCTTTTGTCTCCCTAGGTAGGTTTATTCCTAGGTATTTTATTCTTTTTGTTGCAATGGTAAATGGGAGTGTTTTCTTAATTTCTCTTTCAGATTTTTCATCATTAGTGTATAGGAATGCAAGAGATTTCTGTGCATTAATTTTGCATCCTGCTACTTTACCAAATTCATTGATTAGCTCTAGTAGTTTTCTGGTGGCATCTTTAGGATTCTCTATGTATAGTATCATGTCATCTGCGAACAGTGACAGTTTTACTTCTTTTCTGATTTGGATTCCTTTTATTTCTTTTTCTTCTCTGATTGCTGTGGCTAAAACTTCCAAAACTATGTTGAGTAGTAGTGGTGAGAGTGGGCAACCTTGTCTTGTTCCTGATCTTAGTGGAAATTGTTTCAGTTTTTCACCATTGAGGATGATGTTGGCTGTGGGTTTGTCATATATGGCCTTTATTATGTTGAGGAAAGTTACCTCTATGCCTACTTGCTGGAGGGTTTTTATCATAAATGGATGTTGAATTTTGTCAAAAGCTTTCTCTGCATCTATTGAGATGATCATATGGTTTTTCTCCTTCAATTTGTTAATATGGTTAAACACCCTCTTCTTATACATTGCTCCCCGAGTAGAGTTGCATGGAGATTGAGATGACTGACTCTGATTTATCCCTACAGCTGGGCTCTGAAAACACTGTCCATTAGTTCTAGCTTCCAAGCTCACCAGGGAAACCTGGATTCCTGACCTTCTTAATCAAGACTTTAACTCTTACTTCCATCCTGGAGGGATGCTCCATGAATTCCCCTGTCACTTAAATTGGTCAGATTTGGGGGTCTGCTGCTTGCCACCAAACCTTAACAGCAGCTGACCTGGGGTGACAGATGCGGTAGGATGGCTCTGGAAGGAATTTGAATCAGCAGAGACACAATCATTTTAGAGATTTAGAAAGAGTACCCTTGGGTAGGGTGGATGACAGAGTAGAGCAGGAAGATCTGGAGGGTGGCAGAACAGTGATGAGGCTGTGGCTGTGGTCCAGGTGAGAGAGGATAGCAGCTGGGTGCCAGGTGAAGGGCTGTGGGGATGGGGGGATGGGATGGATTCTAGAGATAGTCTCCTCTTGAATGCAGTTTCCTAGATTAGGTGGACTTTGTTTTGTATGGACAACTGTGTGTGAAACTTTCGTACATAGACACTATGTCAAATGTGCCATGAAGGCTTCTTCAGAGTGAAGCATCTTAATGCTCATTTCTGGAATTTGGTGGGTGTGATGGTTCATTTTCTGGGTCAGCTTGGCTGGGCTACAGTTATTTAATCAAACACTAATCTGGGTGTGGCAGTGAAGGTATTTTGCAAACATGGTTAACACAGCAGTCAGTTGACTTTCAGAAAAGGAGATAACCCTTGATAATGTGGCTGTGCCTCATCTAATCAGTTGAAAGGCCTTAAGAACAAAGACTGAGGGTTCCGAGAAAAGAAGAAATTTTTTTTTTAATCTTAAAAATAGTAGTATAGTTGACTTGCAATGTTATGTTAGTTTCAGGTGTACAGCAAAGTGATTCAGTTATATATATACGTACCTACATATATTCTTTTTCAGATTCTTTTCCATTGTAGGTTATTACAAGATATTGAATATAGCTCCCTGTGCTATACAGTCGGCCCTAGTTGTTTGTCTGTTTTATATAGAGTAGTGTGTATCAGTTAATCCCAAACTCCTAAATTCTGCTTCAAGACTACAGTATCAACGCCTACCTGAGTTTCCAGCCTGCCGGCCAGCCCCATTAATTTCACACTCTCCAACCCTGACAATCGTGGGAGCGAACACCTAAAACTAAGGCTATTTATATCTTCATCTATATCTATCTCCCCCATATACATATGTGCGTACATAAACACATGTCCTATTGTGCTAAGAGCCCTGAGTGGATCACCCACTGTATCAGTCAGGGTTCTCCAGAGAAACAGAATAGGTTCCTCTAGCCCATTTCAGCAAGAAGGAATTTATTAAAGGACATTGTGTAGCTCATGGAAACACTGGCTGGACCAGAGAATCAGGCTCAGAGGCTTCACGCCCAGGAACAGCAGCTATTGCTCCACTGAGGTGTCTCTGCTGCAGCCATCAGACACAGGCGTCTCAGATTGCACCTCGGCTAACAAAACCCCATCACTGCTGCCCCTGAAAGCCGGCAGCTTCTACAGCCACGCTTGCCAGAAAATGGATTCATTCTGCATAGTGCCTGCTTGCCCAGTTTTCTCTATTTAGAAATTGAAGTCACTTTTTTTTTTTTAATTTATTTTTGGCTGCATTGGGTCTTCATTGCTGCATGCGGGCTTTCTCTAGTTGCGGCGAACAGAGGCTAGTCTTCTCTGGGGTGCTCGGGCTGCTCATTGCGGTGGCTTCTCTTGTTGCAGAGCACGGGCTCTAGGCGCGCGGACTTCAGTAGTTGTGGCATGCGGGCTTCAGTAGTTGTGGCTCGCAGGCTCTAGAGCGCAGGCTCAGTAGTTGTGGTACACGGGCTTAGTTGCTCCGCGGCATGTGGGATCTTCCCGGACCAGGGCTTGAACCCGTGTCCCCTGCATTGGCAGATGGACTCTGAACCACTGTGCCACCAAGGAAGTCCTGAAGTCACTTTTATTCCATGTCTGATGCATAGAGCCTAGCTCACACGCCTGCACTCCAGCTCCAAGAGAGGGTGGGTAAGTAAGCTTTCTGGCTTGTACCTTGGGGAGGAGGGACCCATAATGTGTGGGATATTCTCCATACACGCACGGGAAGGGTGTTCAAAAGGGCTGGGAAGCAGGGACAGTCCACCTCGGTGGATCTGAGTTTTTAGTTCTGTTTTGCCCCTGAGGGCCCTAGCCCTAGAACTCTGCAAAGAACATCACAATGGCACAACTGTTGACCTGGCAGCATCTCAATATAACTGCAAGCAAAGAACTTAACAAGTGAAATTATGGAAGTACAGAGGAGCAGAGATATGGCACACAGTATACAGAATACTGCTATGATACAGAATGTACTTTTTTGTGTCTGGCTTTTTTGTTCACCATGTCTGCTGACATCCATGTTGCTGTGTGTATCAGCTGTTTTATATTCTTTATTGCTGTGTAAATATTTAATGTATACCCCACTTGACTTATGTAGTCAATTGTCGGTGGACATTTGGGTTGTTTCTTTTCTTTTTTCTTTTTTTTTTTTTTTTTTTGACTACTGTGAATAAAGCTGCCTCTAGGGCTTATTTTAACCCTTACACAAGGGCTCTCTTTAAAAAATGTCATTTTTTAAACACATACATTACAGGAAATGGTTCCTGTTCTCTATTTAAAATCCCCTGCTGTTCCTTCTTTTGCTTTATGGCCTGATGGAAAGAGAGAATGGATTCATGCGTGTGACTTGCACCATTAGAGAAGGGGAAAGGGAATAAATAAATATTTATTAAGAGCCGACTCTGTGGCATGTACTTTACCTATTTCATGAACTCTTACCAACAGCCTATGCGTAGATTTTCCTGTTTCATAAACAAGGAAACTAAGATGCAGAAAAATCAGGTTACTTGTCCAGAGTGGTACAGCTAGAAAGTCATGGGAGGCAACAGTGAAATTCCAATGTGTGGTCAATTTCCATCACATGCCCCAAGGCTCAAGACCTCCATAACCAGGATCCCAGCAGGGAAGGTGGGGGGGGGGTGGAGGGTGCTGTGATGTGGTGGGTGTTGGTGATGGTAATATACTTCCAGATGATTCTGTTAATAAGCCTTGGATGGAGACCTGTGCACCCTATCGGGCTGCCTCTTGGTCATTCATTTCCTCTTTAGATGAGTGACGTTTTCTTTCTTCTCCCCGTGACTCACATTTCCCAGGATTGCTATCTCCTTTCTGATCTGTAACTTGCCCTCTGCACACCATGATAATATTCACTGAAAACTGGTTCCCTGAAGTCTGAAAAGCTGTGCCCACGTATCTCCCATCTGCTGCTGACTTCCCTCCTCCCCACCTCTGGCCACATTGGGTGAAGCTCCAACCCCTCCCTCCTCCCTCCCCCCACTACAGGGATACCCAAGTGCCTGCTCTTGCCTTGGTGCTCAGTTCTTGCCTCTGTAGGAGGGACTCAGGACAGATCCTGGTTTCTACTTCCTCCCCACTCACTCTATGAGGTGGAGAAGGGTGTCGGGGTGGGGGGGGGGTGGTGTCGGGCAGTGGTTTTTTTTTAAAACATTAAGCTGACCACTTTAACCGTTTCAAATTGTACTACTGAGTGGCATTTAGCACGTTCACGATGTTGTGCAATATTTACCTCCAGAACATTTTCATCTTTCCAAAGGAAACCCTGGACCCATTAAGTAGTCACTCTCCATTCCCTACTCTTCCGCCCCACCCCGCCCTGACAAATGTTAATCAGCTTCCTGTTTTGTTTTGTTTTTTTTTAAATACAGCAGGTTTTTATTAGTTATCTATTTCATACATATTAGTGTATACATGTCAATCCCAATCTCCCAATTCATCCCACCCCCACCCCCTCCGCTTTCCCTCCTTGGTGTCCGTACGTTTGTTCTCTACATCTGTGTCTCTATTTCTGCCTTGCAAATCTGCTCCCTGTTTGACAGTGTTTTGTGCACTCACTACATGCCTGGCATTGTGCTAATCCCATCATACACAATATCTTATTAATTGTCATGAAAGCAGCTCTGTGAAATTGGGGTTCTTCCTTGCGTTTCCAGATGAAATGATGGAGGCTCAGAAAGAAGAGATTTCTGTGAGGTCATAAAGCCTGTGAATGGCAGAACCAGGACCAGAACCCACAGCCAAGTGCTGTGTCCAACCCCTGCTAACTGATGACCAAGGTCTGAGGCCTTTCCTCTGACGAACGTGGCATAGGGTTGAGTGACGCCTAAACCCATATTCTTTGCATTCTGAAGGTCAGCGGTCACAAAAAATGCAGTAAGCACATGTTCAAATAAATGACTTATGCTTTAGGAATTTTCCAGGATCTGGGTTGCTCGCTTAAGGGAAGCAGCTCGGTGGCAAGATCCCAGATAATGTGACCCAAGACATTATTGGCTGCCTTTGCAAATCTTGGGACAGCACACAAGGCAGCAGAATAAGAAGAAATGGAGGGACTCCAAATGTGCCCCAGGCTGAGGGGTTCCATGAAGGGAAAGGCTCTAACAAGTGCCTGATCCCTAGTTCTTGTCTGTTGGTCACTTAGGAATCTCTCTTCAAGAGCTTGGGCTCCTGGTTCCCAGGACAACGTAGATTGACTTCTCCTGTGGTTCCGGAAATGGAAGAAGAAATTGCAATCTCCTTGTGCACAGAAAGAATGGAGGTCTTTATTAGATTTAACAAAAAAGTTATAATTGACATGTAATCAACATTTTCCTGGCCTCTGTGCTGTTAAGGCAGATACTTTTTGGATACTCATACCTATATCCTACCAAACATATTAAAATGCATTCATATACCACATCTAATATAATTTACATAAGTATAGTTTTCATATATGGGTTTTAATTGACTGGTTAACATATTACATTTTATAGACATTTAAACATTTATAATTTCAATTTTACCATTTTATTTTAGCATTTTGGACAATACATTATTTTTTCTAAGTCGCAACTAAAATTCCATAAGCCCTTCAAGTCAGGCACTTGCCCACGGGTTTACTGACTACCCTGGTTTGTGGGCCTCTCTGGATAATCCTGCATCAACATTGTCGGGTAACATTCTTCCCACTGGTCTGAATCTGACCATCCTTATCATTCAGCCAGGCAGAGGGGTCCCTTTTCTCCACATCCTTGATGATACTTGTTTGTGTTTTTGATCATAGGTATTCTGACAGGCATGAGGTGATATCTCTTTGTGGTTTTGATTTGCACTTCCCTGCTGATTAGTGATGTTGAGCGATCTTTTCATATGCCTGTTGGCCATCTGTATGCCTTCTTTGGAAAAATGTCTATTCATGTCCTTTGCCCATTTTTCTGAACTTCATATGAATGGCATCATATTATATGTACTCTTTTGTTTCTTGTTTTCTTTGCTCAGTGTAATGTCTTGTAAGATTCCCCATGTTGTTGTGTTTATCAGTAGCTTGTTCTTTTAAAATCCTGGGTAGCATTCCACTATGTAAATACACAGCAGTTTGTTTATCCTTTTATTTGTTGATGAACATTCAGATTGTTTTTAGTTTGGGCTATTATGAACACAACTATTATGAACATTTGATACAAGTCATTTGTGGATATATGGCTTCATTCCTTTTAGATAAATATTTGGAATAGAATTTCTGAATCATATGATAAATACATGTTCACCTTTATAAGAAACGGCTAAATAGTTTTCCAAAGTGGTTGTACTTTGTTGCACTCCCATCAGCAAAGTATGAGAGCTCTCGTGGCTGTACATTTCTGGCAACACTTGGTTATTATAAGTCATCTTAATTCCAGCCATTCTGGGGACTTCACTGGTGGTGCAGTTGTTAGGAATTCACCTGCCAGTGCAGGGGACACGGGTTCGAGAAGATCCCACATGCCACGGAGCAATTAAGCCCATGTGCCACGACTACTGAGCCCACTAGCCACAGCTGATGAAGCCTGTGCACTCTAGAGCCTGTGCTGCACCATAAGAGAAGCCACCGCAATGAAAAGCCTGCAAACCTCAACGAAGAGTAGCTCCCACTCACCACAACTAGAGAACACCCGGGCGCAACAATGAACACCCAGTGCAGCCAAAAGTAAAAATGAATAAATAAATAAAATAAATTCTAGCCAATCTCCTGGTGGGTATTAATTAAAACTGTGGTTTTAATTTTCATTTTCCTGATGACTAATGATGTTGAGGATGGTTGGTCATTTGCATATCTTCTTTTACGATGCGTCTGGCCAAATCTTTTACCCACTTTTTATTAGGTTGTTTGTCTTCTAAAGACAAGCTATAGGTGTTGCAAATATTTTCCCCTCATCTGTGGTTTGCCTTTTCATTTTCTTAATATAATTTTGAAGCACACATTTTAAAACATTTGGATAAAATCCAACTTACCATTTTTTCCCCTTATGGTTAGTGTTTATTTTTTTCCTAGCCAAGAAATTTTGCTTACTGCAAAGTCACAAAGATAGTCTCCAATTTTTTTTCTAGAAGCCTTATAGATTTTGTCGAAATTCCATTTTAATTAATTTTTGTGTATCATGTGAGGGTCAAGGTTTATTTTTTGCATTTAGACATATGGTTGCTCCAGCAACATTTGTTGAATAAACTGTTCTTTCCCCTACTGAATTGCACTAGTTAAGCCACTGCATGTGTGTGGGTTTATTTCTGGACTCTGCTATGTTTCACTGATTTATTTAACCTTATGACAAGACCACACTGGCTTGTAGCTTTTAATAAGTCTTGAAATTGTTTAGTGCAAATTCTCCAACTTTGTTTTTCTTTTTAAGATTATTTTTTGCTTTTTCTAGGTCCCTTCCATTTCCATCCGAATCTTAGAATCACCTTGTCCACATCTATAAAAACACCTGCTAGGCTTTTGACAGGGACGGTGTTGAATCTACAGATCAAGTTGGGAAGAACTGACATCTTAATGTTGAGTCTTGCAATTCAGGATCTTGCTGGAGCTCTTCATTTATTTTGATCTTCTTTAATTTCTCTCACACTGTTTTGTAGTTTTCAGTGTGCAGGTCTTGCATGATTTTGTTAAATTCATTCAGAAGTATTTAAAGGTTTTGGATGTTCTAGTAAATAGAATTGTTTTTTTAATTTGGCTTGGATTTTCTTCCTATGCATATATGTTTTATTCATGATAAAGGTGATACTACAGAGTAGTGGTAAGAAGACAGTATTTTTTATAAGTGATACTGGGGCAAATATACAATTGTATATTCATATGGAAAAAATGAAACTTTTCCCCTACCTTACACCACATACAAACAATAAACCCAGGTAGATTGTAGATCTAACCAGGACAGGTAAATCAATACAGCTTTGAATTAGAAAAGCTATCTTAAATATAAATACAAATATCAAATATTTGTATATCAAAAACATTAACCACAATACACATATACAATGGAATATTACTCAGCCATATAAAGGAATGAAATTGGGTCATTTGTAGAGACGTGGATGGACCTAGAGACTGTCATACAGAGTGAAGTAAGTCAGAAAGAGAAAAACAAATATTGTATGTTAACGCATATATGGGGAATCTAGAAAAATGGTACAGATGAACTGGTTTGCATGGCAGAAATAGAGACACAGATGTAGAGAACAGACGTATGGACACCAAAGGGGTAAAGCCGGGCAGTGGGGGTGATGGTGGTGGGATGAATTGGGAGATTGGGATTGACATGTATACACTAATATGTATAAAATAGATAAGTAATAAGAACCTGCTGTATAAAAAATAAATAAATAAATAAACATTAACCACAAAATAAGGATTGATGAATTGGACTGCATTAAAATTCAGAATTTCTGTCTGTCAAACGACACCATTAAGAGAATGAAAAGGTATGGCTTGATTTTTTTTTCCTAGTATATAGCAATACAATTGATTTTTGGATCCTATAATCTTGCTAAATTCACATATTGGTTTTAGGAGATATTTTTGCAGATTCCTTAGGCCTTTCCACGTAGCTAATAGTGTTATCCTCACAGAGAAACAATTTTACTTCTTCCTTTTCAATATATTTGCCTTTTACTTCTAGAACTTCTAGTTCTAGAAGTTTACTAGAACTAGAAGTTCTAGTACAATATTTACTAGAACTTCTAGTACAATATTTAGTAGAGTTGGCAAATGATGGCATCCTTCCCTTGTTCCCATCTTAGAGTGACGGCATTTAGTCTTTTACCTTTTTTTTAAAATTTTTTTTGCGGTACACGGGCCTCTCACTGTTGCAGCCTCTCCCGTTGTGGAGCACAGGCTCCGGACGGGCAGGCTCAGCGGCCATGGCTCATGGGCCCAGCCGTTCCGCGGCATGTGGGATCCTCCCGGACTGGGGCACGAACCTGCGTCCCCTGCATCGGCAGGCGGACTCTCAACCATTGTGCCACCAGGGAAGCCCAGGAATGTCACATTCTTAATCATGCAACTTCCATAGCAGGATCTCTGCTGATAGTTCATGGTTGTATCTTATTTTTAGATTGCTCCTTTTACCTTTCTGTGAAATTATTCTTTACTCCTATTATGTTGCCATATATAATATCTTGAGTGAAATGACTATTGCAACATTAGCTTTCTTTTGTTTATAATTTGATTAAATGCTGTTATTGGATAGGCCTTCACTAACCAACTTAATAAAACAGTATTCCCAGTTTAAAAAAAAAAAAAGGAAATTGAAGTTAGATGTGTTAAGTGCTTTCGTCAAGATCACGCAGCCCAGAAGGGCCAGAGCCTGGATCCCAATCAGGATGGTTTGAAACACAAAATGCTTTCGTAAAGCTTCAAAAGTTTATGCCAGAAAGAAATGTGCAGGGGTGTTGTTTTTCACTGTGGAATTTTCCACCGTAACATCTTTATTCCAGTGATGACAGGCTTGCAAAATCAATGTTACATGAAGTCTCTTACCATAAGTGCTAGACATAGGACCTCTCTCAAGCCTTGCGTGGACTGGAAGATGTGTATCTGTGGAGCTGTGTATCTGTGGCAGGGCAGAGGGAAATATTCAGGATATAGAGACAGAAGATGTGGGTTCAAATCTTGGCTCCACTAACTGTTCACAATGTGTCTTTGGCAAAATCCCTTCACAGCTCTGAGTTTCACTTTCCACATCCATAGGACAAAATAAAACCTGCTCTCAAGAGAAAAGCAAGGAACATGGGTGTGAAGCCAGTTTGGAAACCACAAACACAAGACGTCAGCAGGATGACTGGGAAATGTTTGATAAAGAAGAAACTAGCAGCAGGGGAAGGAGAGGCGGAGCTAGACTCAATGCAGAGAAGGGAAAGGACTTTGGCTATGAAAACAGAGGAGGCTAAAGCTAGAAGCATGGTGGGTAGGTGTTGCTGGAATCAATGATTTTCCCATTTTATATAGATTTTCCATTCTATATAGTACCCATCATGTGGGCTTTGTGTCTTCAAGGATCTCCATGGGTTTTCCTCCTAAATATCTCTTGAATCTTGAAATTCTTTTCCTCTCCCCCGCCAGCACGCTGTTGAAAGCCATCATTTCCCACCTAGATTATTGCCGTGTCATCAAAATGATATACATGGTTCCTATGTCCCCGCTTGACACACTCCCCTCCACCATCATTCTCTGCCCTGCAGCCACAATGATCTTTTAACAATAAAAATTTGATCACCTAACTTTTTAGGTTAAAGTCTGTGTTTGTCTCCTAGGGCTGATGTAACACAGTACCACAAACCGGTGGCTTAAAACAATGAAAATGCATTTTCTCACAGTGCTGGAGGCTAGAAATTCAAAATCGAGTTGTTGGCAGGGTTGGTTCCTTCTGGAGACTCTGAGGGAGCTTTTGCTCCAGATCTCTTGCCTCGCTCCTGGTGGCTGCGGGCAATCCTTCGTGCTCCTTGGCTGGAAGATGCATCACGTCAGTCTCTGTCTCTGTCTTCATATGGCCATCTTTCCTCCATGTCTTCACACAGCCTTCTCCTCTCTGTGTCTGTGTCCAAATTTCTCTCTTTTTAGAAAGGTACCAGCCTTTGGGTGCCTGACTCCAGTATAACCTCATCTTAACTCGATTACAAAGACCCTACTGTCAAATTAGGTCATGTTCTGAAGTTTTGGGTGAATATAAATTTGGGGGAGAGGCTACTCAATCCAGCACAAAGCCTCCCTTCATTTAATATGTATTGCGTTCCTATTCCCCTCCAGCCTCATCTCACGCCTCTTTTCCCCAAAGGCTTCATCCTATTCCTCAAATGTGTTAAGATCCTTCCTACATTGGCCTTTTATGGTCCTTGCCCAGCACGCTTTTCCTCTCTATCTTCCTTTGGATAGCAGCTCAGCCAATACACCCTGTTTCATGCTCCCATGGCATTCCTTTCCCTCCCTCTGTGGCACTTACCACAGTCTGTAATTATTCATTTATTAACGTGATTGATGTTTGCCTTCTTCTTGACCTAATACACAGGAAGCTGTTTCCTTTCCCTCACCATTCTATCCCCAGAGCTTAGTGCGGTGTCTGGCACATCGTGAGTGGTCAAGAAATGTTTGTGGGGACTTCTGTGGTGGCGCAGTGGTTAAGAATCCGCCTGCCACTACAGGGAACACGGGTTCGAGCCCTGGTCCGGGAAGATCCCACATGCCGCAGAGCAACTAAGACCGTGCGCCACAGCTACTGAGCCTGAGCTCTAGAGCTCTCGAGCCACAACTACTGAGCCCACGTGCCACACCTACTGAGGCCCGCGCGCCTAGAGGCCGTGCTCCGCAACAAGAGAAGCCACCGCAGTGAGAAGCCCGCGCACCACGATAAAGAGTAGCCCCCACTCGCCGCAGCTAGAGAAAGCGCACGTGCAGCAACGAAGACCCAACGCAGCCAAAAAAAAAAAAAGAAATGTTTGTGGAGGAAATGAAGTCATTCCTGGCATTGATGAGGCTGGGGGTACCTCAAGATAAAAGTCAGAATTGGGTGTTAAGATGATGGAGGTGACAATGACATGTATCCCCAAGTTGCCTGTCTGTGTAGAACTTGTGCCTGTGATTCTTGATGGGGTGGTTGACTAGACTTGGCTCTGGCCACGTGTTTACCTGAGCTACAAACCTGGACCAGACACTGCCCTTGATTCCTCATTTTCTCTCGTTTCCCACACGCAACCTATGATCACATCCTGGGGATGCTGCCTGTCAGCGTCTCTGGGTCTCTGCCGTCACTGCCCAGACGGAGACCTTTATCATCTCCTGCCTCCAAGATAGCCTCCTTGCAGC
This sequence comes from Globicephala melas, assembly GCF_963455315.2. Taxonomy (NCBI): domain Eukaryota; kingdom Metazoa; phylum Chordata; class Mammalia; order Artiodactyla; family Delphinidae; genus Globicephala; species Globicephala melas. The sequence continues at coordinate 12,742,581 of NC_083319.1, read as the reverse complement.
CATTCTTGTCCCCTTTCAATTTCTTCTCAACACTGTAAGCAGATCAATTATTCTAAAATGCAAATTTAGATAAGTCGCTATATTAGTTTGCTGGGGCTACTGTAAAAAAGTACCACGCCTTGAGTGGCATAAACAATGGAAGTTTATTTTCTCCCGGTTCTGGAGGCTAGAAGTCAGCGATCCAAGTGTCGGCAGGGTTAGTTCCTTCTGAGGGCTGTGAGGGAAGGGTCTGCTCCATGCCTCTCTACTTGGCTTGTAGATGGTGGTCTTTTCCCTGTGTCCCTTCCCATCCTCTTCCATTTTGCACGTGTGTTTGTGTCCAAATTTCCCCTTTTAATGAGGATGCCAGTCATGTTGGATTAGGACCCACCCTGACGACCTCATTTTAACTTGATTACCTCTGTAAAGACCCTATCTCCGAATAAGGTCACATTCTGAGGCCTGGGGACAAGGGCTCCAATATATCTTTTTTGGGGGGGACACAGTTCAACCCATTAACAGTCACTTTCTGCTGCATAAGCCTCCCCATTACCCACAAACTAAAGGGCAACTCCTTCCTAAGCTTACTGAGCATCCTATGGCTTGGCTCCTGCTGGGCTGTGCATCTCATCTCCTGCTTCCCTCCCTGTTCTCTTTCATGCCAGCATTTTTTCCTTCTTCTTGCCTTGGGGACTTACTGTTTCATCTGTTTGAAATGCTCATTCCCCCTGTTTGTTAGCTCTGGTGGTTGGCGGTCACTCAGAATAGACACGCCATCCTTTCAGAAGCCTGGCCTGTCCTTTCTCCACCAGTTCCGGATCAGGCACCCCTTTGGCACACATAACACAGAACTGAATCTCAGTACTTGCAAGGCTGTCTTCCCCACTTGAGCTGTGCAAGGATGTGGACTGCGTCTGGATCTTTCCTACACCACCCAACCTGGCGCGATGCCTGGAACAGAAAAGTCCCCTGATAAATATTTGAAAAAGGGAAGAATGCCTGGATGATTTTGAACAGATGTAAGGAAGAATTGCAGTGGACATCAAGGCGCTGTCTTAAGAGCAGCATCCCATGTCATTCACCACGTGTGGGTGGGGCAGAGTCCACGCAGGAAGAGCACGAGCCTTCTCTCCTGGAAGGCGCTTTTTGATTTCTAATTGCTTCAACTTTAAAACAGACACAGAGGGGCTCTGAGCTGAAGAAACCCTTAGAGATCATGTAGTCGAATTCCCTCATCTTAAAGGAGGGGGAAATTGAGGCCTGGTGGGTGGAAGGACCTTATTATCATGGCATTTTTATTGTTTGAGCCAAGACTGGAACCCAGGCATCTTGGCTTCTCACTGAAGCGAGGTTATGCCTTGCCTGTTGCAGAGGCTGAGAACATGGTCTCTGGCCCACTTTCTAGGTACGGGGTCCTGTCTTCACCAGGGAAGTGGTCAAGGCCAAGTTACTTAACCTCTCTGGGGACACAGTTTCTCCACCCATAAAGTGGGCTAACAAGCCAAAGTGTTGATAGTGATAAAGGACAACTCTACGTTATGTAGAGGTGAGATTGCTTCATGCAGGAAGTGTTTCCTCTTTATCTAGTTTCTCTCCAAAACGAGAATGAGGAAGTTCAATGGAGGGTCCCTTTGCTGATCTGACCTCCTTTATATCACCTCTTTCTTATCATGACATGATATTATTGCCATTTAAACAAAACTCAGTGATGGTGAGTTTTGATGAACACCAGAGCAATAGATTTTATTACACTTTTCTTAGTGATTAGTGTTTTAATAATACAAAAATGTATGTCCCCTTTTAAAAAATTCAGATATTACAAATATGCACAAACTGAAAAGCACACGTTATTTCCTTCTTCTCCAGTCCATTGTTCTTTCCTAGAATTAACTATTTTAAATGGGAGGTTTTCTTTCTGGGTATGTAATCTCACCAGATTCACAAACATATATACTTGTCTATATACACATTCATATATATATATATATGTTTACCTTAACAGGCTTACTCCTAAACATTTTGCCCTTTATTCATAATGGCTTTTCAGGTCAGTGATAGAGATATAGAGATATACCTCATTATTTGTAACTATTACATGTTATTTCTTTCTATGGAAAAATTGCACCATTATTTACCTAATTCCCTATTGATGGACATTTAGATTGTTTCTAATTTTTCTAATTTTTTACTATTACAAACAATGCTGCAATCAGTGAGTGTCTGTATACAGGTAGCTTTATACAGCTCATATAGTATTACTATAGGCATGAATCCAAGAAATACAAACAATGGGACATAAGGAGTGATCAGAAATTTTCAATCATGCAGCTTCTCACATAAAGACCAGGTTGGTTTTCTCTAGGGGGTGCTTATTAAAATGCAGATTCACCGGCCTCACATAAGACCTACTGAGTAACACCTCCAGAAATAATGTAGGAGAATAGTAAATGATAAAATATTAATATATAAAATAAAGTCTAAAATCACGGAGTGAATAATAGAGAATAAAGGATGAAACAAAAGTAACGGAATAAAGTCCTTGTCTGGAGCACAGGATGACACTTTACTTCCCAGAGCAGCCCAATATGTCTCTGTCTGGTTCTGGAAGCTCCTAGTTATATCTGCCTTCAATGTTCACATATGAGTTTTAACTCTCTCCTCAAAAGCTACCGAGAATAGTTCTAAGTACATACAATAAATCTTTCCCTGGGAAGCAGACAGATCTGAATGGTGACAACCGGGGAATCCCTAAGGGGAATTGAAGCTAAGCGAGGGGACAAGAGGAGCCAGTGCCTGTGAGGCACACATACCAGATGACCAGGGTAGAGACCCAGAGGCAACTCAGCCCCGTGCACACTGGACTGATCATCGGGGCAGTTGTGTGCTGAGTTACTAGGTCACTTGGCTAAGCAGGGCTAAGCCTTGGGCTTTTATTCACTACAGAGCCCGGAACATTCTGCTGTCAAAGATATGGAAGAAGGAAGAGGCATGATTCCCGCATAACTGTTGGACCAGACATATTCCTCGTTTGGTGGAAGTTTCAGTTTTATAAGAGTCTCATCTTGTCACTGTCTCTGTCTCTCTGCTTCTCTCTTTTTCTAAATCATTGCAGTGACTTTCAAAAAGCCAGTTCATCACAGAAATTTCATTGAAATCATAAGGATATTAAGGGAATCAAAAGTCACCAGTCAAGGCTTCCCTGGTGGCGCAGTGGTTGAGGGTCCGCCTGCCGATGCAAGGGACGCGGGTTCGTGCCCCGATCCGGGAGGATCCCACGTGCCGCGGAGGCTGGGCCCATGAGCCATGGCCGCTGAGCCTGCGCGTCAGGAGCCTGTGCTCCGCAGCGGGAGAGGCCACAACAGTGAGAGGCCCGCGTACCGTAAAAAAAAAAGAAAAAAAAAATCAACCAGAGAGAAAGGAAAGATTACGAACAAAGGAAAGATAATTAGGCTCTCTGACAGAAGATTTCTCAGCAACAAAAGACTCTAGAAAAGAAGAAAATATCTTCTAAGTGCTGGGAGAAAATACTGAACCCAAATTTTATAGCCCTTTAAACTATCCAAAAATAAAAACGTTTTGACATAGGCAATTCTCTCTTCCAATCCTCTCATCACCTCAGGGCCCAAATTCAACCCCACAAGCTAACTGGTGAAAGGCTACTCATCTTGAGGGCTCAGTCAAGTTTCATTTCTGTTTCAAGTTTTCATTGAATCCCTGCACAGTTTATCACTAGACAACTTTTCACTCTTCAATTCACTTTGTAACTGCTGTTTTTACCTGTCTCCCAAAGTAGACTGTTAGGACACTTGAATATGTATGTTTACGTGTATACACACACAGATGTATATATCCATACACACGTATGTACATATATACACATATATACATATACTAATCATTGGCTTCTTTATACCTAGCATAGAGCCAGGCAATTAGCGAGTAGATACTATTTGTTAAATAAATGAAACAGATTTTCTATTAAAGGGCAATAGGCCTTTAAGTTAATAGCAAAGCTTTTGGAGTCAGACTTACATGGAATGTAACTCCATTTCTGCCACTTATTAGCTATGTGATATTAGACAAGTTATGTTTTCTCATCTGTCAAATAGTAATAAAATGGTATCTACCTCAAAAGGTAATGAAGATTTAAGGAGAAAAATCTCCTGCCAAAACAGTGATTTTGGAAGAAACTGAACCTTGTGGAAGCAAAGCAGGAAGTAACTTTTTTCATGTCACTGCTTTTGAAAAATCTGTATTAAGTCCTAAAAACCCCAATTCAATTGAATATCAAAACTTTACATCTCAAGTAATTTAAACTTTTCTTCCTTTCCCAAGACGAATACTCTTATCTATAAACCTGTATTAGGGAAGGAGGGATGTGGCTGACTTCATTACTGCAGCATCTTATCCATCCTACCTCTAAGTTGTCTCTGGCTACTGCAGTGTCAAAGAAAAAAGGAAAGGAAAGGTAAGGTCTCATTGAGTGGTACCATTGGTACAGATTGCAAATACAGCATCTTTCCCTCGGAGCATCACATGAACCCACAGGTGATGATCGCCGCATTCTTCCCAGATTCCCAGACAAGACTAATTCAAACACTGGCTGATCACTTAGATCCCTCCTTCAGGACAGGCATCTGACTGTACCCCTCTAGACTTCGTCTTCTAAGATTGCCTCACCCTAACAAGAAGACTTCTTGGGTGGGGTGCCTTTCAGGATGACACAGCTCCTGCACCCTCCTTGGATCCAGTTAGCCCAAGGAAAAACCCATACATCTTGTTCCAACAAATTCTGGAAATACAGCCTTCTCAAACTGTTCTCCATGCACTGGCAAGAACTGTACCTGGACCCTCCTCAAATGTTCATTAAGGCCTTAAATAATGTTTTTAGACGCATTTTAGTTTCCAAACTTTTTCTTAAACTATTTTTTCATTATTGATTTCTAAGGTAATAACTACATCTCTATGAGATTAGTTCTCTGAAGTTTTCTGAGACTCACTTTGTGGCCTAACATGTGGCTGAATGGACCTGTGGAATACAGAAAGTGACAGCCCCAAAGCAAACTGACAATTTTTAGAATTGAGATGGCATTCTTGGTGAATGAGGATGTATTATTCACTTAAATATTGTACCATAACTATATACAGATATTTTAACTTGTGATATACTCATATTACAAAGTAGTTGAAAGCAGAACCCCATGCATCAATAAGCTTAAGTCTTCAAGACATCATGTTAACTGAAAACTGCCGGTTCAGGATGTTAGAAAAGTACGACAGACGAAATTTTAAGACATGAAAATACTGTATTATTTTTGTAAAGCAGATATAATATATATTATGACTACTTTATTTAGGACAGTGGGTACCTTCTTTGGGGAAGGAGGAAGGATAAAGAATAGGCTAGAGAAGTAGTTTGGATTTTAATTGTATGAGTAGCAGTTTATTTTTCCAAAATTAGAATTGAAACAAAAAGGGCAAATGTTAAGTTTTGTTAAAGTTGACTATTACATATATGTGTTTCATTGTCTTGGTCTCTATATCTACATTATGCAAATTTCCTATTAAAAACATAAACAGTAAAGGCAAGGGTAACTACTGAAATACAAGAGCATTTTCTTATATTTTCTTTATTCTTTCATAAGGCTAAGCACACCTTTCTAGCTCAAATAGTTAATTCAATCACACACTCAGCATCAGGACATTCAAGCCATTATATCATGGAGAATCCAAAATTAGGTCACATTTACCTTAGAATGGGGAGAACCAGAGATTTAGCTTCAAAACAATTTTCCAAAACCTTATGGAAAAAAGAAAGATGTCACAATACATGTGCACTATAACTGTCAGACCTACAAGAAACCAATGAACCAAGAAGTTTCCCTAAATTGTTTTTCCCTAATCTCAGGTATATCCCATGTTTCTAATTACTGTTCCTATTTCTCTCTCACTCTAGTAAGTTCTATAGTGAGTTTCTGATGGAAGCTCTTTCTTTGGGGGCTGATTCTAGAGATCTAGAGCCAGAAAAATATTTTAGACAGGACTCTGGAATAGGAGGGAGAAATCTTCAGCAAGACTGTAAAAGACAAAGGTGGAGGATCCATAATTGCCTGTATTCCTCCAGCCTCAGGAGCCCGGGACCGGATTAATCATAATCCTTGGTTTACGCTACATTTTCTTCGTTGGTCTGAGCATCACCTTCTTGCTTGCTCCCTTGGCTTTGAATATGATTATAAACAACCATTAACTTACTGTTCAACACAGAAACTAGAACTTTGATTATAATTCATATCTACTTCTACGAACATTCTCCTTCACCTCTCCCCGTCACTCCTTGCCTAAGGTAACCAACCTTCTGAATCTCGGGGTAGTCATTCTCTTTCCTTTGTTAATATATATTAATATTTGATACGTATCTGCTATTGGTATTCCAAGAAGAATATTAAGTTGAAGATGACACGAAATTTATAAAAGGATAACAAATTTTTTTTTTAAGGATAACAAATTTTAAGTAATTTGTGGTGACCTGATTTTATGCCTCAATATTATATTACTTAGATTCACTGATACTATTGGTGATAGCTGTTGTTCATTTATTTTTCATTGCTATATAATAGCCTTTTGTGTGGATACACCACAATGTATTTATCCACTCTCTGTGATGTGTCTTTGGGTTGTCTACTTATGTCTGCTACACAGAGTATGGACATAAGTTTATATTTCTGTGCTCCAAGTTACTCTTTTACATGGGCAAGTGTCTTGACTTGTCTGAGCCTCAGATTCCTCCACCACAGAATAGACTTAGAAACTACTTTTGCAGAGTTGTTAGAAGAATACAATAAAATGCCAATTAGTGTTTTAAAAAATATAATTCATATCTTATACTCTATCAACTATTTGCTCCACTTCATACACTTAGTATAATTAAATATAGTTTACTTATAAAATAATCAATTCAAAGTTTTCCTTCCAAGGTTACCAACGAACAGTCTTCACCATTTGCAGTGGTATGTAACAATGTTGGTAGTTTTAACAATAGTAGTAGTAATAAGTAACATTTTTGGAGACCTTGCTATATGCCAAATACAGTACAAAGCACTCTGCACGCGTGATTTTATTAAACCTGTATTTTATTAAATACTATTTTATTCTCATTTTACAGATGAGGAAACTGAGGCACAGAGAAATTAAGAAACTTGCTTTAATACTGCGCAGCTAGTCAATGGCAGAGCTAGAATTCTAACACAGAGACTTGGACATCGTTATGACTTTCTCTCAACCCTTCTTAATTTTCCTTCTCTAATGACGGCTTTATTAACCACTATCCCCCACATTCTTGACATTTGGTTTTTTTCTAATCTCCTTAATGCTGCAAAATTATGAATTTCTTCTTCCTTCTCTCAGTGGTTAGCTCTTTTCTATCTACAGTTTTTCTCTTCTTCTCCCTTCTCCTTCACCATGCAAGGTCCCCAAGAGCAAACCTGAAAAACCTATTTAGTTCTAGAGCCTCACTGACCAACTTAATACTGATTATTCGTAAATCCATATCTCCAAACCTTGCTGACCTCACTGCTACAATAAAGGGCTGAAGGATCCATGCTATAGTTCTGGTAAAAAATGAAGTACATAGTGAAGCAGAGTATATAGGGAGGGTTAATAATATAGACGAAGGACCCAGAAAGAATAATGAGGATTGGAAGAGAAAAAGAGACACAGGGACCATCAACAGAAAAGCAGGAAAGGCGGTGGAGTATGGAGCAGGGAAGAAAATGTAGATCTAATTACTACAAATCAGTCACAATGGAGATTTTTGATAATTTATAAAAGCAACTGCAAAGACTACTTTTCTCACAAAGCACAACTGTTACTTTGAATAGTGATGGGCAACTGTAATCTGTGCCTCTGGAAATATATGAGAGGAGAGAGAAGAGAAGGGTTAGGTTTTAAAAAATTTATCTGAATACCTGAATCTGCCTATGGTTCCCAGTAAATAATTTTGGCTAGATCAAGGGCAGAAGGTAATCACATGATCCAGTAGATCGTTTATTTATTGTCCACTTATTGATTGATTTATCTGTTCTACAAATATTTCTTTTCTATAATGGGACATGAAGACACACTACACAAAGACTCTGCCATGAAGAAACCACAGTATGGAAAGAAAGGAAGATCAACATTGGATGAAAAGCAGCATGATAAGTGATGCAACAAATATAAGCAAAGGGGCTGGTGGAACTTATTTGGAGCAGGTCCCATCTCAGCCTTAGGTGAGGTCAAGGATGGGCTGAGGTCATGAAGAGATTTCCAGGTGATAACAAAATCACAGCAGGGTGTAACACGTAAAAACTCTTCTAGTTGATACCAAAACTGCCCTCTGTTTTACTTAGAGAACAGCTGGCATTCTGAATGAAGTGAATGTGTCTGTGTGCCACACTGTCTGTGTGCCTGTGTGTGCATGTGTGTGTGCGTGTGTGTGCATATGTGTGTATGTTGATTATAAGCTGCATGTATGTGACAAAAATTCAGAAAATAATGATTGGAAAGCAGAATTTACTCTCAAATGGGAGTTTCTTCTAAACTTTCATTCTGGATGTTCCATATTTCTAAAAATAATTGTGTGGTTTCCATGAAGAGATGATTGAATGGAACGCTGAGCAGAGACATAGAAATGAAGACACAGTGGAGAAAAGAATAAATGGGAAGGGGAAACAAAGAAAGAATGCAAAGTGGTGGGAATGAGAGAATGGAAATGTAGGATGGAAAGAGAGTACAGAGTGAATGGATGAATGGAAAGAAAATAAGGAAATAAGAGGAAGAACTTTTGAAATGAGAAGAGGAGCATAATTGAAGATGGAAAACTTAATGACTGGGGCAGAGATAATGAGCAGAAATAAAGATTTGGGGGAGAAAGGAGGAAGGCATGTGAATGATGACTAGGAGAAAGGTGGGAATGTAGAAAGGGAAGAAGGGGGGCTTCCCTGGTGGCCCCGTGGTTGAGAGTCCGCCTGCCGATGCAGGGCACACGGGTTCGTGCCCCGGTCCGGGAAGATCCCACATGCCGCGGAGCGGCTGGGCCCGTGGCTCAGAGCCATGGCCTCTGAGCCTGCGCGTCCGGAGCCTGTGCTCCGCAACGGGAGAGGCCACAACAGTGAGAGGCCCGCATACCGCAAAAAAAAAAAAAAAAAAAGGGAAAGGGAAGAAGGAGAGCAGAATGGGGGGTCATGATATGGTGTAAATGAAAAATAACTGGTCAGGTGTGAAAAATGGAACATCAGAGTAGGAACAGAAAGGAGGGCTGGTGAGAGAGATTGTTAGGGTGAGGAAAGAGAGGGGAATGGCTGTGAGGACCTAAAAGAGAAAGGATGATGTTAAACAGGATGGATCCAGAGTGAGAGACAGGTTATTGATCAAGAAAGATAAAAATTGGTCAGGGGGAAACAAGATGTAGAATGAAGTCTAGTTTCCCTACCCACACACTCACCTGGCAAGAAAGGACTTCTCTGACCCTGGACTTTGTGACTCCAGCCTTCTGTCAGATTTCAGGGATCTGGCCATGGTGCTGAAGGACAAATCAGTGCATGGGGCTGGAAGTCAGGACTAGGGAGTCGAAGTGAGATTTAGAGATTGTGGGGTCCCTGAGATCTTTCCTCTAGAGCCACATGGGGGAAGTCAGGTACAATGCCTGCCATTGCAGGGGCAAGAAAGTATGGACATACTCTCAAGGGAAGTTTAAACGCACCTCAAGTCCCTGGCAACAACTTCATGCCACTGATACTGATAGGATGGGAGACTACTTCATCAATGCCCAGACCTCACAAATGGCAGACACTTCTGTCTCATCACCCAAATCATTCACTCGGTCATCACTTTATTTTCTTCCTGTGGAATAATAAGCATGATATAATGGCCCAACATATAGCTCTGGAGCCAAATAAAAGTAAATATAATGCTGAGATCTACCACTTACAAATTCTGTGAATTTGGCAGGTATTTAACATCTCTGAGCTCTAGTCTATTTTTTTCTAGTCTGTTTATGTATAAAGTGCTAATAACACCAAGTTTTTAAATAAATGATTGCTTTAAGGATTAGAATGTTATATATAAAGTTCTGATTATAGTGACTGGAGAAGAGCTGGTTGATGACGTTGTTCATTGACCAAGATGAAAAGGGGACACATTTCTCCAGGACGGAAATGGCTCTGAGGTATATGGAGGGTAGTGATGACAAAATACTAGTTAATATATGTTGTGTGTTGACTGTGTGACAGATACCATGCTAAGTGTTACATGCTTTGTTCATTTTGTGCTCACAACAGCACTTTGGGGTTAGTACTTTGAAAGGCAGAATAGCTTAGTGTTTAGGCTAATAGACTGGGAAGTTATAACCCCACCTCCACCGCTCACCAACTATGTGATCTTGGGCAAAAATCTTAACCTATATGCACCGCAGTTTTCTCATTGGTAAATGGGGGTAATAACAGTTCATACCTATAAATGAGATTTGTAAAATGCTTAAAACAGGCCTTATACGTAGGAAAAAGCACACAAGAATTGTTATTCTTGTTGAAATATTTCAAAAGTAGATCACTGAGGTTCTCCACAGTCTTAATTTAACAAAGATTCAGAGCTGGACTTGAATTTAAAATCCCCAATATTAATGCCACCACTAAATGATTTAGTTTCATTTAAACAACATCATATGTCTTTTAATTAGTGTTCTTATCTGAAATGTGTCTACAACACTGGCTAAGGATTACATGCTTATAGGGATGCCATGTAGTAAAAGGCTCAAATAATAATTGTTCTTGTTGCTGCCACCATTACTGCTACAATCACTGTGGGTATTACACAACCAAAGTGAATTCAGGTTTTTCACATGTTGGTAGGATGCACTTTGAAAAGCTCAATTCCTCTATTTGACTCTGTGCTCCTGGAGGGAAGAGGCTGTGGTTCATTAACCTCTGTATCCAGTGCCTAGCATGGTGTCTGGCACAAAGCAAGCACTCAAGAAAGAGTGGCTGGATAAATGGCCAACGAGTGACAATCCTTCTCTCATTCAGCCTAATTCCTTACCCAATGAAAGGTCCTAGCTTGAATATCATTCTCCAACCGAGCGTTTACCAAGAGTAAATATTGATGGGATTAAGGGGGCTTTTTCCTCATTATTTCCTTTGTTTCCACAATCAATTAGCTAACCCATTCTCCAATCTTATCACTAGGATAATTAAACACCCATAATCCATAAAAAAATAGGGATCGACGTGTTATTATCTTTTAAAATAATAAAATATGCTTTCACACAATTTTATGGTGCTTTAATCCTATTCATGTAAGTGAGACAGAACAAACACAGTGATCAGCTGATTAAATCATGGGAGGCAGGGACTCAGGCCTATGTTTGATCTTTGGCAGCAAGTAATGTAATGGACTCTGGAGGCCTCTTTTTAGAAGCCTAATTCATGAAATTCCAGAGCTTGTACTCGTATATTTATTTACCATGGCAATTGCAACAAAATAACATAAAAATGAGATCACCCAATTTTGATGTTGTTAAGGAATTCTACATACCATCAAAATGGCTTGTCCCAAAGCAAGCATGAAATAATTGCCCAACATCTTTAACATGTCTATTGAACAATTTATGTTTAAAGACTAAACTCTTCGAACTGAAACATATTTTATAAAATAAGTCCTTTGTGTCAACTTTTTTTAAGTCATTGAAACTTTGATACAGCATGAAGAAAACAATTTAGTGTGACAGAAATTAATTCACAACTTTTACTCTTCTGAATGTATTAGCTTATTAGCAAGAAAAGGTCTTTCCTAGTTTGTACATTCCAATTTAAAGAAAAATGGAAACAATTATAAGAACTTTGATTTGTTATGAGTTCACTTTTTTTTTTTTTTTCCTTCGGTACGTGGGCCTCTCACTGCTGTGGCCTCTCCCGCTGCACAGGCTCCAGACGCGCAGGCTCAGCGGCCATGGCTCACGGGCCCAGCCGCTCCGCGGCATGTGGGATCCTCCCAGACTGGGGCACGAACCCACGTCCCCTGCATTGGCAGGCGGACTCCCAACCACTGCCACCAGGGAAGCCCCACTTTTTTTTTTTTAACAAGAGAAAAACAAATTCATTTACATGTGCATTGAGCATACACAAGGGAGAACTCAGAGATGAATACCTCAAAGGGATGGTTGGAATTTGGGGTCTATAGACCTAATTCACTAGGGGAAGGGGAAGGGGAGAAAGGGCATTTATAGAAAAACAAATGACATCTTGGAAAGATCAAAGGGACCTTAGAAGAACCAATGGGGGATATGTCAGTCTTGTGACAAAGTCTGTTTGGGTGTGATGAGAAGATTACAGTTGCTTTGCAGAAGAAGATTTAGTGACTTTTGAGATCTTTGGGGAGGCTCTGCTTTTAGGCAGATATGGGATTTCAGAAACTAAATGCATTCAGCTCAAAATCATTTTGATGCCCAATCCCAAAGTATTGACATATACACACTACTATATGTAAAATAGATCATTAATAAGAACCTGCTGTACAGCACAGGGAACTCTACTCAATACTCTGTAATGGCCTATATGGGAAAAGAATCTAAAAAAACAAAAAAAAGAGTGGATATATGTATATGTATAACTGACTCACTTTGTTGTACACCTGAAACTAACACAACACTGTAAATCAACAACACTCCAATCAAAAAAAATTTTTTTAACATCTTTATTGGGGTATAATTGCTTTACAATGATGTGTTAGTTTTTGCTTTATAACAAAGTGAATCAGTTATACATATACATATGTTCCCATATCTCTTCCCTCTTGCGTCTCCCTCCCTCCCACCCTCCCTATCCCACCCCTCTAGGTGGTCACAAAGCATGGAGCTGATCTCCCTGTGCTATGTGGCTGCTTCCCACTAGCTATCTACCTTACGTTTGGTAGTGTATATATGTCCATGCCTCTCTCTCGCTTTGTCACAGCTCACCCTTCCCCCTCCCCATATCCTCAAGCCCATTCTCTAGTAGGTCTGTGTCTTTATTCCTGTCTTACCCCTAGGTTCTTCATGACATTGTTTTTTCTTAAATTCCATATATATGTGTTAGCATATGGTATTTGTCTTTCTCTTTCTGACTTACTTCACTCTGTATGACAGACTCTAGGTCTATTCACCTCATTATAAATAGCTCAATTTCATTTCTTTTTATGGCTGAGTAATATTCCATTGTATATATGTGCCACATCTTCTTTATCCATTCATCTGTTGATGGACACTTAGGTTGCTTCCATGTCCTGGCTATTGTAAATAGAGCTGCAATGAACATTTTGGTACATGACTCTTTTTGAATTATGGTTTTCTCAGGGTATATGCCCAGTAGTGGGATTGCTGGGTCATATGGTAATTCTATTTTTAGTTTTTTAAGGAACCTCCATACTGTTCTCCATAGTGGCTGTATCAATTTACATTCCCACCAGCAGTGCAAGAGTGTTCCCTTTACTCCACACCCTCTCCAGCATTTGTTGTTTGTAGATTTTCTGATAATGCCCATTCTAACTGGTGTGAGGTGATACCTCACTGTAGTTTTGATTTGCATTTCTCTAATAATTAGTGATGTTGAACAGCTTTTCATGTGCTTCTTGGCCATCTGTATGTCTTCTTTGGAGAAACGTCTATTTACATCTTCTGCACATTTTTGCATTGGGTTGTTTGTTTTTTTAATATTGAGCTGCATGAGCTGTTTATATATTTTGGAGATTAATCCTTTGTTGCTTCATTTGCAAATAGTTTCTCCCATTCTGAGGGTTGTCTTTTCGTCTTATTTATGGTTTCCTTTGCTGTGCAAAACCTTTGAAGTTTCATTAGGTCCCATTTGTTTATTTTTGGTTTTATTTCCATTACTCTAGGAGGTGGGTCAAAAAAGATCTTGCTGTGATTTATGTCAAAGAGTGTTCTTCCTATGTTTTGCTCTAAGAGTTTTATAGTGTCCGGTCTTACATTTAGGTCTCTAATCCATTTTGAGTTTATTTTTGTGTATGGTGTTAGGGAGTGTTCCAATTTCATTCTTTTACATGTAGCTGTCCAGTTTTCCCAGCACCACTTACTGAAGAGACTGTCTTTTCTCCATTGTATATCCTTGCCTCCTTTGTCATAGATTAGTTGACCATAGGTGTGTGGGTTTATCTCTGGGCTTTCTATCTTGTTCCATTGATCTATGTTTCTGTTTTTGTGCCAGTACTATATTGTCTTGATTACTGTAGCTTTGTAGTATAGTCTGAAGTCAGGGAGTCTGATTCTTCCAGGTCTGTTTTTTTCCCTCAAGACTGCTTTGGCTATTCTGGGTCTTTTGTGTCTCCATACAAATTTTAAGATTTTTTGTCCTAGTTTCGTAAAAACTGCCATTAGTGATTTGATAGGGATTGCATTGAATCTGTAGATTGCTTTGGGTAGTTTAGTCATTTTCACAGTATTGATTCTTCCAATCCAAGAACATGATATATCTCTCCAATTGTTGGTATCATCTTTACTTTCTTTCATCAGTGTCTTATAGTTTTCTTTTTCTTTTTAAAATGATTCTTACATAGTTGTTTCTTTTTTTTAACATCTTTATTGGAGTATAATTGCTTTACAATGGTGTGTTAGTTTCTGCTTTATAACAAAGTAAATCAGTTATACATATATATGTGTTCCCATGTCTCTTCCCTCTTGCGTCTCCCTCCCTCCCACCCTCCCTATCCCACCCCTCTAGGTGGTCACAAACCATCGAGCTGATCTCCCTGTGCTATGTGGCTGCTTCCCACTAGCTATCTATTTTACGTTTGGTAGTATATATATGTCCATGCCACTCTCTCACTTTGTCACAGCTTACCCTTCCCCCTCCCCATATCCTCAAGTCCATTCTCTAGTAGGTCTGTGTCTTTATTCCCATCTTACCCCTAGGTTCTTCATGACCTTTTTTTTTTTTTCCTTAGATTCCATATATATGTGTTAGCATATGGTATTTGTTTTTCTCTTTCTGACTTACTTCACTCTGTATGACAGACTCTAGGTCTATCCACCTCATTATAAATAGCTCAATTTCGTTTCCTTTTATGGCTGAGTAATATTCCATTGTATATATGTGCCACATCTTCTTTATCCATTCATCTGTTGATGGACACTTAGGTTGCTTCCATGTCCTGGCTATTGTAAATAGAGCTGCAATGAACATTTTGGTACATGACTCTTTTTGAATTATGGTTTTCTCAGGGTATACGCCCAGTAGTGGGGTTGCTGGGTCGTATGGTAGTTCTATTTTTAGTTTTTTAAGTAACCTCCATACTGTTCTCCATAGTGGGTGTATCAATTTACATTCCCACCAACAGTGCAAGAGGGTTCCCTTTTCTCCACACCCTCTCCAGCATTTATTGTTTCTAGATTTTTTGATGATGGCCATGCTGACCGGTGTGAGATGGTATCTCATTGTAGTTTTGATTTGCATTTCTCTAATGATTAATGATGTTGAGCATTCTTTCATGTGTTTGTTTGCAATCTGTATATCTTCTTTGGAGAAATGTCTATTTAGGTCTTCTGCCAATTTTTGGATGGGTTGTTTTCTTGATATTGAGCTGCATGAGCTGCTTGTAAATTTTGGAGATTAACCCTTTGTCAGTTGCTTCATTTGCAAATAGTTTCTCCCATTCTGAGGGTTGTCTTTTTGTCTTGTTTATGGTTTCCTTTGCTGTGCA
The DNA here is from genome assembly GCF_963455315.2 of Globicephala melas. Lineage (NCBI taxonomy): Eukaryota > Metazoa > Chordata > Mammalia > Artiodactyla > Delphinidae > Globicephala > Globicephala melas. The sequence continues at coordinate 12,726,876 of NC_083319.1, read as the reverse complement.
AAACATGCATGCCTTTTCTCTCCCTAGGTAGGTTTATTCCTAGATATTTTATTCTTTTTGTTGCAATGGTAAATGGGAGTGTTTCCTTAATTTCTCTTTCAGATTCTTCATCATTAGTGTATAGGAATGCAAGAGATTTCTGTGCATTAATTTTGTATCCTGCAACTTTACCAAATTCATTGATTAGCTCTAGTAGTTTTCTGGTGGCATCTTTAGGATTCTCTATGTATAGTATCATGTCATCTGCAAACAGTGACAATTTTACTTCTCCTTTTCCAATTTGTATTCCTTTTATTTCTTTTTCTTGTCTGATTGCCGTGGCTAGGACTTCCAAAACTATGTTGAATAATAGTGGTGAGAGTGGACATCCTTGTCTTGTTCCTGATTTTAGAGGAAATGTTTTCAGTTTTTCACCATTGAGAATGATGCTTGCTGTGGGTTTGTTGTATATGGCCTTTATTATGTTGAGGTAGGTTCCCTCAATGCCCACTTTCTGGAGAGTTTTTTAAACAATAAATGGGTGTTGAATTTTGTCAAAAGCTTTTTCTGCATCTACTGAGATGATCATATGGTTTTTATTCTTCAATTTGTTAATATGATGAATCACATTGATTGATTTCCATATGTTGAAGAATCCTTGCATCCCTGGTATAACTCCCACTTGATCATGGTGTACGATCCTTTGAATGCGTTGTTGGATTCTGTTTGCTAGTATTTTGTTGAGGATTTTTGCATCTGTATTCATCAGTCATATGGGTCTGTAATTTTCTTTTTTTGTAGTATCTTTGTCTGGTTTTGGTATCAAGGTGATGGTGGTCTCACAGAATGAGTTTGGGAGTGTTCCTTCCTCTGCAATTTTTTGGAAGAGTTTGAGAAGGATGGGTGTAAGCTCTTCCCTAAATGTTTGATAGAATTCACCTGTGAATCCATCTGGTCCTTGACTTTTGTTTGTTGGAAGATTTTTAATCACAGTTTCAATTTCATTACTTGTGATTGGTCTGTTCATATTTTCTATTTCTTCCTGGTTCAGTCTTGGAAGGTTATACCTGTCTAAGAATTTGCCCATTTCTTCCAGGTTGTCCATTTTATTGGCATAGAGTTGCTTGTAGTAGTCTCTTAGGATGCTTTGTATTTCTGCGGTGTCTGTTGTAACTTTTCCTTTTTCATTTCTAATTTTATTGACTTGAGTCCTCTCCCTCTTTTTCTTGATGAGTCTGGCTAACGGTTATCACTTTTGTTTATATTCTCAGAGAACCAGCTTTTAGTTTTATTGATCTTTGCTATTGTTTTCTTTGCTTCTATTTCATTTATTTCTGCTCTGATCTTTATGATTTCTTTCCTTCTGCTAACTTTGGGTTTTGTTTGTTCTTCTTTCTCTAGTTCCTTTAGGTGTAAGGTTAGATTGTTTATTTGAGATTTTTCTTGTTTCTTGAGGTAGGCTTGTATATCTGTAAACTTCCCTCTTAGAACGGCTTTTGCTGCATCCCATAGGTTTTGGATCATCGTGTTTTCATTGTCATTTGTCTCTAGGTATTTTTTGATTTCCTCTTTTATTTCTTCAGTGATCTCTTGGCTATTTAATAACGTATTGTTTAGCTTCCATGTGTTTGTGTTTTTTACATTTTTTTCCCTGTAATTCATTTCTAATCTCATAGCGTGGTGGTCAGAAAAGGTGCTTGATATGATTTCAATTTTCTGAAATTTACTGAGGGTTTATTTGTGACCCAAGATGTGATCTATCCTGGAGAATGTTCCCTGTGCACTTGAGAAGAAAGTGTAATCTGCTGTTTTTGGATGGAATGTCCTATAAATATCAATTAAATCTATCTAGTCTATTGTGTCATTTAAAGCTTGTATTTCCTTATTAATTTTCTGTTTGGATGATCTGTCCATTGGTGTAAGTGAGGTGTTAAAGTCCCCCACTATTATTGTGTTACTGTTGATTTCTTCTTTTATAGCTGTTAGCAGTTGCCTTATGTATTGGGGTGCTCCTAGATTTAGTGCATATATATTTATAATTGTTATATCTTCTTCTTGGATTGATCCCTTGATTATTATGTAGTTTCCTTCCTTGTCTCTTGTAACATTCTTTATTTTAAAGAAGTCTATTTTATCTGACATGAGTATTGCTACTCCAGCTTTCTTTTGATTTCCATTTGCATGGAATATCTTTTTCCATCCCCTCACTTTCAGTCTGTATGTGTCCCTAGGTCTGAAGTGGGTCTCTTATAGACAGCATATAGATGTGTCTTGTTTTTGTATCCATTCAGCAAGCCCATGTCTTTTGGTTGGAGCATTTAATCCATTCACCTTTAAGGTAATTATCGATATGTATGTTCCTATTGCCATTTTCTTAATTGCTTTGGTTTTTTTTTTTTTTTTTTGTAGGTCCTTTTCTTGTCTTGTGTTTCCCACTTAGAGAAGTTCCTTTAGCATTTGTTGTAGAGCTGGTTTTGTGGTGCTGAATTCTCTTGGCTTTTGCTTGTCTGTAAAGCTTTTGATTTCTCCATCGAATCTGAATGAGATCCTTGCCGCGTAGAGTAATCTTGGTTGTAGGTTCTTCCCTTTCATCACTTTAAGTATATCATGCCACTCCCTTCTGGCCTGTAGAGTTTCTGCTGAGAAATCAGCTGTTAACCTTATGGGAGTTCCCTTGTATGTTATTTGTCGTTTTTCCTTTGCTGTTTTCAATAATTTTTCTTTGTCTTTAATTTTTGCCAATTTGATTACTATGTGTCTTGGCGTGTTTCTCCTTGGGTTTATCCTGTATGGGACTCTCTGCGCTTCCTGGACTTTGGTGGTTATTTCCTTTCCCATGTTAGGGAAGTTTTCGACTATAATCTCTTCAGATATTTTCTCTGGTCCTTTCTCTCCCTCTCTTCTCCTTCTGGGACCCCTATAATGCTAATGTTGTTGCGTTTAATGTTGTCCCAGAGGTCTCTTAGGCTGTCTTCATTTCTTTTCATTTTTTTTTTTCTTTATTCTGTCCCGCAGCAGTGAATTCCACCATTCTGTCTTCCAGGTCACTTACCTGTTCTTCTGCCTCAGTTATTCTGCTCTCAATTCCTTCTAGTGTATTTTTCATTTTAGTTATTGTATTGTTCATCTCTGTTTGTTTGTTCTTTAATTCTTCTAGGTCTTTGTTAAACATTTCTTGCATCTTCTCTATCTTTGCCTCCATTCTTTTTACGAGGTCCTGCATCACCTTCAGTATCATTCTTCTAAATTCTTTTTCTGGAAGGTTGACCATCTCCACTTCATTTAGTTGTTTTTCTGGGGTTTTATCTTGTTCCTTCATCTGGTACATAGCCCTCTGCCTTTTCATCTTGTCTAACTTTCTGTCAATGTGGTTTTTGTTCCACAGGCTGCAGGATTGTAGTTCTTCTTGCTTCTGCTGTCTGCCCTCTGGTGGATGAGGCTATCTAAGAGGCTTGTGCAAGTTTCCTGATGGGAGGGACTGGTGGTGGGTAGAGCTGACTGTTGCTCTGGTGGGCAGAGCTCAGTAAAACTTTAATCTGGTTGAGTGCTGATGGGTGGGGCTGGGTTCCCTCCCTGATGGTTGTTTGGCCTGAGGCAACCCAACACTGGAGCCTAGCTGAGATCTTTGGTGAGGCTAATTGCAGACTCTGGGAGGGCTCACGCCAAGGAGTACTTTCTGGAACTTCTGTTGGCAGTGTCCTTGTCCCCACGGTATGTCACAGCCACCCCCCACCTCTGCAGGAGACCCTCCAATACTAGCAGGTATGTCTGGTTCAGTCTCCCCTGGGGTCACTGCTCCTTCCCCCGGGTCCTGATGTGCACGCTACTTTGTGTGTACCCTCCAAGAGTGCAGTCTCTGTTCCCCCCAGTCCTGTCGAAGTCCTGCAATCAAATCCCACTAGGCTTCAAAGTCTGATTCTCTAGGAATTCCTCCTCCCGTTGCCGGACCCCCAGGTTGGGAGGCTTGATGTGGGGCTCAGAACCTTCACTCCAGTGGGTGGACTTCTGTGGTATAAGTGTTCTCCAGTCTGTGAGTCACCCACCCAGCAGTTATGGGATTTGATTTTACTGTGATTGCGCCCCCTCCTACCATCTCATTGTGGCTTCTCCTTTGTCTTTAGATGTGTGGTATCTTTTTTGGTGAGTTTCAGTGTCTTCTTGTTGATGATTGTCCAGTAGCTAGTTGTGATTCTGGTGTTCTCACAGGAGGGAGTGAGAGCACATCCGTCTACTCCGCCATCTTGGTTCAGGGCCTGGGAGAATCTATTCTTATTCTATTTCCTTTGAGCCATCTAGTCCATTGTAGGAATTTATCAGATACCTCACAGAATTTTTACTCCATAACACCTTAATCAATTCAGAGGGTTCAGTAATTGGTACACCTGTAATTTAACTTTCCCACATATATGAATGTTAATTGGCCTTTGTTTCACCAAGACTTCCTTAGTTATATGTTTCACTGTTTGATGTTGAAAGCATTTGTCTCATCCATCCCTATCAAGCCTCTGAATTCATCCATTATTTCTATCCCTTTCCAGACCTATTTACAAATTGGCCAAATCTTTTCTGACTTCAACTCTTTCTTATAATACCTTTTCAAAAGCAGCCGATATCCACCAACATATGCTAGTAACATTCAGATGCCTGAGTTTTTCTTCTAGAGCTCCAAATTCATTAGTAATATGATCTGCTTCTCAAGTTGTCAATGGCAAAAGTTTTACCAAATATTCCACTATAATCTGTATTGACATATTTCCACTCTCCAATAACAACTTCCCTACATCCCCTACCCTGCCCCTAAACCTTACTTTTTAGGTTTTGGTTATGTGTACTACTCCCATTCTAGACACAAATTCTACATCAATAAAGATCAGCTTGGTGCTTTGTGACCACCTAGAGGGATGGGATAGGGAGGGTGGGAGGGAGAGTCAAGAAGGAGGAGATATGGGGATATATGTATATGTTTAGCTGATTCACTTTGTTATACAGCAGCAACTAACAAACCATTGTAAAGCAATTATACTCCAATAAAGATGTTAAAAAAAAAGAGATAGACTAGATCATTCTGCATTAACAAACAGACCCAAAGTAGAAATGAATTAAAACTATAGAGTTTGTTTTCCAGTGACTCTGTAAATTCCCTGAAGTTTGATAAAGGGACTCTGCTTTGCATCAGCCTTGATTGGAAGTACAGGCTGACAATGCCTCCATGCAGAGTGTTGCTTGTTACAAGGACAGGAAAGAAGGAGTATGGCAAATTGCATCCTAGATCATAAACTCCCACCTATAAGCGAAACACATAATTTCCACTTTAACTTCATTGCCAAAGTAAGTCTCATGGCCACATCTAATTTCAAAGGAATGGACAAGTACAATCCTGCCATGTGCCTGGAAAGAGAGGGAACTGAAATGTTTGTGAACAGCCAAAAACAAAAATACCACATTTATTAGTTAAGAGTTTGGTACTGGGTAATGAATAGAGAGATATGAGAAGGCAAAAAATAGAAAGTCTAAACATAGTCACAAATGAATGTGAGAATTCCGCATATAATCAAGGTGCACTTCAAATCAATTAGGAAAAGATGAATTATACAAGGAATGGTGTTTTCATAACTCAATAAATACATTTAAATCTCAACCTCACTCCTGAAACCAAAATCAATTTTGAAGAGATAAAAGATTAACATATAGGGCTTCCCTAGTGGCACAGTGGTTGAGAGTCCGCCTGCTGATGCAGGGGACACGGGTTCGTGCCCCGGTCTGGGAAGATCCCACATGCCGCGGAGCGGCTGGGCCCGTGAGCCATGGCCGCTGAGCCTGCGCGTCCGGAGCCTGTGCTCCGCAACGGGAGAGGCCACAACAGAGAGAGGCCTGCGTACTGAAAAAAAAAAAAAAAAAAAGAAAGAAAGATTAACATATAAAAAAATGTGGGGGCTTCCTTGGTGGCGTAGTGGTTAAGGGTCCGCCTCCCAATGCAGGGGACACAGGTTCAAGCCCTGGTCTGGGAAGATCCCACATGCCGCGGAATGCCCGTGCAACTAAACCCGTGCGCCACAACTACTGAGCCCACGTGCCACAACTACTGAAGCCCGGGTGCCTAGAGCCCGTGCTCCGCAACAAGAGAAGCCACCACAATGAGAACAAAGAGTACAAAGAGAGAACAATGAGAACAAAGAGCCACCGCAACAAAGAGTAGCCCCCACTCACTGCAACTAGAGCAGCAACGAAGACCCAATGCAGCCAAAAATAAATAAATAAATTTATTTTTAAAAATGTGAAATCATAACAGCATTAAAATAAAACATAAGTCACCTTAAATAAGTTTTGGTGCATATATAAGCACCCGAATCACAGAGAAAAAGTTACAAGCACAAAGAAGAATTCAGAAACAAATTTTAAAATAAACTTCATGTTCATTACATAAAAATTTAATGTTCCCATATGGCAAAAAACATATACCTTTAATAAATGAGAAAAAATAAACTGAGGAAAATATTTGCAATGCATGTGGCAAATAAAAGGCATATTTTAATATATAAAGTACTGAGTACAAGATTTACAATCTAATAAAACAAGGGCAAAGGATATAAGCAGATAATCTACAATAAAGGAAATTTAAATGGCTTTTAGACAATTAAAATATGTGCAGTGACTAGTTATTTTAGATTATTATATCAAAAAACATCAAAATATATGATAGTATTCTGACCTCTTCAAGAGCTGGGAAATCAATGAATACATAATTATTGTTTTTGCTTTTGTTTTGCGGTACGCGGGCCTCTCACCGTTGTGGCCTCTCCCGTTACGGAGCACAGGCTCCGGACGCGCAGGCCCAGCGGCCATGGCTCAAGGGCCCATCCACTCCGCGGCACGTGGGATCTTCCCGGACCAGGGCACGATCCCGTGTCCCCTGCATCGGCAGGCGGACTCCCAACCACTGCTCCACCAGGGAAGCCCAGTTTTGTTTTTTAACATCTTTATTGGAGTATAATTGCTTTACAATGATGTGTTAGTTTCTACTTTATAACAAAGTGAATCAGTTATACATATTCATATATCCCCATATCTCTTCCCTCTTGCATCTCCCTCCCTCCCACCCTCCCTATCCCACCCCTCTAGGCGGTCACAAAGCCCCGAGCTGATCTCCCTGTGCTATGCGGCTGCTTCCCACTAACTTACGTTTGGTAGTGTATATATGTCCATGTCACTCTCTCACTTTGTCCCAGCTTACCCTTCCCCCTCCCCGTGTCCTCAAGTCTATTCTCTACCTCTGCGTCTTTATTTCTGTCCTGCCCCTAGGTTCTTCAGAACCTTTTTTTTTTTTTTAGATTCCATATATATGTGTTAGCATACGGTATTTTTCTCTTTCTGTAAGTCCTTTTCATATTAAGCATTTAAACTTTACATTTGCCTACTCACAGTGCAAACTTTCCTCAATCACATATTCGTCCTTCAGTTTTCTTATTGATTTTTTTGGACATAAATGGGTTTTCAATTTACATATATGAAACCAATAAAAAAAAATCCTGGGACTTCCCTGGCGGCCCAGTGGTTAGGACTCGGCACTTTCACTGCTGAGGGCTCAGGTTCAATCCCTGGTCGGGGAAATAAGATCCTGCAAGCCCTGAGGCATGGCACAAAAAAAAAAAAAAAAAATTCCTCCTTGTGACTCTTCAGCCACTGTTATAATTGGAAAATGCTTCTCTATGTGGAGTTCATGCGAATAATAAATTGTGTTTTTTTCAGTATATGTTATTTTTTAATAACAGTATTATTGAGATATAGTTCATATACCATAAAATTCATTTTTATAGTCTATAATTCAGTGGCTTTTAGTATGCGGTGTGTTTTTTTTTACTGAAACAATCTATTACTTTAGAATGATATTAAATATTGAAGCGGCTCTCTCCCTCACATCTCTCACCCTCTCCAAGAGGTTCCTCTCCATTTCCTGTCCCATAATTATTAAAAAATAGGATGCTGACTATGTCTGAGCCCTCACTCACTGATATATACCATACATATTTTCCCTCAGGGCCTTTCCTTTTAGTATTATTTTTCCCTATGTGGCACGTTCCTCTACTCCAGGCCCACCCAGGGTAAGGCTCATGTCATCTGCAAAAAGTATCCTCTCACACCAGTCCACTCTAATCACCTGGACATTATCTGTTTTTCTTGTGAGTGTCACTATCCCTTTATCTAGTCTTCCTATTCCTACCCTTCTAAGATCAAGAATGACGCAAAGATGGATACTCTTGCCACTTCTATTCAACACTATACTAGAGGTTCCAGCCAGCATGATTAAGTAAGAAAAGAAAAATAGAAGACAACCAGACTGTAAAGAAAGAAATAAAACTACCTCTACTTGCAAATGACAGATGCTGTATACTTTTGAACTCCTAAAAAATCAACCAAAAAAACCCGTATTAGAAATAATAAACTATTTGAATTCAGTGCAATCCCTATCAAAATTTCAGCTATCTATTTTGCAGAAAATGATAAGCTGATCCTAAAATTCACATGGAAATGCAAGGGAACCAGAATAACCAATATATTCTTGAAAAAGAAGAGCAAAGTCAGAAGACTCACACTTCCTGATTTCTAAACTTACAACAAGCTCTGGAACCCATGCGCCACAACTACAGAGCCCACACGCCCTGGAGCCTGCGCCCCACAACTAGAGAAGAGAAAAACCCATACGCCACAACTACAGAGAAGCCCACACACCACAACGAAGAGCCCACGCACCGCAATGAAAGATCCTGCATGCCTCAACGAAGATCCCACGTGCTGCAACTAAGACATGATGCAGCCAAAAATAAATTAAATAAATAAAACTTACAACAAAACTGCAGTAATTAAGACAATACTGTACTTCATATGAAAAGATGCTCAACATCACTAATCATCAGGGAATACAAATCAAAATCACAATGAGATCTCACCTCACACCTGTCAGAATGGCTGTCATCAAAAAGAACACAAATAACAAATGTTGGTGAGGATGTGGAGAAAAGGGAACCTCCTACACTGTTGGTGGGAATGTAAATTGGTGCAGCCACTATGGAAAACAGTATGGAGGTTTCTCAAAAAACTGAAAATAGAACCACCATATGACCCAGCAATTCCACTTCTGGGTATATATACAAAAAAACCCAAAACCACTAATTTGAAAAGATACATGCACCCTAATGTTCATAGCAGCATTATTTACAATTGCCAAGATATGGAAGCAACCTAAGTGTCCATCAACAGATGAATGCATAAAGATGTGGTATACACACACACACACGATGGACTACTACTCAGCCATTAAAAAGAATGAAATTTTTCCATTTGCAGCAACATGGATGGACTTGGAGGGCCTTATGCTAAGTGAAATAAGTCAGACAGAGAAAGACAAATATCGTATGATATCACTTATACGTGGAATCTAAAAAATACAACAAACTAGTGAATATAACAAAAAGAAGCAGGGACTTCCCTGGTGGCGCAGTGGTTAAGAATCCGCCTGTCAATGCAGGGGACACGGGTTCGATCCCTGGTCCAGGAAGATCCCACATGCCATGGAGCAAATAAGCCCGTGAACCACAACTACTGAAGCCCGCTTGCCTAGACCCTGTGCTCCACAACAAGAGAAGTCACCGCAGTGAGAAGCTCAGGCACCACAACAAAGAACAGCCCCCGCTCACCTCAACTAGAGAAAGCCTGCGTGCAGCAACGAAGACCCAATGCAGCCTAAATAAATAAATAAAAGAAAGGAAGAAAGAAAGATAGAAGCAAGACTCACAGATAAAAAGAACAAATTAGTGGTTACCAGTGGCGAGAGGGAAGGGGAGAAGGGGAGAGGGGCAAGATAAGGGTAGGGGATCAAGAGGTACACATTATTAGGTATAAAATAAGCTACAAGGATATGTTGTACAACATGGGGAATATAGCTAATATTTTATAACTATAAATGGAGTATAACCTTTAAAAATTGTGAATCACTATAGTGTACACCTGTAACATATAATATTGTACAGCAACTATACTTCAATTAAGAAAAGGACAATGCCATTCTAGCATAAGGTTAGACATATAGATCAAAGGAATACAATTGAGGGTCAACAAATAAACCTTCACATTTATGGACAAGTTATTTTCAATAAGGCTGCCAGTACAATTCAATGTGGAAAGAATAGTGTTTTCAACAAATAGTTCTGGGTCAACTGGACACCCAAATGCAAAAGAATGAAGCTGAACCTTTACCTCACACATACAAAAGATAACTCAATGTAAGAGCTAAAACTACAGAATGTTTAGAAGAAAGTGCGGGAATGAATCTTTGTGACCTTAGATTAGGCAATGGTTTCTTAGGTGTGACACCAAAAGCATAAGCAGTAGAAAAAAAAAAAGGATGAATGGGATTTTATCAAAATCACCAGGTTTTGTACTTCAAAAGATACCATCAGGAGAATGAATAGACAACCCACTGAAAGGTAGAAAATATATGCAAATCACATACTGATAAGATATTTGTATAAGAATATATAAAGGACTCTTACAATTCAACAATAAGAAGACTAATAACCCAATTTTAAAATGCACAAAGGATTTAAATAGACACTTCTCCAAATAAATGATACAAATGGCCAATTAGCACATGAAAAATATTCAACATCATTACATGTCAGAGAAGTGCAAATCAAAACCACAAGGAGATACCACTTCACTTCCACTAGGATGGTTAAATCTTTTTTTTAATGGACAATATCAAAATGTTGGCAAGGCATGAGAGAAGGGTGAACCCTGCTGCGCTGGTAGTAAGATTGTAAAATAATGCAGCCACTTTGGAAAATGTTGGCAGTTTCTCAAAAACTTAAACACAGAGTTACCATATGACCCAGCAATTCCATTCCTAGGTATATAACTAAGAAAACATATGTCCACACAAAAGCCTGTACATGAACGTTCATAGTAGCATTATTCATAATAACCAAAGAACAGAAACAATCTGAAAATACATGTTTAACATTTTCTGTTAACTATAGCATCAGTTCAGGGTCTACGATAAACAAATACCAAAACATAATTAGATAGCAGAAAAAATATATTAGGGGAGATGATTGTGAAAGATAAAGGGGAATAGGAAGGTCACCCACACACAAGCCCCCCCCACCCCCCACCTCACCCCTCACCCCCTGCTTATAGAAAGCATAGTTCAGCTGCCACAGAGGAGAGGGGCAGGAATCCCCTGAATAAGCAGGGGAATTACTTGTAAGGCTCGTCCTGGTGGTCACAAGTAGATCTCCACCCCGCACCAGTCAGGATCTTAAAAGCTTATACAGAGGCCTTCAGTGGGTTCAGACACCCATGCTATTCAGATGGTCCCAACAGCACACTGTTCTCTCAATGTTCTCTTGAAAATGGCTCCCACGTGGGCACCCCTCCGCTCCATCCCGTGGGCAGAGTGTATATTTCAAGGACAGAGGGAGGGGTGAGATGCCTCCAATCAGCCAGGTCCGACTCACAGGTCAATCAGAAGCCAAGTCCTCTCCGTGACCTCCCCCAATGTAACTGAACAGGACCTCCTGGGACAGATCCCTGCCCCGCCACGTCCTCGGCTTACCTCTTGTTTGTAGAAAAACTTTAGCTTCCCAGGCCTTCCTTGAGTTCCAAAGAATAAATTTCATAAGAGAAGTGAGAAAATGCAGAAATAAAACAGTCAAGCCAGACAAAATAATAATAATTTAGCCATTAAACAGAGTCAAGGACCTTTACTTCCTCCTCAAGGGCTATAGATAACATTCTGAGCCACGTCCTTTGAGCTGTTTTGCAGATACTGAAACGCCCGCCAGGTGGAAGAAGTTAACTGCATGCTGCCCACAAGCACGTAGACCCCAGACGGGTTGGAACCAGAAGGTTGATGATGTTGACTCCCGATGACCTCACCACCAACCAATCAGAAGAATGTCCACGAGCTGATCACACACCCTCACCCTGCTTTTCAGGTTTTTTGAGCATTAGCTAAATACCTTGAACCATTTGCAAGGGTTCAGCAAGGGGTTTCACTGGCGTGGAGGTGGCTCGTTTGGTGGCTGTCTGGCTGCTTTGGAGGCAGATATCACAGCAATAGTATAGGCACATGCAAGAGAAAACACAGTTTAGGATAATGATTCCCAAAATAAGTAACAAATTTTTCCACCAAAAGCCCCATGATCCGAGCCACTGATTCACTGATTTATTAAGTTCCCAAGGCTGGGGAGTCAGATCACTCAGGGCAGTCACTTGTGCCCTCATGTGGTTTAATAAAATGATACATTAGTACACTCGTCAGGTATGAACACCCACAAGATGTTTGAATAATGCCACAGGTGTCTCCTTGCAAGGCAGTAATAACGTCCAGGCCATCCTATTTTAGACGACAGCTTTTCTCATTAGAGACAGTCAGTGTTCAGTAGAGACAGGTTTTGCCAGCTATCAATTAAGGCTTGTTGGGTGAATTTAGTAAGGGCTTCTATGCACCTGGGTGGTGTAGCCAGTCAGTGCCTAAGAAATCACTATCCTTTAATGGGACAGAATGAATACATGGTTCTGGTGCAATTTGGTTGGTTCTGTTTAGAGGGATTTTTCTGTTCCCAACATAGGAGTGTAAGGGGCTCGAATGTTCATAACCCGGAATAAGCCACATGAGCCCCTCCCAAGTCTGAGCATAGCCACCCACGCTGGTGTTTTTAGGACCCTTCTAGTCTGTAGTGGACGGGCTGTCTGTGTAGTTTGATTGACAGAAAAGGAACATCCATGCCCACTGTTTTGATTGTGTGTGCCACAGGCCGGGTTTCTGGATCAGTATTGGTAATATCAGATGGATTAAGAATACTAGTCCTGGGCTCCCCTGGTGGCGCAGTGGTTAAGAATCCTCCTGCCAAGGCAGGGGACACGGGTTCGAGCCCTGGTCTGGGAAGATCCCACATGCCGCAGAGCAAATAAGCCCGCGTGCCGCAACTACTGAAGCCCACGCGCCTAGAGCCCGTGCTCCGCAACAAGAGAAGCCACTGCAAGAAGAAGCCTGCACACCGCAAGGAAAGAGTAGCCCCCTCTCGTTGCAACTAGAGAAAGCCCACGCACAGCAACGAAGACCCAACGCAGCCAAAAATAAATAAATACATTAAAAAAAAATACTAGTCCCACCTTATTGTTTCTCAGTGGAGTGCTTTAGGGCCTTCCAGTCCCCTTCCTAGAGTGGTGATACCCACCATGGCCATCCTGACGAGCTAGAGAGGGGCAGCTGCCCACATACCCAACAGTTGGATTGACTCCTTTGCTGGGCATACAAATGGGCCCACTGTAGAAAGGTATTTCCATCAGGTGCTCATCTCATGACCAGATACTGCAAGAGCAGCACAAGTCTAAGGCCCAAAAGACATATTTTTAGTAGGACTTGTATGGGAAGGCTTTCCCTTTCTATAAGGATTACACTTGTGACCTGATCCTTAGATGTCAATGTGGCTGCAGCTTCAGGAATCTGACCTAGTTGTGTGTACCATACATGTTAGCAGGGGGAGACAGCACTGTCAGGCATGAGGCGATGACTGGGGAGGAATATACCAGGTAGTGACCCACAACTTCTCCCTTCTTTAAATGGTGCATGTTCCATTCCAGGCGTAGAGTGTTTCCACAGGGCCAGTTTGCAGTAGGACAGTGGGATCCCAGTGGAAACTGAGTAGTTTCCCCTCACCCAGGGGTGAAAGTAACTCACCCATCCTGGTAGGATGTCCCATTATAAATTCCAGTAGATGATGCCTTTCCCAGGAGTGATAGGACTTGGTGTTCTCAGCAGCATAGCATGTTAATCCGTGGTAAGGTCATTGCTTTTAGGATTAAAAACAAAAACAAACAGAAAACCAAATATTTAGCATGGCCTGAAAAGCTCCACAATTTGGCCTCTACTACAGCTCTAGGCTCAGTCCCAGCTCTCTCTCCATCGTTCTCTGCGCTCAAGCCCACTGGCCTTCTTACAATTCTTCAAATGTGCCATTTGCATTCCCACCTCCAGACCTCTTCACGTGCCATCACTCCCACCTGAAACACTTTCCCCTGTGTTTTGATTTCGTTAGTTCTAACTCCTTGCAAGCTCCAGGGAAAAAAGGGACTATGGCTATTTGGTTCATCATTAAGACCTTAAACTTAAGCTGAGAACATAGTAAAGTGCAATACATATTAGTCATGTGAACTAATGAACACTCTGCTAACATGAATGACAGGTTAGCTCCAAGACACACCCTAGAAACAAGGAGATTCCAGGTTGCTCCCACCCCATAGCCATCTACTCTCCACGGGCTGAGCTACTCAGCCCTACCTTCAGGCTCAGCCCCCTTCCCATGTCTTAAGGAGTGGTTCTCAATCACCATAACCTGGGTCCACCCCCAAGAGTTCTGATCTTATTTCCTGAGTGATGACTTCATGCCCGGTCCTGGCCTCAGGTTGCTTCCAGTCTGGCGCAGCCTCAGACACAAGCATTTGTTTCCTTGTCTGTCTTGGATTCGTGTGCTTGTATATGCATCTCCCAGACGCACGGAGGGAAAGAATGGCTCCAGCCCACAGGCAGGAAGGATTCCTGCAGAAGGTGATATTTGAACTGGTTCTATAACAAAAAAGGAAGAGTTTTCCAGAGAGACAAGAAAGGGGCTGGACATTCCAGGCAAGAGGAATAATGTGAAATGTTAGGAGAACCACAAGAAGAGTTTGTGTTTGTGTAGAATATCATAAAGCATAATAAAAATCTTGAATCCCAAAGAATGGGTGGAGGAAAGTGAGCCAAAGGGACTCCTCTAAGGGCAGCATGATTGTCTTCCCCACACAGGGTCTGGGGACCCACTCAGCCAAACTTTTCCAGCTTCCCCGGGCGCCAAAGAGTGAGTCATCCCTGGCATTCCCCTGCCACCAGCTGCCATGGAGTCCCCAAAGGACGTGGGGAGGGAGTCTCCATGGAGTCCAGGACAGCAGAGGGGGAAAGAGGAGTCAGCAGGAAACCAGAAAGAGGCCATTCCCCCAGGGCTAAAGAAGAGCAGAAGTCCTCCTGTTCCTACGTCTGGGGTGGGGCGTGTCCCTGCGACCCCTCCACCTGCCAGTGTCACCCAAAGGCTGGACTGAAGCTGCCCCATCGGAAGAACTCTCCACCCACCCCCACCTTCTAGGTATGTCCTACCAACCCAACAACCACACACCAACACGGTGGCAGCAGCTGGTGTCTGGACCAAGACATGTCAAATGTTGGCGTGCTGAGGAGGAACACACTAAGAGCTGGGGCTTGTGAGGAAATGGGGAAGCCACATCTTGAAAAATGTCGAGAGTCCAGCCTCACCAAAGTTAAATGTGTTCATGAGTATAGTGGGGCCTGGAGAGAGAGGATGAGTCAAAGCAAAGAGTTGAGCAGAGAGAAAGGAGCGAGCAGGAGGAGGCTGAGAGAGCCCTCTAGAAAGCTAGAATCTTAAGATGTCAGAGCTGGGAATGCTGTCCAATATGACCTAGGCTCTTGCCACTCAAAGCACGGTGCCCAAACCAGCAGCACCAGCGTCACCTGGGAGCTTGTTAAAAATGCAGAATCTCAGGCCCCTCCCCAGTCCTTCTGAGGCAGAGCCTGCATTTAACAAGATCCCTACCTGATTCCTATGCACACTCAAGATGGAGAAGCGCTGATGCTCATGGTCCCAAATCAAGTCACATATCAGAATCACCTGGAACGCTTTTTTTTTTTTTTTTTTCCTGTACGCGGGCCTCTCACTGTTGTGGCCTCTCCCGTCGCGGAGCACAGGCTGCGGACGTGCAGGCTCAGCGGCCATGGCTCACGGGCCCAGCCGCTCCGCGGCATGTGGAATCTTCCCAGACCGGGGCACGAACCCGTATCCCCTGCATCGGCAGGCAGACTCTCAACCACTGAGCCACCAGGGAAGTCCTGGAACGCTTTCTACAAGTACAGATTTCTGAGCCCTGCTCTAGATCAAGTCAATCAGAATTTCTGGGCACTGGGTATAGCCATCTGTTTTTTCACAAAGCTCCACCAATAATTCTTTTTTTTTTTTTAACATCTTTATTGGGGTATAATTGCTTTACAATGGTGTGTTAGTTTCTGCTTTATAACAAAGTGAATTAGTTATACATATACATATGTTCCCATATGTCTTCCCTCTTGCATCTCCCTCCCTCTCACCCTCCCTATCCCACCCCTCCAGGCGGTCACAAAGCACCGAGCTGATCTCCCTGTGCTATGCGGCTGCTTCCCACTCGCTATCTACCTTACGTTTGGTAGTGTATATATGTCCATGCCACTCTCTCACTTTGTCCCAGCTTACCCTTCCCTCTCCCCGTATCCTCAAGTCCATTCTCTAGTAGGTCTGTGTCTTTATTCCCATCTTGCCCCTAGGTTCCACCAGTAATTCTAACGACAGAGTCCGCAGAGTAGACTGGGAACCCCTGATCTGGTCCAATCTGCTTAATCTAAAGATGAGAGGACTGAGGCAAGACAGTGACAACTAGCTTGGTAATCTGTTAAGAGAACTATTTAGGACCTCTGTCTAGAGACAAAGAAAATTGGATTTGGAGCCAGATCTGAGTTCAAGCCCCAACTCTATACATTAAGAGCTGTGTATCTTGTCTCTTTCCTTCTTTGGAACTTTCCTTTTCTTAACTTCAAAGAAAAAAATTAATTCCCTGAATGTCAGGATTACTCCTCATGGGCAGCAAGGCAACAGAGAGAAGTTAATGGAAAATTCACTCTGTGTTTTGTGCACACGTGCACGCACACACACGCACACGCACACACACACACACATGCTCTGTAGTAACAGCTTAACTGAAATTTTGGGATCCTTGCACCCCCAAATTTCAAAGCAATTTAAAAACCTTGAAGTTTCATTACCCCCATTTTACAGGTGAAGAAATGGAAAGGCACTCGAAGCAGCTCTGCTCCTCACTTTGTGAAGGTGAGTGGTGTTTGCTTTCCACGTGGACAGACAGAAATACACAAGGGGTTTGCCACCAACTGGGTTCTGGATGCAGAACTTCAGCTGGCAAGCTGACTTCATTCATGGAGACCATACAGTTAGGTGGGACCCCACAGTTTTCTACTCCTGGAGGCTGTCTAACCTCCACCAGTGTGATCCCACCAAGGAAGAGGGGAAGATCCCTAAAATTCTGTATCCCTAAGGATAAAGGGAAGACTTAGGCATGGTCTCAAATGCTCAGTTAGGTGAGGGAGAACATCACTTAGGTAATTATAAAATGATGGAGTAGAGCTATAACATAGAGATCCCAGTAAGTGGGGGTCCAGAAATGAGAGGTTGGGTGGTTGGATGTTCAGATAAAGCTTCCTGGGAAAAAGTAATGATCCCTGAGCTGAGTCTTAAAAGATAAGGAGGATCAGCTCTGGATGTAGAGATGAGGCAAAGAAGATGAAACCTTTGAGATGTCCTGGGACCCTTTAGCTAGGATCCTATCTCTGGTTGGAGCAACCGTCAGTGCATTTTGTATACATATACATTAAGACATATATTATTGTTTTGTGCTTTTTCTTCAATCTGTACATTTTTCCACAAATTATGTTTTTATCTCAGTGTGGTTTTAAGATTTCTCCACATTGATACATATAAGTTAAATCTATTCCTGTTTAACTCCCACGAGCCTATTGACATTGGCTAATGTTGGGCCATTACAAACAGTCCAGGAGAGCATGCACGTTTGTGCATGTCTCCTTGTGTACATGTGTGAGAATTTTCAAAACACCAAGAAGTAGAATTACTAGGTGTTATGGACTGAATGTTTGTGTCCCTCCAAAACTTATATGTTGAAGCCCTAATCCCGAATGTAATGGTATTTGGAAGTGGGGCCTTTGGGAGGTAAATAGGTTTAGATAAAGTCCTAAGGGTGGGCTCCTCATGATGGAATTAGTGCCCTTATAATAAGAGACTAGACCACTTGCACTCTATCTCTCTCCACCACATAAGGATAAAGCAAGAAGGCATCCATCAGCAAGTCTAAAAGTAGGCCGTCACCAGAATCCAACCATGCTGGCACCCTGATCTTGGACTTCCCAGCCTCCAGAACTGCAAGAAATAAATAACTGTTGTTTAAGCAACCCAGTCTATGGTGCTTTGTTGTAGCAGCCCAAGCAGACTAAGACACTAGGGTATACACATTTGTAGTTAACTGCCAAATTGTCCTGCAAATTTTCAATTTACATTTCCACCAGCAGAACCTCACCAACATATAATATAATCAAAAATTTTTTCATCCAAGTTGCACTTTATGAAGACCTTCGTCATCCTCACCAGCCACAGGAAGGTCCCAAACATCTAAACTTCTCTTAAAGGAAGGAGAAAGAGCATTTGCTCAGTTCTAGGTGCTGCACAGTTATTGCCTCTTAGAACCCTCCAGCAGAGATATTACATCTACCTTAGAATGAGAAAACAGTCTGAGAGAGGTGAAGTGACTTGCCTGAAGTTACACAGCAGAAAGTGGTGGAACCCAGACTTAAAACCAGGTCTGCATGCTGTTAATGTTCATATTCTTTTCACTGTTTTATACATTCGACTAATATTTATTGAGCACTGATTACATACCAGACCCTGGAGGTACAAAAATGAATCACAGGGCCATACTTAGCACATAGTAGGACTCAATAAACATTTGTTGAATGAATATTGAATCAAGGAGCTCAAAGCCCACAGGAGAGACGGACACATAAAAAAATATGTGCAGCTGAGACTTCTCTGGCAGTCCAGTGGTTAAGACTTCACCTTCCAATGCAGGGGGTGTGGGTTCGATCCCTGGTCGGGAGCTAGGATCTCACATGCCTTGTGGCCAAAAAACCAAAACTTAAAACAGAAGCAATATTGTAACAAATTCAATGAAGACTTAAAAAAAAATGTGCAAAAGAATAATGAAACGCTGTGATGGATGTAAGCTCCAGTGCAGCCAGCACAAAGTAGTGAGAAGTTTATTTTCCTCTGAGTCACGGGGGAAGGCTTTACATCCGAGATAGTTTTTGTCAAACACAAAAAGAGGAAATGAGTTCTAGGCAGAGGGAACAAATGAAAAGGCACAGGGGTGTAAACAATGTTATATTTTCTGGAAATTACACTACTTCTGGTTGCCTTAAAGTTGCTTCCTTCTAGTATCGAGGCAAGGCATCTAGCTCAACTCAGTTAACTGATCCTTCATTAAACGCCTGCTGTGTGCCAGGCTCTGTGTGAGATGTTTTATATGCATTATCTCATTGAATCCTTGAAGCTTTTTCTTTCTCCCTACACAGATGAGAAAATTGAGACTTGGGGAGGTGAAGAGTCCAACCCTGGAATATATTCAAATCTTCTGTTCTTTCTACTTCTTGCCGTCTCCCCCAGAGGCCAACCACTGCTGCACTCTCCCTTCCCAGGTCTTACTCTAGGGGAAAGATGTCCTCCCAGCAAACCTCAAGACCCACAGCGAATAGTTACCCTTTGGATCAGGAGACTGGCCATTTCATTGCTTCTTTTCCTCCTAGGGAAACTGGAGAGGCGAATGCATATAGAGTCATGGAGTTTTCAATCCTTGTCCAGACACCAACTATTATCCTATTCATCATTCATGCATTTAACAAATTCATACAGACTTTGGAGATATTGTGGGCTCAGTTCCAGACAAATGCAATATAGTCAATATAGCAAAGCAAGTCACACCAATGTTTTGGTTTCCCAGTACATATAAAAGTTATGTTTACACTATACTGTAGTCTATTAAGTGTGCAATAGCATTATGTCTAAAAAAAAAGCAGTGTATGTACCTTAATTTTAAAACATTTTATTGCTAAAAATGCTAATCATCATCTAAGCCTTCAGTGAATCATAATAGTAACATCAAAGATCACTGATCACAGATCACCATAACAAATACAATAATGATGAAAAAGTTTGAAATACTGTGATTATTGCTGAAATGTGACACAGAGACATGAAGTGAACAAATGCTGTCAGAAAAATAGTGCCAAAACCTTCAATTTGTAAAAAACATAAGCAAGAAACAAAACACCATCTGTGAAGCATGATAAAGCCAAGTGCAATAAAATGAGGTATGCCCGTATTTACTGAGCAATTACTATGTGCCAGGCAATATTCTCAGAACTGTGGATTCAAAATTGAATAAGACAGGCAAGATTCCCCCTCTCATGAAGGTTAAATGATAGTGACTTCTCAGCACTGAAAACACAGGTTTTGAGAGGTGATATGGCTTGTCCAAGGTCACACCGCTATTTTGTTACACAGTTAGGACTCACACCCAAGTCTACCTGTCTCCCAGTACAAAGCGCTTTCTCACAGGTGATGGTCCTAACCTTTCCCTCACCTCCCTCCTGCTTTGTCTCTCCCCAGACTCTGTCCTGCAGGATGATGCCAGAGAACTTCACTTGGGCCAGGGGTGCCGCTACGGAGTTCATCCTCCTGGGCATCACAGATCGCTGGGACCTGCACCTGACCCTCATCCTGATCTTCCTGCCCGTCTACCTGGTGAGCCTGCTGGGAAATGTGGGCATGGTGCTGCTAGTCTACGTGGTCGCCCAGCTCCACTCACCCATGTACTTCTTCCTGGCCAACCTCTCCCTGCTGGATGCCTGCTATTCCTCAGCCATCGGAGCCAAGATGCTCGTTGCCCTGCATCTCCATCCCTTACGCAGCCTGTGCCCTCCAGATGTTTTTGTTTACAGGGCTGGCGGATGCCAAGTGTTGCCTGTTGACATCCATGGCCTATGACTGCGATGTGGCCATCGGAAGCCCTCTTCTCTACGCCACTGCCGTGTCACGGCGTCTGTGTCTGGTCTTTCTGGCAGCATCAGGCCTGGGTGGGGCAGTGAGTGCCGTGGTCCACACGACCTTCACCTTCCACCTGAGCTGCTGCGGCTCTCGGGAGGTGAACAGCTTCCTCTGCGATATCCCTCCACTGCTGGCCATCTCCTGCAACGACACCAGTCTCAGTGAACTTCTCCTCTTCGTCGTCTGTGGCTTCATCCAGACAGCCACCGTGTTGGCTTTCGCCGTGTCCTCGGGTTCATTGCCGGAGCCATGATCGGCATGCACTCGGCCAAGGGCCGGTGGCGAGCAGCCTCTACCTGTGGCTCCCACCTCACGGCCGTGGCCGTGCTTTACGGGACAATCATTTTCATGAACCTGTGCCCCAGCTCCAGCTACACCCTGGACACTGACAAGATGGCATCTGTGTTCTACACCCTTGTCATCCCAGCTCTCAACCCGCTCACCTACAGCCTCTGCAACAAAGAGGTCAGGGAGGTGCTCGGAAGGAACTGGAAGCACTGCTGCTGTCCGAGGCCGGCGCACGAGTGCGAGGTCCGAGAGGCTGGTTAGGACTGACTCTGAAGAGATGAGGAGAGCTCTTCCCGGGCCCGGTCACTGTGGGTAAAGGTGGAGGTTCCTCTGGCTGGGTGTCTCTTGTCATTGTTTGAGGGGGAGAAAAGGGGAGAAACTGAAGCTTACAGACAGGAGACAGGAACCTGGAGTAATCTAGCCCCAGCGCCAGAATCAAGATCAAGTTAATCTGCTGTAGAGATGCCTTAGGTTCCTCGATGTTCAAAACATGGAAGTTCCTGCATGTCACCAGGTGCAGTAACTAAGTTTATTTGCCACTTGAACTTCTGAGAGGATGATTCCCAGAAACACCAGATAGGAGCCGTATTGGCTGCAAGTGTTTTTTGCTCTTCTGAGGTCCTTCATGACCAGTAAGTCTGCTTCTGCTCACCTCGACCCCAAGAGAACATCTTCAGTACCCACTCATGCCAAAGAATGGGATGGAATCTGGTGAGGCAAATATCTTTCCCTATTAGCCTACATATTCCATCTCTCAGGGCAATGGCCAAGCAGCACCAGCACATACATGAGCTCGTTCCTAAAATCCTATAGTTGGGTTAGAATTTGACCAAGACTAATTTATTTCAGGGCTGTGATAGAGAATAGGGAAGGATCAGAACTATGGTTATGGTTAGAATATGGTTAGCGTTCATGTTATGGCTAAGACGAGGGTTAGAGTTAGGGTAAAGCCAGGGTTAGGTTACAAATGGACAAATTTAGGATTGAATTAAAATTATGTAAATTTTACAATTTGGATTGATTCTAATTAATAGTGGATTTGGGATAAATTTAGGAGTAAGGGTTTGGATAAATTTGAGCTCTTATTAGAAATATTAGAAATAACATGTACACACTACTATATATAAAACAGATAGCCAGCAAGGACCTACTATATAGCACAGAGAACTGTACTCAATATTTTGTAATAAGCTATAAGGGGAAAGAATCTGCAAAAGAATGTGTGTGTAACTGAATCACTTTGCTGTACACCTGAAACCAACACAACATTGTAAATCAACTGTACTTCAATATAAAAAAAAGAAATGTTAGAAATATTTTATAGTTAGTGTTAAAGGGCAGGACTACTTAAGATGAGAATTCAGGTTTTTTTTTTTATTGCTAGATTAAATTTGAGTTAGAGTTTAGCTCATGTTAGAGCTCTGTTCGATTTAAGTTAAGTTGGTATGTGGATAACGTTTGTGATAAGCTTACGTCACAGTCTAGTTATTATTACAGTTAGCCTAGGCTCAGAACTAGATGAAAGTAAGGCATAAGAAGAGTATTTTGAGTATCAAATCAACATGTTTGGGGTCACTTTAAGACGTATTTAGGGTTATGGATAATGGTTGATGTTTCTTAAAGCTTAAGAGTAGGAGCTGAGTATTGGTGGATTTAAGTTTCATCGAGGGTTATGAGTCTGCTCAGATTAGCACATGGTCAGGTAGTGTGGACTGCTTTGTGTTAAGATTACAACATCCAGAGGCAGAGTTGGGGTCTGGAGAGGAAATTCCGTAAACCTCTAGGGCAAAGACAACCACAGTGCTCCAGGTCATGCTGGACCCCTCAGATCCAGTACTCTTGGGATTTTTGTATACCCAGAGTTTACACTTTTGACAGATTTTCTTTGTCTCCCTGACTCAGGTGCACATGGGCAAGGCCCAAGGCACTGCGTTCTGCCCATGAAGCCCCTTCATGCAAGAGCAGGGCAGGAGTGGACCCCAGGAGTTATGATAGGTGCTTCCAAGGAGAGGTGGAGCATGGTCAGAGTAGATGTCAGCTCCTGTCTCATCCCCTTTCCAACTCCTCCTAATTATGGCTGCGACGAGGCCTGGGGTGGCAAGGTATGGGACTCAAACAGTGCTTCATTGTCACCCCCTAATAGGTTCCCCATGGAGTCTGTTCCTTGGGCCCCAGCCAGGGGCTGGCCTCACCACTCCAACTTCCTTTCAAGGAGAAATCAGCTGCTGGGTATTTAGACTGCAGGAAAACTGAAGGTTCATCCCAGCTCCCCAGGGAGGTGATGCTCCTTTTTACCAGAACTGGGTCCCTCCTTAGTAACTATGGTCTTCTTGGAGGTCCCAGACTAATGGAGAGAGGGATGTGGACTATACTATCTCCTCAATTCTTAAAGAATTTTTATGTTTCTTGACAAGGTCACCAACTTGTCCTGGTGTGCCCAGAACTGTCCTAGTTTTTAAAACTCTAACTCCCGTGTCCAGAAAACCTCCTCCGTCCTGGGCAAACCAGGATGTTTGGTCACCCTATTACCTGATGAGCCTGCACGTTGAGAGCAGAGGGTACAATACCCCAAACTCGACACATTTTGCCAAAGGCTTAAACGAATTAAAACCCCTTCTCCCACCACAAGTTTTTGGTTTTGTTTTTATAAATTTATTTATTTATTTTCCACTGCAATGGGTCTTCGTTGCTGCGCACGGGCTTTCTCTAGTTGCAGCCAGTGGGGGCTACTCTTCGTTGCGGTGCGTGGGCTTCTCATTGCAGTGGCTTCTCGTTGCCGGACAGGGCTCTAGGCTCGTGGGTCTCAGTAGTTGTGGCTCGCAGGCTCAGTAGTTGTGGCGCACAGGCTTCGTTGCTCTGCGGCATGTGGGATCTTCCCGGACCAGGACTCGAACCGGTGTCTCCTGCATGGGCAGGCAGATTCTCAACCACTGCGCCACCAGGGAAGTCCCCATCCCGAGTTTTTATAATCCTTTCCCAGTTCTTTCCTCCTATCACCATGACAACTCATATGCCATGACAGTGGTTGGAGACGTTATCAGAAGAGTTGGCAACTATGGGACTGAGAATGGAAGGTTTGCCCCCAGTTCAATGATGTTTATACTCAGAGACCTCCTCTGTGGTCTTTTCTTCTTGTTATGAATCCTTGGGCTCTTATGACATACAGTTCTCACCACAATCAAGGGAAAGTTTCCAGAGGTACACGGCCCCTTCCATCATCTTGGCCCTACAAGGTGTACATGGGTCCTTCCACATGTTTAGCATCTATGGAGCAGTCAGATACAATAATCACATAAATCCTACACAGTCATCAGAGGAAACGTGAAGTTTCAGGCTGCTATGCTGGACCTACTTGATAGATAAGAAAATAAACAAGAGGGAAGGGGAGGCACTGGAAGACAATAACAGAGCCCAACCTGGAGGATAAAGGAAGAGAAACAGTCAGATCCTTGTTCCCAAAGCAAGAGGCTCAGGAAAGCTCCCCAATTCTGATCAAATATTTCCCTTTTTAAACCTCCTTCAACACCATCTACTAAGACAAGCAATTAGGACAAAAGCAGGTTTGGGATGGGGAAGACTGGGGTACTTATTGCACAAAATCAGTTGGACCCTGCAGCATGGGTGGGAATTGAAAGAAAGGGGTATTCGGTGGGGGAAAAACAAGCACACACAACGGTACAGAGGTAAAATGAGCTCGATGTGCACAAAAGGCTCTAAGGAGACCAACTTAACTGGCTAGAGATAGATGTGTTGGGAAAGAAGTGGAGAGAAGTTTGAAGATTGAAGATCTGGGGATGGGAAGGACACCCTATGGGCTGGATATCAGGTAGGGGAATTGGGACTTTATTCAGTAGGCAGCAGGAATCATTGAAAGTTCATACGTTCAAAATCACCCTTCATGGTTGTTCTGACGCTGAGTCATGCAAAGCCATTCCCACCTGGAATGCTACAAACACACACGGGAACACATAACCCCTGCAACACAGACCCAGTCCCCTATCGGAAACCTTCATGCACAAAGAAACACTCTCAGGTTGTCCCTGCCGTCCACACAGACAGAGGCACAGCTGCACATTCAGACACACACTCAAGCTCATAGACACATTTTGTTTGACAGAGACATGATCATTTCACACCCAGGCATACAATCTCACACACACACACACACACACACACACACACACACACACACACACACCCCACAGTCACTCAGGCATATTATTGCACAGTCCTCAGAGGCACAATCCTTCCCACACTCTTATACCTCCTACAAGAAGCCTCAGCAAAAGTTGAGGGGACAAGACAGTTGGCTCCAGAAGCCACTGCTGTAAACCCCGGACTTGGGGTTCAGGAGGCAGCTCTGGCCTCCACAAGACAGGGACCGGGGAGCAGCAGTTTCACGATGCACGGGGCTCCTGAGGCCCCCCGAGTTGAAGGTGGTACCAACCACCCCTACCCCCATCAAACTGGGCTCTAGAGAGAAAGAATAACAAACCCCAGAGCCAAGCTGCCTCCCACCCCAGGAATGAGGGCCAGGGGAAGGGGTGCTGTCTCTGGGAGAAGCTAAGGTACTCCCAAGGCCCCAGACCCCATAAGTGTGGCCAATAGCTCCCTCCCCAGACCCTTCAGTGACGGGCTACACTTGGTCCTCGCTGCTGCTCCCTCCTGTGATGTGGAGAAGCCAGAAGGAACACTTGCGGCAAGTGGCCAGGCTGGAGAGTGTACGAATCTGTCCTCTTGAACGTGGCTGTGGGCATGAGCTGTACATGTGAGTGTGAGAGCGGGTGCTGTTTGTGTGAGGCTGAGACTGTGCGTCCCCATCACTGTCCGATAGCATCACTGGGGGAGGAGGAGGTGGTGTGTATGTGGACGTGCTCCTCTAGGGTGGTACATCTCTGCTGTGACCCAGCATGAGCCTATGTGAGTGTAGCCATGTGTGTGAAGTCGAGAGGCCGTGGACCCCTGGGGCTGTGCCGGAAGATGTGATTGTGTGACGGGGTGTGACAGGGTGGGCCGGGATGGGGTGGACGGGCACTGGTAGAGAGCTGACAGACTACCTGCTCAGAGGAAGCATGAATGTGCATGTCCCAGTAGCTGTGCACGGTGCCAGGTGCCCCCGTGAACAGGAGTCTGTAAGTGAGCGTCACCCTCTGGCCTCAGTGCTATTTTGTGATTGCTTTGGACCCTCTGTTTATGTGTAGGATGGTCTGGGTCTGCGGGTCTTGTGGTTACACTTGTCTGCTTACTCAGATGTCAGTGTCCACATTTCTGTGTGTGATCGATCGTGCCTGTGTATTTGCAGAGCACAGCTGGAGGCTGCACATGCCTGCATGTCTGCACCGGTGTATTTGTGATTACAGTTGAATTTCTGCAAACAGCTCCGTGTATCTGTATGTTTATTGAGGCCAATTTAAACACGGGTCAGAGTAGGTCCAGTTTCTGAAAAAGCCAATTCGTAAGCAAGCTTTCCCACTCCCTCTCACCCTCTCGCCCTGATCCTCGTACCTTCCTGGACAGTGGGACATGATTGTAAATTTGAGAAAAAAATGTTCTCCAGGGATCCAAAGCCAGAAATTCTTCTTACCCAATGGAGGAGGAAAAGGAAGACCATAGGGTAGGAAGGGTCTTTATTTTATTTTAATAGAGAGAAGGATGTGAAAAGAAATTAAGAGATCATTCTCCTGCAGAGATGGCCTCAGCATAGCCTTCAGGAAACCTATCCTAAAATCCCTCTCCTTTTAAGACCCCCCTCTTGGATAATCACCCAAGATTTGTGCAGTGAGATTCAGACAGGAAAAAATGGAGGCATTGAAACAAGTTGCCTCTGTCCTTAAGAGTCAAGTCTCTGCATCTGGCAGGTGTATCCATCTGTCTGCATGAGTTTCCCATAAAGGGTGTGCATCTGTTTGATGCTGTAAGTGTTTGATTTCATGGGAAGAGTTTTCCAGGGATACAGGGAGTCATCCAGGTTCTTTGGCTCTTTTTTTGTTTTTGTTTTTGCAAGTCTGAAAATTTCTTTATTCCTTTCTCATACTTGATTAATATTTTGGTTTAGGATAGAATTCTAGGTTCAAAATCGGTGTTTTTCTTCAGAATTTGATGATATTGCCCAACTGCGTCCCATCATCTACTGTTGATGACATATTGGATGGCAGTCTGGGTATCTGAACATCATCAGATCCTCACATCCCTGGGAGTGATGGGTTCTTCTTTTGTCCCTCAGTGTTCTAAAACATCATGTTTGCATTTGGGTGCTGTAGGTTTACATCCATGTCAATATATGTGTGCCCTTAATGTTTGGAATTTTTACTTCTTTGATAAGTTCCTTGCTTCCATCTGGGTTTTCTTTTCCACTCTGACTTCTCTGAAATAAATGCCCATTGGTCAAATCTCTCCCTGATTTTGATCCTCTCTCTGTTTGATCTTTTCTTTTGTGTTTCCTTCCTTCTCTGGTCCACATCCTGGGCAATGTTTTTGTTCTGTTTTTGCTTCAAATCACAAAGTATCCAAGTTGGAAGCAGCCTTCAAGGTCCTCTGGTTCAGCTCCCTTACTTTACTGATGGGGAACCTAAGGCCTGGAAAGGAAGAAGATTCAGGGGGGAAAAATGATTTGCACATGGTCCACACCTGTGTGTAGCAACACGGCTGTCTGACTCCAAACCCATGATTTCCCTCATGGCCAGAAAGCCTTGAGCAACTTAGTGGCCCTTCACCCTTTTCCTTTGACACTGGGGAGATGACCCAGCAGTAGAATGGAACCCCTGGGGTCCCAGACAAAGAAGCAGCCCAGCCGTGGATGCTGCCAATGAGACTTCAGAAGGAACCCCATTCACCCTACTAGGACTAACAACAAATCCTGGACAGCAGCGGCCTCTCTTTGTCCTATTTTTGGTCCTGTATGTGGCGGGCATCCTGGGTAATGGACTCATTGTGGCCGTCATCCGAGCCAGTCCAGCCCTTCATGCACCCATGTACTTCCTGCCGGCCCAGCTGTCCTTTGATGACCTCTGCTTTACCTCCATCACTGTACCCAAGATGTTGGCCAACCTGATGGCCCATGACCGCTCCATCTCCCTGGCTGGCTGCCTGACCCAAATGTACTTCTTCTTTGCCCTGGGTGTAACTGACAGCTGCCTCCTGGCTGCCATGGCTTATGACCGCTACGTGGCCATCCGGCACCCCCTCCGCTATGCCACGAGGATGTCCCGGGCTGTGTGCACAGCGTTGGTGGGGACTGCGTGGCTCGTGTCCCATGTCCACTCCCTCCTGCATATCCTGCTTATGGCCCACCTGTCCTTCTGTGCCTCCCACCAAGCGCCCCACTTCTTCTGTGACCACCAGCCTCTCTTAAGGCTCTCGTGCTCTGACACCCGCCACATCCAGCTCGTCATCTTCACCGAGGGTGCCGCGGTGGTAGTCACTCCCTTCCTACTCATCTTCGCCTCCTAGGGGGCCATCGCAGCTGCGGTGCTCCAGCTGTCCACCTGTGGCTCCCATCTGGCCATGGTGGGCCTCTTCTACGGGACAGTCACTGCAGTCTACTTCCAGCCCATGTCCCGGTATGAGGCCAAGTGGGGCCGAGTGGCCAGCGTCACGTACACTGTCGTCATGCCTATGCTGAACCCTGTCATCTACAGCCTCCGGAATCGCGATGTGCAGGGGCTGCTCAGAGCCCTTTTCACTCGGCAAAGGATCTCAGCTGGTGACTCCTGAGGCCTGGACTCCACCAAGGACAGACTGCACCTCCCACAGCGACACTCATGAATGCAATCATCCGCTCTGTGCTTTTTCCAAAACCGTAATAATGGAGACCCCTTTCCGAGGGCTACCGTGAAGCAGGTCCTTGCCCGATCTGGTTTTATTCTACAACGACCAGGCAAGCAGATTTTATGACCCGGTTTCATAGATAAGGAAACTGGGGCTCAAAGTTAGATTTGACCTTCCTAAGTTTACACCATTTTTAGGTGGCAAAACCTGGGCCCTTTCGGCCACATCACGCCCTCTTCTAACAGTCACTCCCAGGCATTTGCAGAGCAGGCTACCATTTTCTGCTGTATAGGGCTTAAAGCTGTATGGGAGGCTATGCCACCCAGGTCTTGCTCTGGGGAATTGGCACTTTGTTTTCCATCACATCACCATGTTTTCTCAAAACACTGACTTCTTCTCAACTGTCTGAGACAGAGACAAAAATTCACATACCCATGTGTCAGGGGTTGACCTCACCTAGTGAACCCAGTTGGGCACATAGGAGGCACTCTGGGAATCTGAGATGAATAATGACTGTATTTTTTATGTTCATGAGTACTTAGAAGCTGTCCATTTGTCTAACCCTTTGTTCTTGTACTTGTTTGCTATGATGCTGCCTGTTCAGCTACCTCCGGCATTCTGTGCTAGCGGTATGCTTTAGGCATGAACCGTAAATCAATAAATTGAATTAAATTAAGCAAGGTAGAGAAGGGATGGGGCACAGGTATCAGGAGCAGATGGAAGAGGTAATTTTTTACGTTTTTATAGTATGTCTGCACTTCACTTTCTTTTTTTAATTTTAATTTTTTGGCCACGTGGCATGTGGGATCTTAGTTCCCTGACCAGGGATCGAACCCACACCCCCCGCATTGGAAGCGTAGAGTCTTAACCACTGGACCGCCAGGGAAGTCCCTGCACTTCACTTATTTTTACCCACGATAAGCGCGGGTACTTTTATTGCCACTTTACGAGTGAGGAAACAGAGGCTCGCAGGTGCTGAGTTAGTCAGTAGCAGAGCCCGAGCGAGCTTGTCTGCTCCTCACGCCCCTCAGCTGCATTTTCCCAGGGCCCCATAGAACTCAGGCCCCGGCTTTGGGAGCCTCGGTGGAAGAACTTGCAGGAAGAAACCCCAGACCAGGGCAGGTGTACTGTCTGGGGTGAGGACCCGTTTTGGGGTCTGAAAGGCCCTCACAGTGAGCCCAAATTTTTACCAAACAGGTTTACGAAGCAGGGAGCTTTTCTGTCCGTCTTTCCCAGAAATCTGTACCCACTCCGGCACCCCACCTGCCTCCCCTCCCCACCCCCCTTTCTAGAGAGGAGGGCGGCTGCAGAGGTCCTAGGGCTGGGTTAGCTGTCCCTCCCAGCTCCCACTAACGAGCCTGCCACCACCTGGCCCTGGAACTGCTATCCTATGCTATTTACGCCTGAAAGGAAACTTAAAGGTCTTTAGACCAGTGGCTTTAGAAAGCAAAACAAAACAGAAAACCACAACTCTTTTCTTCAATGAAATCTTACCCAGAAACATACTATCCAAAATGAAGGGGGAAAAGCTGTACAGTGTAGATGGAACAAGGGTCAGAGGCCTGGAGCCCATCTTCTCAGCCTCCCCGATGCTCTTCCTCAGTGCCCTGAGGGGCCCCTGATCTAAGACAACCCCTTCACTTGATAAATTGGGAAAATGAGACCCAGAGTGGTTAAGGGACCTGCCCGGGTCACACAGAGTCAATGGCTTGGCCCGCCAGCACCCTATCGCTTGGTCCTGCAATAACATGAGACCATTGCTTCCCGGTCCACCTTCCTTCCACCCTCACCCGCAGGCCCAGGTTGATGCCAGATCCTCACTGCTCTATCAATAGTCCCGCCACTGCTTCCTCCCTCCGCCTCTCTAAATCTTCACAAACACACTGGTCGTGGCGCTTATCACCCATTCAACACCTGTACCATCAGCCCCGCCCTATGGCGTAATGTGGGTCATCTCCTGGCCATCAGGGACCTTGCCTGAGTTCTCTCTGTGTCTCTAGAACCTGGACACAGAATATGCATGTGCTACGCTGTCACCTTGTCTGTCCTCCTTCCAGGTGATATTTGTGTGTAAGGGGAAAGGGGTCCTCTGGGGCTCAGGGGACGGTCGATGCTTCTTTCTTCTGGGCTGCCAGCCTTGACTTGGTCATCCTACTCAGATGTCAGCCCCCCAAAGAGGCCACAGCTCTGCAGGGGGGTGGTCCCCACCACCCACGCTGTAGCACAGCCTGGCCTCTGCCCTTGGCCTCTGACCAAGGCACGCGGTCTCCACCCCAGCATGGTCAGTGCCTTCTATGGGATGACTGTGACCAGTATCACAAGTGCTCTCAGGTCTCACGATGGCCCAGGGAGAAATCCCCACTTTGAATGTAGGGAAACTGAGGCTCGGAGAAGAAAGGAGGCTTGTCCTGGTTTGCTCCACCAGGCAATTTAAGTCCCAGTTCTCCTGACTCTCAGTATCATGCTCTCTCTACCACACCACAAACCGTCACTCAATTCAAGTTAATAAATAGTTATTGACCATCTCCTATGTGCCAGGTGCCGGGCTAGATGATGCCTGATCAGTTCCAGACCCCCAGTAAGACAGGCAAGAGAGGGGAATGGTGAGCACATAGATAGCCTCAGTCACCAGGCCTATGCGTCCCTGGGCCCCATTCCCATCCCACCCCCACCTGGATCTGGCCTCTTGTTTTACCTCAGGAAGCCCTAAAAAATGATACTGACCTGGAGACAAGAAGAGGAATCCTTCCCCCATCCCCAGCCAAGAAAAACCACTAAAGAGTTCATAAATCCACTGAAGAATTATGCCTGCATCTTTTTCACATGAATAATTTTTAACACCTTAAGCAAAGGTATGCAAATGATGGACTCACTTCCAAGCGGTTCCCTTGGAAGAGATGACACTTATCCCAGGGAGGTTGCTTCAGCTCCAGGGAATCTGCAGTCCCTCTTCAGAAGGACTTTGAGCTGCACAAGGAAATCTGCTTCTCTTCACCCACCACATTCCCTGACGTTGTCCTGAAATGACTTCTCACCATTTCAGAATCAACCTAGGCTATCCTCCCAGCACTGATATCACCAACCCTTCGGTTTATTCTGATAATATGTGACACTAGGAACCACGTCATCCAGAAAAAATAAACAATTACACTTCAAGAAAAGAATCTGAGTCTGCCTTTCCAGCCTCGTTCCTAATGCAATCTTTCTGCATTATAAAGTTTCAGCCTTCGTTCCAGAGGTACAGCAATTGGAGAGATCTTAGTAGTGAAAGAGGCTCTCATCATAAATGGTAAATTGATTACTCCTAAGGGGACCAAAAAAATTTCTATAACCCAAGTCTTCTTTCATGCAAGGGCTGCCACAGGGAAAATGCAGCCATTAGACGTGAAAATTAAAACACAAAGACTCTTTCTCATTGTGAAAATGACTGCTTTACAATGCTAGGAACGGATCAATATTCCAAGAAGCTGTTTATCAGCAAGCAATTTAGCTCACTCTGAACCAGGGGTGCATCCCTAACTTACCCTTTTCATGTCTCTTTTGTCCTGTTTCCTCTGCTCCCTTTACCCTGATGTGCCTTCCCTGTTTTCTCTTTTTTGTTACTTGTGTTCCTACTTCCTTCCCTTTTTGCTCTCTCTCTCTCTCTCTCTCTCTCTCTCTGTTATGATTACATACTGGGCATTAGGGCTATAGACAGTCCTTGCCCTCACATACATAACTGCAATGCAGATTATAGAAGCATCAAAGAGGGAGCAATGACTGGAGATGGGGAGTCATTGAAGGGAGACTTGAGGATTCTGAGAGCTGACATGAATAGCTCCAGTTCACCCATCCCCGCATCCTTGGCCACATAACCTTGCCTTCCATCTCTGGCTCTGGGCTCAGCCATCCACCTTGCTTTGGCCAATAAGATATTAGGAGGCATGACACAGGCATTAAAAGAAGCTAAGGTATTCGGCTTGTTCTCTTGTGTTTCTCTCTTTGTCATGAGAAGGACATGCTCAGCTAGCCCACCGGTCCCTAGCAGAGAATAAAACACACACAGAGCAGAGCAGCTCCAGTCAAGGTGACCCAGGCAAGACCAACGCAGAACAGAGCCCCCAGCTGACCTGCAAACACAAGAACAAGCCCAGGCTATCCCATTGACACTGGAGTGAAAATATTAAGCCACTGAGTTTTGGGAGTGACGTGTTACACAGTAACAGCAAGCGATGAAGCTCCCATAACCGTTTCTGATACCTGCCTCTGTCTCCAGTGGAGCGCATCCCGGCCCCTTCAATGCCCTGAGGACTGAGCTGCCAATGCGCACGTGCTTCCTCTCTTTGCTTTTGGGGATTTACATTCTTGTTTTGAGCATGTTTCTGCCCTCAAGGCTCTGCCAATCTACCGAGGATTCTTTGAGGGAATTAGTCATGTCTTTCCATTTGCGGAGGTGCTCCTGGAAGTAGAGCCATTCTTCCCCCTTTCAGATCTCATAAGGAGATCAATTTTTTCTCCTTAGAGAGTCAGGGTCATCTCTTGGTTGCCTTCTTGGGGGGACTTTGTAATCACTCCCACGCTCAGATTCAACCTACCCTGGAACATTTTCAGCTCTTCCCTGCTGGGAAGGGAAATGGAAATTAGCAAAGGCTGGAAGGATAAAATGAGCACAACTAAAAAAAAAAAAAAAAAAAAAAAAAAAATGAGCACAACTGATCAAGTCAGCCTATTTGGCAAGTAGCCAGACCCCACACATAGACAGACACCACCATCCCACCCCTTCCTCTCTCTAGGAAACACAGAACAACTGAGAGTTGGTGAACCCACGACCAAGAGCATCACCACACATATCATGAAATCAAGTGACCACAGACCTCAGAAACCACAGTGACAAGATAGGAAATTTACTAAATATGGACCAGATTTGGTGCTGGTGGCTTTGCACTCATCGTATCATTTGATACTCATAAAAATCTGTGCAGCACACATTATTATGCTCACTTTACAGATGAGGAAATTGCAGCTCAGGGAGGTAACTTGCCCAAGGCTCCAAACTAGAAAGTGGTAGAATCATTATTTGAGCACAGATCTGTCTCTGGGCTGAAACGATAAAAGCCCTCCCCTCACCCGCTTCTTATCCAAATCTACTGACCACGCATCAGACTCACATGGCACGCGATAAAAGCCCTCCCCTCACCCGCTTCTTATCCAAATCTACTGACCACGCATCAGACTCACATGGCACGCTTATTAAAATGCACATTCTACTCTCCACCCCCAAACTTTCTGAATCAGTAGGGCCTGGGTGAGGGCTGGGACTGCGTTTTCGTTTTTGTTTTTGTTTGGCCGCGTTGGGTCTTCGTTGCTGTGCGCAGGCTTTCTCTCATTGCGGCGAGCGTGGGCTACTCTTCGTTGCGGTGCTCAGGCTTCTCATTGCGGTGGCTTCTCTTGTTGCGGAGCATGGGCCCTAGGTGCTCAGGCTTCAGTAGTTGTGGCACACGGGCTCAGTAGTTGTGGCTCGCGGGCTTACTTGCTCCGCGGCATGTGGGATCTTCCCCGACCAGGGCTCAAACCCCTGTCCCCTGCACTGGCAGGCAGATTCTTAACGACTGCGCCACCAGGGACGGGACTGAGTTTTGAATAAACACGCTAGGTGATTTTGATGCAGGTGGTCTGCGGGGCACACCAATAGAATCACTGACCTAAATCATGTAAAACTTGAGATTGTCAAAAGGGATGTGGCATCCCTGCTTTTAAAAAGTCTGAACAGGTTGGGAAGTGTTCAGAGGTGACATGAAGGCTGTAGGAAATATACAACTCTGGAAAACATGGACAGTTATGATGAACACTGGAGAGAAGAGGTTTCTGTGATTCTTACTGTTGGAGGACGCAGAGGGAACGAAAAGTACCCACCAAACTGAGAAGGCATCTTGAGACCGAAAAACGAGGAAGGCAGTTCCAAATAATCAACACAGTTTATTGTAGGGCAACTTACTCACAGGGTGGGATCGGGCAGAAGATGATCCAGAAGCATTGGAGGCTGAACCCAGCACCACCAAAGGGCCTTTAGGACAATTTATAGTTAACCCAGGGCATGGGAGTAGGTGCTTGGAAACAGGATGTGCATTCCTAAGTTAAGATTTATAAATGAGTAACTAGCTACATGGGTGCTGGGAACACATCAGGGAAGCTTTTCGTCATTGTTTGGGGACTAACAGAGCGTAGAGGCTACCTGGTCCTAATGATTATTAAACAATATCTATTACAACCAAAGCCCTTGACAACAGAGAAGTGATTCACTGCACAGTAGAGCCCTGGGTAGGGTCGGTGGAAGGACAGGAGAAACTGTAAGTGCCCAAGATGGTATCTGTTCTGCTAACATCCATACACTTGCCAACTCTCCTTTAAAATAAGTTTGAGGTATCGTATTTCTCTCTTCTCTATTGACTTTGTAGAAATTACCGGGATTCAGTGTCTTAGTCAGCTTTGGCTACTATAACAATATACCATAGAGTGGGTGGCTTAAATAGTAGACATTTATTTCTCACTGTTGCAGAGGCTGGAAATCTAAGATCAAGGTGCCATCAGGTTTGGCTTCTGGTGAGAAGAGCTCTCTTCCTGCTCTGGTGCCTTTGCCTCTTCCTATAAGGACACCCGTCGTATCAGATTAGGACCTCAGCCTTATGACCTCATTCTACCTTAATTACCTCCTGAAACGCCCTGTCTCCAACTACGGTCACATTTGGGGGGTGGTTAGGGATTTAGGGTGGACACGATTCAGTCCATAACACCAACCATTGGACAGGCACCCCTCATCTCTTTCCAGAAGTCTTTCTGGGTGAACATTATTAAAGCCTGTTCATAGGAGAGGCTGCCAAACAGTACTAAGATCCTGACTCCTGAGGTCCAGGTTCCGGGTTTAAGTCCTGACTTTACTGTTTACTAGATGATTGACCTTGGGCAAATTGCTTAACTATAAAATGAGGGTAATAATATCTCTCAGGGGTTGTTACAAGAATTATCTAAGAAAATACATACCAAGTGCTTAGAACAATGACCTGGCACAAAGTAAGTCAAACTACATGTTGGTCACTCACATCACCACAAGCAGAGGAGACAGAGACAAGAAGACATCGGGATTGGGATTTGGACACAAACGCTGTGCTCTGACCTGAGGTCCTTGGGACTCGGGACTGGTGGGTGTCCACTGCTTTCCTCTTCTCTTCCTGGCCGGACTTTCCCTCAGCCTTAACTGAGCATAATATGAAAGTTAAGTGTATGTATGTTTATTCATGAAACTACATTTTTTTTTTCATTACTCATTAAGAAAGCATGTGAATGTGGTACTTTCTGGGTCTCTTTCCTAAAAACAAATTCTCTAAAATGATTCAGGGAGTTCCTGGTGGCCTAGTGGTTAGGATTCTGGGCTTTCACTGCTACGGCCAAGTTCAGTCCCTGGTCGGGGAACTCAGATCCCGCAGGCCCGTGGAGCAGCCCGCAAAAAGAAAGAAAGAAAATAAGTAAATAAAATGATTCGTATATGGTGCTAGACATCACCCACAGGTCCCAAAGTCTGTGGCTCTGCTGATTTAACAGCACACACACGAGAAATTCGTTCCCTCTCCTCTGCTGCCACCATGTGGTCATATCGGTTATAACCAGCATTTCCGCAGGCTTTGGCAGGGCTGGGAGCTTAACTTGAATTTGTTATCTGGGTCTCAGTGAGCATAGGTAGTACACCTCTGATTAAAAACATATAACACTTGACCTATATACACTAATATGTATAAAATGTATAACTAATAAAAAAGATAAAATAAAATAAATAAAAATGCTGCTGAAAAAAAAACATATAACGCACCTGGAAAAGCTATATAACAGATAGTCTTCTACCTTATTGTGGTGAATTCCAGCCTACTCCAGCCTTGGGGATCTTCCCCACTTAAGCAGCAAACATTCACTTATGTCAACTCAGATCAGAGACTTGAAATGATGAGACACACTCCCTGTCCCCAAAGACTTCATAGTCTAATGTGTAAACAAATACTGAGGCAACCACACATGCTGAAGATGGGGTTACCCCACGGGAAAGGAAGACAAGGTCATTCAAGTCACCGGGACTTTCACATCTCACAACTAAGGAAAACGTTTACATTTTTCATTAAATTAAACCAAATATCAATACAGAATGATAGTGCGATGGCAACAGTAGATTCTTTAAAATTCATTGATTCATAAAATTTGAGAGCTATGTCTTACAAAATCATCTAATGCAACCTGTCATCTTACAAGTGGGGAAACTGAGGCCCTGGGAGAGGAAGAGACTTATTCTAGGGCACACAGCTGGTCAGGGAGAGGGCTACAGTTCATGTTCACTGTAATCCCAATCGTTGCCACCCGTAGCCGGATGTGGGTGACAGTGTGGGCGGGGGGTATAAAGGGACTTTGGGAGGAAGGACCTTTGTGGAGTCATGGAGGAAAGGGGGATGCCTCGGGGGTACATTGCAGGTCACAGCCACAATCCAGACGGAAGAGTTTCTGACATGAAACACAGGCCAGCCTAGGAGACCCAGGTCTCCACCCAGCTTCACTCCTTTTTCTCTCTTCTTAAAATTCTCTCCCTGTTTTTCCTCCTCCAACCTGTTCTCTCCACTACCTTTTTTCTAGTCGATCATTTTATTGATATTTGATCATTGTGCTTTCTCCACCAAGAACTAGCATGCATCATGGAAATAGTACAAATTTTGGAACTACACAGACCTGATTTTAAACCCTGCCCTGCCCACTAGCTATGCAACTTGGAATAGTTACCTAACTCTGCGAAGTCTTAGTTTCTTCGTCTTTGAAAAGTTACTACTTCTTACCTTGAAAGGATGTGGCCTTCAATGTGCCCATATGTTCATTATTAAACACTCAATAGTTCTTACCAAGCACCAAGCCCAGGTGTGGGCCCTGGGGATGATAAAAACAGCACTTATTCTTAAAAAAAAAAAAAAAAAAAAAAGGGGGGGGGGACTTCCCTGGTGTCCAGCAGTTAAGACTCTGCGCTCCCAATGCAGGGGGCCCAGGTTCGATCCCTGGTCGGGGAACTAGATAGATCCCGCATGCCACAACTAAAGATCCTGCGTGCCGCAACTAAGACCCAGTGCAGCCAAATAAATAAATATTTTTTAAAATAATAAAAATAAAAACAGCACTTATTTGAAGGCTGTGTTCTAGGTATTTTACATGAATTATGTTACTCATCTCCACTCCTCGGATGAGGAGACTGAGGTATGGAGGACTTCAGCTATCTTGCCCACAAAGCTGTAAATGTCAGCCTATTCCCAGCGTGAACAGAAGTTATACCACACACATGGAGGAAAATAAAGTCCATGCCTTCACGGAACCTTCATTCCAGAGGAAAGTGAGATCTGGAAAACTACTGAGACAGTTTGTAATAGACAAATATTAGTTTCTTGTTCCCTCCCCCAAGTCTATGACGAAAAAGGAGGATCACATAAACAAAGAGGAAGAGAAGTGATCTGAATGCTGTCCTATTTTTTTTTTTTTTTGGCAGTACGCGGGCCTCTCACTGCTGTGGCCTCTCCCGTTGCGGAGCACAGGCTCCGGACACGCAAGCTCAGCGGCCGTGGCTCACGGGCCCAGCCGCTCCGCGGCATGTGGGATCCTCCCAGACCGGGGCACGAACCCGCGTCCCCTGCATCGGCAGGCAGACTCTCAACCACTGCGCCACCAGGGAAACCCACTGCTCTCCTATTTTTAACTCCTCCCTTCCCCTACTCAAATAAAAAAGGAAACCAACAGCAGTGAGCCCTTGTTTTGTGAGAGCTGCTGTCACTCACCTCAACCCACAGGTTGGTGATGCTCAAACTTGAACCAGCCTCAGAATCACTTAGAGGGCTTGTGAAAAGTGTGCCGAGCCACTCCCAGAATTTCCGATGCATTAGGTCTGGGATGAAGCCTGAGACTTTGCATTTCTAACAAGTTCCCCAGTGTATCTCATGTTGCTGTTCTTGAACCACACATGGAGAACCACTGAACAACCCATGAGGTACTGTTGTTCCCACTGCCAAGGCGAGGAAACTGAGTTTCAGGAAATCTAGGTGCCTCAGCGGAAGCTCCACCACCAGTGAGAAACAGACAGTATTTGATCTGACTCCAAAGCCCGTGCTGTTTGCATTACCCCTGAGTTGGAGATTTAAGACTCTTAAAAATTCCCCATTCCATGTCTGTTCACTTTATCCTAGAATTTCTGCTCTTGAAAGGCAAAGTCAAGGTTCTGGGAGACCATAATATCAATATATTTTCATCTCCAATGAGAACCAGTAGATGGCTTGTAAAAGCTTTTAAAATGTTTCTGTCCATTACCCAATAATTCCTCTTCTAGAAATCTATACTAAGAGAATGATCCAAAATATAGCCCAAAATACAAAGTGTTTTAGCAAAAAGCTAGGAATCTAAATATCCAACATTAAGGGTCTGGTTAAATAAAGTATGGCATATCCAAGTGATGGAATATTATCAGGCTGTTAAAAATTATTTATTTAGAATTTTTATAACATGTCAAAGCATTTATGATATAATATTAAACAAAACACAGAACTAAATTCAAAAAGCTCTCAATGTATTAAAAATATTGAAAAAACTGGAAGAAAATAAAAACACTGACAACAGTTGTCTCTGCCTCTAATAATTTTCTATACTTTCCACACACTTTCTACAGTGAGTTTTTTTTAATTAAAAAACCATGCACTTTCTTTTTGTTGATTAACTACAAGAGATACTGTCATGACCCTTCTACAGTTAGTCAATTC
The DNA here is from genome assembly GCF_963455315.2 of Globicephala melas. NCBI lineage: Eukaryota > Metazoa > Chordata > Mammalia > Artiodactyla > Delphinidae > Globicephala > Globicephala melas. Next base: position 12,687,224 of record NC_083319.1, on the reverse strand, counting down.
CTAAACAGCCAGGAAAAGCAAAACTGAACTTTAAAGCTAACATTTAACTACAGATCACATTTTCCCTGGCCCTACACTGTACATATTTTAAAGTAAAAAACATGAGGAGAAAACTCAAAAGACAATCATTGTTATAAACACACAGAAAGAAGACCAGAAAGATACCTGTAAAAATGATTTAACAGGGATTATTTTTGGTTGGTGGAATTACAAAGCTGTTCAATCTTTTTAGCTTAACAATTTTTGTTACATTTTCTACAATGAACATCAATTACTTTTGTAATAAAAAGTCTTTGCTGTTTTCAAGAGAACACCACCAAGCAAATTACAGCACACCTATACAACAGTATAAATAGCCACTTTAAAATGTTGTAAAAGAGTGTTTAATAACATGGAAAAACGTTTGCTATATTAGCCGACCATACTATAAAACAGTATGTTCAGAATGATCCCACTGTTTTGTTTAATAAGCAAACAAAATGTCTGTGTACACAAAGAAAACACCTTGGAAAAATATCCCAAAATATTAATAGTGTTTTACCCTAGGTGGCAGGATTATTCTAATTTTCTTAGTTTTGCTTCTGTATTTTCTGTATTCTATTGAATATTAACTTTTCCAATATGCAGAAAAGTTTTAACAAAAGCTACATGAAACCAAAAAATTACCTTGTTAAATAAAAAAGAAACAGAGAAAAAGACGAGCAGGGGTATCTTAATTGAAAGATCTTCCTTTAAAAAGGCTTCCCAGCTCTATCTCAGCTCTAATTTTCAAGCCAAGCTGGTCTTTCAGCATCAAGAGGGAGGGCAGTCCATCTCGATCCTTCCTCTACTGTAGACTTAATAATGCTTGAGCAGGATATCAACTCTGGCGACAAAGGTCACCCCCCTCTTGATGGGGCAACCATACACGGTCTGGAACCTTTAAACAAGACCCTGGGAGAGAATACGGTCTAGGGGGAAAAAATTTAACTGCCTTCTAAGACTATGAGTCTTAGAAGTAAATATAATTTACAATCATTTGATGAAGGAAATGTATTACTTATGTTGCAAATAACACACTAACTATAGAATTATATTCCCGGACCTGGCAGAGACCTCTGAGATCATCTGAAGACAAATTCCAGGACACTGTCTTCAGGATGCTATGTAAATACTGACTGGAAACAATAACAGAGATGTCATGCTAGAGAATCTTAAGTAAACAGTTCAAAAGCCTGGCTTCCTGTTTATACAATGTTAGGTCACTTTATGGATAGCCACAAGGTGATTCAGCATTCTGATTTGATAGAAGAATTTCTTGACTTGACATATCATAAAAGGGACTACAAAGAACAGCAGAAAAGCCAGAAGACACAGAAAAGAATGAAAATAAACACAAGGACGTGTGTCTTCCAGCCCAAACAATGAGAAATTTATGCCACCAGCCCAGCCATTCAATCTATTTCCAAATCGCTATCCTCGCTGTGGCAGGTGGCTGAGTTACGCACAGAGGTTACCAACAAGACTTCCTTTTCTGGAAGCAATCCAAACTCCTGGAGGAAAGCTTCAAGGTCCACCGCAAAGAAATCTTCCCCCAGCTGGTCAGTGACACGGACAAAGTTGCCAATCAGCTCGCCCCCCTTGTAGATGAGCAGGGCGGGAAGGGCGTTCCTGGTGAAGCGACTGCTGGCCCCGATCACCGAGCTCTTCACCCGGCAGAACTTGACGGCTGGGTACTCCGCGGCCAGGCAGATCATGCAACCGTTCATGGCTTCGGTCCCTGGGATGCCGTCCTCGTAAATATGGACCATGATGAGGGTGCTCTTCTGTTCTTTGTCAATCATGTCCAGAAACCCTTCTCCACTGGGGATTTCAAAAACCTGCTTGAACTGGGGCCCCTGGTGGAGCTGCTGCCGCATCTCTTCCATCCTCTGCTTCCGGTACCGCTGCAGGAACTCCTCGTCGTCTTGGTCCTCGTTCATCATGGCAAAGTCCTTCAGAGTCATCTGCGGGAGGACCAGCAAGTGAGCGTAAGAAACATAAACCCAACAGTGACATGGGTGACACAAGATGTATGAGGTGCCACGCTAATACTCTAGATGTATTACACCTCACTGAAATCTTCTGATAACCCCATCGGGAAGGGACTTTTATTACCCCCACTTTACAAATGAGGTTCTGAGACTTGAGATTATCTGTATAAGTTCACATAGGTAGCAAGTATAAGACCAGGATTCAAACTAGATTTTTTAAAAAACCCAGGCTTTCAACTACTGTGTCATAGCGCCTCTCCATCCAGACAGGCAGCATCAGATAACATCACTTCGTGAGCTTTTGTCTTTTTGTCAGTCCTGACAATGGATTAATTATTTTATCCACTGTTTTGTTTTTGTTGAAAAGACAACAGGACATTAAGGAACCTGAACACTCATAATCCCTGCCCTGCGCCACCCTCCTTGCCTCCCACGCCAAAACATACAGCCACACACATTCTAAAAATCTATTCTTCTTTTTATTACCAGTCACGTGCTAAAACCATTTCTGCTTTTATAACAGCAGCTGTGGGTGTACCAATTAAGCTATAGCCTGCTTTTGCCCCTTAGCACTATTATATCATAAATTATTCCTCATGCTTCCAAACATGTTTTATAAAATTATAAATAATGTGGCCTATTTTGCTTAGCCACTCCCCTACTTCTGGCATTCAGGCAGTTGCCAGTTCTGTCTCATTGCAACAACCCAGCAGGACTGCCCCATGTGATCATGTGCTGTGTGGCTTTGTCTGGTCTCCACCGCAGCACAAGGAAGCGCTGTGAGCCGTGGGCATGTTGTCCTGAAGCCAGCTTCCATTACAAAAGCATTCTCCCTCTCCTGCCCTGGTGTAGCAAGACATCCCTGCTCCTGTGATGAAGCCCAGCTCTGCCTACCCTGGCACAGATGAGAGGGTGGCGGCTGGGAGGCCACACCAGATCAGGACACGTGTTGTTACTGCATCACAGCCAGAGCCATTCTTCTTCCACTCTCACTGCTCCCCCACCAGAGCGGTTCTTTCTGACCTGTTATGGTCTTGCTTGAGTCTAATGCCCTGAAATCATCCTCCTGGTCAAGGCAAACTCCTCACTTAATCCTCTTGTCTGCTCCCCGACCCCGGCGGGTATTTCCAGCCAAGAGCTGCTTTGGGCTACAGCCAAATGATTTCAGGCACTTCTAGACATCCTTCCGTGGTCAGAGAGCATGGTGGGGAATTAAAGGATCCTTTTGAAGAACGCTTTGGGAAGGTAAGAGAGAGTCAGGGACCTAGTTCCAAATATCTTCCACAGTGTCTGCCTGCTTCTACTGTATTGCTTCACTAAAATAAATTCTCATGAATAGGCTTCAGATGAAACAGAACAACATCATGGATAGAACAGGAAAATCTGGGTTAGAATCCTAGTTCCTATTAGCATTTCTTAATTGCACTGCCCTGAACAAGTCCCCTCCCACCTCTCAGCTTTGGTTTCACCATCTGTAAAATGGGGATAATATCTCCCAATCTCAGAGGTTTGTTTCTGGCTCAAGGTAAGACCTCGAGAAAGGACAGGAAACTCACATTTCCTGATCACTTTCAACCGGCCTGTGATGGGCACTGTATCAAGAGACTGACCTCATTTAACCAACAACAAACCAGAGTCAGAGTGGAAGAGACATCCCCACAGTTACTAGCGGCACAGCTGAGATTCAAACCCAGGTGTGGCCAAGCTATGACATGACTGCACTTTCTCCTGCACTGCACTGCTTCTTAGTATCTTTTTTAAAATTTATTTTATTTATTTATTTTTGGCTGCACTGAGTCTTCGTTGCTGCACAGCTTTCTCTAGTTGCAGTGAGTGGGGGCTACTCTTCACTGCGGTGCGCAGGCTTCTGATTGCGGTGGCTTCTCTTGTTACGGAACACAGGCTCTAGGCGCGAGGGCTTCAGCAGTTGTGGCACATGGACTCAGTAGTTGTGGCGCACGGGCTTAGTTGCTCTGCGGCATGTGGGATCTTCCTGGACCAGGGCTCGAACCCGTGTCCCCTGCATTGGCAGGCAGATTCTTAACCACTGCACCACCTGGGAAGCCCTGCACCGCTTCTTGGAGGCCAAATCAAACCCTTCCACCTCTTGAATCACTAAGCCCAGCAGCCAGGGTAGCCTCTGAGAAAGGCCTGGGCGCTTCTAATTACCTTCCCACTGATCTTCTCCTGGAGGTCCTTCTGCTTCCGCTGCTCCTCCTCTTCGTCCACATGGGACCTGCAGCTCATGGACAGCTTCTTGATCAGCTTCTCCATCTCCCGGCACTGCTCCTCCCGCTGCTCCGTCTCCAGCTGTTTGAAGCGGCGCCAGTCATTGATCACGCCTTTTGGACCTGAGGTGGGGTGAACGTGGAGGTGACCAAGGATGAGCGAGGGATTATGGGCCAGCGCACATCTGTCTAAAGCTGGCTCCATCGACACCACAGTGACACTCACACAGGGCAGTGTGGTCTACACGCAACCACGTCCAAGGCAGCCCAGTTTGCAAATTAAAGGGCTATGCGAAGGCCCAACATTAGGAGATGTGTGAAATAAATTCAGATTCATCTACTCAAAGGAAAACAAAGTGACTCTTAGAAAGAATGAGGCAGCTATATGTTCCCTGCCATGAAAAATGTCCAAACATATTAGGTCAAAAAAAAAGCAAAATGCAGAACAGTATCATGGTATGATCCTTTAATTTTTAGAAAAAGAACTGTATGTCCATGTATAAATATTTACAGATATTTGTATATGTGCACGTACATTTGTATGTCCATAGAAAAATAGGTAAACTGTTAACAGTGGTTGTCTCTAGGCAGTGAGATCTAAGGGGACTGGTGAGAGAGAACTTTTACTTTTTTCTTACTATGCTTCCGTATTATCTTTTTTTTTTTTTTTTTTTGCAGTACGTGGGCCTCTCACTGTCGTGGCCTCTCCCCTTGCGGAGCACAGGCTCCGGATGTGCAGGCTCAGCGGCCATGGCTCACAGGCCCAGCCGCTCTGCGGCATGTGGGATCTTCCCGGACCGGGACATGAACCCGCGTCCCCTGCATCGGCAGGCAGACTCTCAACCACTGCGCCACCAGGGAAGCCCTATCTGACTCTTTTAACAAGATTGTGGCAGGTTGTTCTGTTAGTCAAGCTACCCCCAAACCCCCCTGTCCCCATGCTATATAGACCTGCCCCTTACCACATGACTTGCAATACCTCCTGTGGGATGAGAACGTGTATCCCCAGCCCACTGATGTGGGGCTTGCCCATTGACTTGCTGTGGCCAATGGATTCTGAGCAAAAACGCAATGAGTCACTACATGTTTCCAACAGCCCTCTCTTGCTCTCTATACTTGGTCATGAGAACAGCATGTCTCAGACAGGGGCTGCTCCTTGAGCCTCGTTCCTGGATGATAGGACATACAAAGCAGAAGTGGGACAGCTGCTGACCCCAACAGGCAGCACGTAACATGACTGAGAAATAAACCTTTGTTGTCACAAGCCACTGAGACAAAAATATAAACATCTGTATAAAGAAAACTTTAAAATGATGCCAAGAAACACTACAAAAGCCCTGAATAAATGGAGCAACGCCATATTCCTGGCTAGGAAGATGCAACATCACAAGGGTACCAATTATCCCCAAATTAATCCATATATTTAATGCGTTTCTGATGAAAGTATGTGATTACACACATGTGCCTGCTCCTGAATTTGCGGTGGAAAAATAAGAAAGCAAAAGTTAAGGAAATAATAATAAAAATAGAAGAGTATTGTATGGGGGGGGGACCAGACCTACCAGATACTAAAACATATTATAACACGATACTTAAAAACAGTGTGATATAGCACAGTAAAAGACAAATCAGTGGAAGAGACTACAAAGTATGGCTAAAGACGCAAATATAAGCAGAAATTCAGTACGTGATAAAACTGACATTTCAAAACAATGGAGAAAAGATGGTTTATTCAATAAATGATGCTGAAACAACTGGGCAGCAATCCAAAAAAAATTAAGTTGGAGTCCTACCACACACCTTGCATGGAAACGAATTCCAGATAAATCGTTGTGTTAAAAAAAAAAAATCATAAAAATACTAAGAAAAAAAAAAGGCATGGGACTGTCTTTTTATAATCCTGGAGTGAAGAAAGGCCTTTTACATAAGAAACAAAACTAAGAAACTATAAAATAATGCTTTCAAGCACATAACAATTAAAAAAACTTTCTGCCAGAATAAGAACAAAAGCCAAGAGTCAAACAATAAACTGGTAGAAATATTTGCAACTCAAACCACAGATTAATTTCCTTAATATATAGCTCTCTAAGAAGAAAAAGACCAACTACCCAATTTCAAAAGTGAGCAAAGGATATGAACACAACCTTTAAAATTATGAAAAGAGGCTCAACATCACTCCTAAAAAGATAGAAAATAAAACTACGGTGAGTTCCCATTTGCCATCCATAAGGATGGCAAAGATCAAAAAGTCTGATAACATAGTAGAAGGTCACATATATGGGGAAATATCACACTCCTGCTTAAACTATAAACCAGTACCAACTCAACTGACAGCAATTTGGAAATAATAAAATGTAAAAGTGTAAATATGCCATTTCTCGGAATTTATACTACCTATATACTCATACCCATGATTTAGGTGATATCAAACACCTATCAATTTGAGAAGCTGGATTCAAACGCAGGCAAGTCTGTTTTAATCATCAGCATGTTGCTATGCATACATATTCATATTGTGCAGTGAAATGGCTAGAACCACGCACAGTGAAATGGTAACATTAGGTTATCTCTGGATGCGGGTCTGGAATTAGAAGTGATCACGACCCACCACCAGTCCCTCCCATCAGGAAACTTACACAAGCCTCTTAGATAGCCTCATGCACCAGAGGGCAGACAGCAGAAGCAAGAATAACTACAGTCCTGCAGCCTGTGGAACAAAATCCACATTGACAGAAAGTTAGACAAGATGAAAAGGCAGAAGGCTATGTACCAGATGAAGGATCAAGATAAACCCCAGAAAAATAACTAAATGAAGTGGAGATAGGCAACCTTCCAGAAAAAACGTTCAGAATAATGATAGTGAAGGTGATGCAGGACCTTGGAAAAACAATGGAGGCAAAGATCGAGAAAATGCAAGAAATGTTTAACAAAGACCTAGAAGAGGGCTTCCCCGGTGGCGCAATGGTTGAGAGTCCGCCTGCCTGTGCTCCGCAACGGGAGAGGCCCGCGTACCTTAAAAAAAAAAAAAGACCTAGAAGAATTAAAGAACAAACAAACAGAGATGAACAATACAATAACTGAAATGAAAACTACACTAGAAGTAATCGATAGCAGAATAACAAGCAGAAGAACGGATAAGTGACCTGGAAGATAGAATGGTAATTCACTGCGGAGGAACAGAATAAAGAAAAAAGAATGAAAAGAAATGAAGACAGCTTAAGAGACCTCTGGGACAACATTAAATGCAACAACATTCGCATTATAGGGGTCCAAGAAGGAGAAGAGAGAAAGGACCCAAGAAAATATTTGAAGAGATTATAGTCGAAAATTTCCCTAACATGGGAAAGGAAATAGCCACCCACGTCCAGGAAGCGCAGAGAGCCCCATACAGGATAAACCCAAGGAGAAACACACCGAGACACATAGTAATCACATTGGCAAAAATTAAAGACAAAGAAAAATTATTGAAAGCAGCAAGGGAAAAACGACAAATAACATACAAGGGAACTCCCATAAGGTTAACAGCTGATTTCTCAGCAGAAACTCTATAAGCCAGAAGAGAGTGGCATGATATACTTAAAGTGATGAAAGGGAAGAACCTACAACCAAGATTACTCTACGTGGCAAGGATCTCATTCAGATTCGATGGAGAAATCAAAAGCTTTACAGACAAGCAAAAGCCAAGAGAATTCAGCACCACCAAACCAGCTCTACAACAAATGCTAAAGGAACTTCTCTAAGTGGGAAACACAAGACAAGAAAAGAACCTACAAAAAAACCCAAAACAATTAAGAAAATGGCCATAGGAACATACATATCAATAATTACCTTAAACGTGAATGGATTAAATACTCCAACCAAAAGACATGGGCTTACTGAATGGATACAAAAACAAGACACATCTATATGCTGTCTACAAGAGACCCACTTCAGACCTAGGGACACATATAGACTGAAAGTGAGGGGATGGAAAAAGATATTCCAAGCAAATGGAAATCAAAAGAAAGCTGGAGTAGCAATACTCATATCAGATAAAATAGACTTTAAAATAAAGAATGTTACAGGAGACAAGGAAGGACACTACATAATGATCAAGGGATCAATCCAAGAAGAATATAACAATTATAAATATATATGCACCCAACATAGGAGCACCTCAATACATAAGGCAACTGCTAACAGCTATAAAAGAGGAAATTGACAGTAACACAGTAATAGTGGGGGACTTTAACACCTCACTTACACCAATGGACAGATCATCCAAATTGAAAATTAATAAGGAAACACAAGCTTTAAATGACACAATAGACCAGATAGATTTAATTGATATTTATAGGACATTCCATCCAAAAATAGCAGATTACACTTTCTTCTCAAGTGCACAGGGAACATTCTCCAGGATAGATCACATCTTGGGTCACAAATCAAGCCTCAGTAAATTTAAGATAACTGAAATCATATCAAGCATCTTTTCTGACCACAACCCTTATGAGACTAAAAATGAATTACAGGGAAAAAAATGTAAAAAACACAAACACATGGAGGCTAAACAATACGTTATTAAATAACCAAGACATCATTGAAGAAATAAAAGAGGAAATCAAAAAATACCTACAGACAAATGACAATGAAAACATGACCATCCAAACCCTATGGGATGCAGCAAAAGCTGTTCTAAGAGGGAAGTTTATAGATATACAAGCCTACCTCAAGAAACAAGAAAAATCTCAAATAAACAATCTAACCTTACACCTAAAGGAACTAGAGAAAGAAGAACAAACAAAACCCAAAGTTAGCAGAAGGAAAGAAATCATAAAGATCAGAGCAGAAATAAATGAAATAGAAGAAAGAAAACAATAGCAAAGATCAATAAAACTAAAAGCTAGTTCTTTGAGAAGATAAACAAAAATGATAAACCATTAGCCAGACGCATGTAGAAAAAGAAGGAGAGGACTCAAATCAATAAAATTAGAAATGAAAAAGGAGAAGTTACAACAGACACCGCAGAAATACAAAGCATCCTAAGAGACTACTACAAGCAACTCTATGCCAATAAAATGGACAACCTGGAAGAAATGGACAAATTCTTAGAAAGGTATAACCTTCCAAGACTGAACCAAGAAGAAATAGAAAATATGAACAGACCAACCACAAGCACTGATATTGAAACTGTGATTAGAAATCTTCCAACAGGGCTTCCCTGGTGGCGCAGTGGTTGGGATTCCGCCTGCCGATGCAGGGGTCGCGGGTTCGTGCTCCGGTCCAGGAATATCCCACATGACGCAGAGCAGCTGGGCCAGTGAGCCATGGCCGCTGAGCCTGCGTGTCCGGAGCCTGTGCTCTGCAACGGGAGAAGCCACAACAGCGAGAGGCCCGCGTACCACAAAAAAAAAAAAAAAAAAAAAAAATCTTCCAACGAACAAAAGTCCAGGACCAGATGGCTTCACAGGTGAATTCTATCAAACATTTAGAGAAGAGCTAACACCCATCCTTCTCAAACTCTTCCAAAAACGTACAGAGGAAGGAACACTCCCAAACTCATTCTATGAGGCCACCATCACCCTGATACCAAAACGAGACAAAGATACTACAAAAAAAGAAAATTACAGATCCATATGACTGATGAATATAGACGCAAAAATCCTCAACAAAATACTAGCAAACAAAATCCAACAACACATTCAAAGGATCATACACCATGACCACGTGGGATTTATCCCAGGGATGCAAGGATTCTTCAATATATGCAAATCAACCAATGTGATACACCTTATTAACAAACTGAAGGAAAAAAACCATATGATCGGGCTTCCCTGGTGGCGCAGTGGTTGAGAGTCCACCTGCCGATGTAAGGGACGCGGGTTCGAGCCCTGGTCCGGGAAGATCCCACATGCCGCGGAGCGGCTGGGCCCATGAGCCATGGCCGCTGACCTTGCGTGTCTGGAGCCTGTGCTCCGCAACGGGAGAGGCCACAACAGTGAGAGGCCCGCGTACCGCAAAAAAACAAACAAAAAAAACAAACCATATGATCATCTCAGTAGATGCAGAAAAAGCTTTTGACAAAATTCAACACCCATTTATGATAAAAACTCTCCAGAAAGTGGGCATTGAGGGAACCTACCTCAACATAATAAAGGCCATATATGACAAACCCACAGCAAACATCATTCTCAACAGTGAAAAACTGAAAGCATTTCCTCCAAAATCAGGAACAAGACAAGGATGTCTACTCTCACCACTATTATTCAACATAGTTTTGGAAGTTCTAGCCACGGCAGTCAGAGAAGAAAAGGAAATAAAGGAATACAAATTGGAAAAGAAGAAGTAAAACTGTCACTGTTTGAAGATGACATGCTATTATACGTAGAGAATCCTCAAAATTCCACCAGAAAACTACTAGAGCTAATCAATGAATTTAGTGAAGCTGCAGGATACAAAATTAATGCACAGAAATCTCTTGCATTCCTATACACTAATGATGAAAAATTTGAAAGAGAAATTAAGGAAACACTCCCATTTACCACTGCAACAAAAAGAATAAAATACCTAGGAATAAACTACCTAGGGAGACAAAAGACCTGTATGTAGAAAACTATAAGACACTGATGAAAGAAATTAAAGATGATACCAACAGATGGATAGATATACCATGTTGTTGGATTGGAAGAATCAATATTGTGAAAATGCCTATACTACCCAAAGCAATCTACAGATTCAATGCAATCCCAATCAAATTACAATGGCAGTTTTTATGGAACTAGAACAAAAAATCTTAAAATTTGTATGGAGACACAAAAGCCCCGAACAGCCAAAGCAGTCTTGAGGGAAAAAAACAGACCTGGAAGAATCAGACTCCCTGACTTCAGACTATACTACAAAGCTACAGTAATCAAGACAATATGGTACTGGCACAAAAACAGAAACATAGATCAATGGAACAAGATAGAAAGCCCAGAGACGAACCAAAGCACCTATGGTCAACTAATCTATGACAAAGGAGGCAAGGATATACAATGGAGAAAAGACAGCCTCTTCAATAAGTGGTGCTGGGAAAACTGGACAGCTACATGTAAAAGAATGAAATTAGAACACTCCTTAACATCATACACAAAAATAAACTCAAAATGGATTAGAGACCTAAATGTAAGACGGACACTATAAAACTCTTAGAGCAAAACATAGGAAGAACACTCTATGACATAAATCACAGCAAGATCTTTTTTGACCCACCTCCTAGAGTAATGGAAATAAAAACAAAAATAAACAAATGGGACCTAATGAAACTTCAAAGGTTTTGCACAGCAAAGGAAACCATAAACAAGACGAAAAGAGAACCGTCAGAATGGGAGAAAACATTTGCAAATGAATCAAGGGACAAAGGATTAATCTCCAAAATATATAAACAGCTCATGCAGCTCAATATTAAAGAAACAAACAACCCAATCCAAAAATGGGCAGAAGACCTAAATAGACATTTCTCCAAAGAAGACATATGGATGGGCAAGAAGCAAATGAAAAGCTGCTCAACATCATTAATTTTTAGAGAAATGCAAGTCAAAACTACAATGAGGTATCACCTTACACCAGTTAGAATGGGCATCATCAGAAAATCTACAAACAACAAATGCTGGAGTGGGTGTGGAAAAAAGGGAACCTTCTTGCACTGTTGGTGGGAATGTAAATTGATACAGCCACTATGGAGAACAGTATGGAGGTTCCTTAAAAAACTAAAAATAGAATTACCATATGACCCAGCAATCCCACTACTGGGCATATACCCAGAGAAAACCATAATTCAAAAAGACACATGCACCACAATGTTCACTGCAGCACTATTTACAATAGCCAGGTCATGGAAGCAACCTTAATGCCCATCGACAGACGAATGGATAAAGAAGATGTGGTACATATATACAATGGAATATTACTCAGCCATAAAAAGGAACGAAATGGGTCATTTGTGGAGACGTGGATGGATCTAGAGATTGTCATACAGAGTGAAGTTAGTCAGAAAAACAAATATCGCGTATTAATGCATGTATGTGGAACCTAGAAAAATGGTACAGATGAACTGGTTTGCAGGGCAGAAGTTGAGACACAGATGTAGAGAACAAACGTATGGACACCAGTGGGGAAAGCCCCGGGGGGTGGGGATGGTGGTGTGATGAATTGGGCGATTGGGATTGACATGTATACACTGATGTGTATAAAATTGATGACTAGTAAGAACCTACTGTATTAAAAAGTAAATAGGGCTTCCCTGGTGGCGCAGTGGTTGGGAGTTCGCCTGCCAATGCAGGGGACACGGGTTCGTGCCCCGGTCCAGGAGGATCCCACATGCCGTGGAGCGGCTGGGCCCGTGAGCCACGGCCGCTGAGCCTGCGCGTCTGGAGCCTATGCTCCGCAACGGGAGAGGCCACAGCAGTGAGAGGCCCGCGTACCGCCAAAAAAAAAAAAAGTAAATAAAATAAAATTGAAAAATTTTAGTTTGAAAGAAAAGAAGTGATCACAAGACTTCTGATACATATTTAATGGACATTTTTTAAACCTGTTCCCAGAGCATAGGATTTCCAGTACCTGTGTTAACTGAGATGGCTTCGCCTGCCAACTCAGCATCTGCAGGCATGGAACTGCCGGCCAGGGCACCCCTGACTCTGTCCTTGTCCTCGTGGTCGCTGTCCTCATCCTCGCTGCTGCTGTAGTAGTACTGCAGCTTCTCTCCCAGTAACTTATCATCCAGGGTCGTCATGGTGCCTGGGAGAGGGCGACATAGCAGGTTCTATGCTGGCTTGAATCAGACAGACATGAATCTGAAGAGTTAGGGATCACCTGTGCTCAGATCCTATTATGCACAGGACCATAAGAGTGACTGTTTTCATAAGCAGGATCTCAGCACATCCATACCATGACCATGCATGATAGGGTTTATCATGCTCTTTCTGTAGAAGGTAAAATTGAGGCTCAGATAAAATTTCTCTGCCAAACTTTACAGCAAATGGCGGAGCTGGGCTCAGACCCCAAGGATTCCTGACTCCAAGAGAATGAAGGTGTGAGTCACTGTCTTCTGAATAGTATACACTGAAGTAGGGTGGTGGCTTGGAGGAAACTACTGACTGACTGAACGTCTTATCTACACATACTCTTTGGTTTGCCTACCAAGTAAGACTGCTGGTAATTGAAAAATTGTTAAGAATCCTCATGAGAAACTCCAAAAAGCAGCATCAAGAATGGGATGCTGACTCACTGTTTGCCTAAGCCAATCATTCATCTGTCTCTTGCCTTCCACCTCCCAATCAGCACAGCGATGGTTAGGATGGATGGGCTCTGAAGCCCTAATAACTTTGGTTAAAAGACGGGCCCCTGACAAGATTTTAATCACTCCCCAGTGTTTAAAGGACAATGGTTAGAGCCAAGCTTCTGCATCAGAAGAAGCCTGGTACATTCTGGGAGAAAGGTACAGCTTAGTCCCTGCCAGGCCTGCTTGCAGATCACACAAAGAGGGGTTGTAACTCCAGCACCCCTTCCTTTAAGCATCCCAATACTATGCATCTTTGATTAAAGGCATCCCCGAGCCTGTTAGACTCCATTACAAAGTGACTCTCCCAGCGGGCGGGGAGGTCTTGCAAAAAGAGACCTCCAATGCCCAGCACGAGACCTCTACACAATCTGTCAAGCTCATATAGAGGCAGCCTGAATCAGTGGGGGAATCCGGTGACGCGGGCAGTCAGATGAGGAGAGGGGTACCTAAGTGGCAGGGTTGAGAAAAAGGCGCAGGTACACGGCCGGGCGCAGGGAGGTGGAGAGAAATAGGGGGACTAAACCTAACTTAAAGAGGCAGAGAGACCAAGGCGGTAAAGGTGGGAAGAAAGAGACGAGGAGGAATGTGTGCTCGGTGAGGGCGGGGCCGCTGAGGAGGCGGCAAGCGCAGGGCCAGCGGAGGGGCTGGTGGGAGGCGGGGCCTTTGGGGAAGGAGTCGAGGGCGGGGCCAGCGGGAGAGCTGGCGGAGGGGAGGCCAGCGGGAGGGCCCGCGGAGGAGGCGGGGCCTTTCGGGGGAGGAGTCGAGGGCGGGGCCAGCGGGAGGGTTCGCGAAGGAGGCGGGACCTTTGGGGGTCGAGGGCGGGGCCAGCGGAAGCGCGGCGGAGGGGCGCGGAAGCTCTAGGGGAGCCCGAGGAAGGTGGGGCCAGCGGAGACTGGGCAGGGAAGTCGCGGAAAGCGTGGGGGTCGAGGGGGCGCACCGACAAGACCGTCTCATCCAGGCTCGCCGACCACCCGTATTCCACCACCTCCCACCGGTATTCCATACCCGCCGCTTCTTCCCGGCTGACCTCAGTGCAGCTACCCGGCCTACCTCAGTCTGGATCCCTTCAGGCTGGCACTTCGGAAGGAAGGGAGCGCTCGGCTGGAGAAAGAGAAATGGATCGGCGCCTTGAGCGCTAAGAGAAAAGCCGCCTGAGTCTCGACTGCGCGGACCAATGAGGCGGCCTTACTGCGTCAGCGCGGATACACGCTGCCCAATTAGAGGAAGCGTATCCTGGCGGCCAAGGGAGAAGCTACGGGTCCTACTTGGGGACAAACATCTTGACAATAATAATACGCTTCTATTTTTATTTTTGTTTTAATTTGAACGAAAGGCCACACTAGATATGCCCAGCTTTGAGCAGTAAGAACAATTTCGTTACCTTTGAAGTTTCCGAAAACATTCCACATGTTTTTTTTTTTTTTTGATTCTTAATCACATCACGTCTATTAAGACAGAAGACAGACTCGGACATTAATTTGCCCAAGAACACATAGCCCTTTTGGATTAAAAAAAGAAGAAGAAGAAGAAAAAAAAGCCAAGTCCAGGACAACTAAACGCAAAGTGAAATCCTGGATTGGACCCTGGAACAGAAAAAGGACGTGAATGGGACAACTGACGAAATTTGAACAAGGTGTATCAAGTAATAATATTATTGTATCAATAGTTTTGATAATTGTACTACGTTTATGTAAGATGTTAACTTTAAGGGATTCTGGGTGAAGAACATAGGGGTACTCTATACTATTTTTGCAACTTTTTGTAAACCTAATTTCACATTCTGAGCCCTTATTGAGATGTCCAGTACACAACACGAAGTAGCTCATGGAAAGCTTTGTGTAAATTGAATCATTCGAAATATACTAAAACAATACACCCTTTAAAATAGGTAAGTTTTATTTCCCTAAAGTTTGAGAGATTCTTAATTTGTGGTTCTACACCACCTGCAATTGTCTGCAAATTTGTATATGTGCTTATTTTTCTGAGAAGCTGTTTCTTCAGGCTACCAAGAGTCAGAACCCCCATCCTCAAAGTTAAGAACAATTCATATAAATAGATCCTACGGTAACTTTTTATATTTTTTGTTTGCACAATGAATAATCAGATTTGTGTGAACAGCCAACTTGAATATGCTTGTGATCTGCTGTTAAGTGACAAGCCAGGACCCAGCAACAGTGCCTCTGTAGGAGAGTCCCCCTAAATATTTGTTAAATGAATACTAGATGAATGCTTTGCTTTTTTTGTTTCTACTCACATCTCCCTGAAGCAGGGGTCTTCTTCATGCATGGTGCTCCTTCTCCTTCAAAATTCACTTTAAATTTAAGGCTGCAATCCTCATGGGGGTCCTCAGAGCTGCTCAACAATCGTAGTTGCCCTGGGCAGGCTACTCCCCGACTCTCTAAGTGAAGCAGTTCACATCTCTTCTCTCAAATGTTCAACACCTTTTCCCCTCTCCTCACCTACCTTATGACCACAATTCTTATTTCACATGAAAAACAGAAGCAATCAAAAGACACTTGCACCTTCAAAATGTACAACAGCCCCCTGCATCTGTACCTGTTAAATGAATCACCAGTGCAGCGGATCCGGCTCCTCCAGCCTAGTAAGGAAGTCTGCTCCTGCAGTTACCTTCTCTCTCGCTCCCCTGCATATTCAGGCTTTCTTTCTAATACTTTCTATTTTCTTTCTAAAATTTTCCTAGTTTTCATTTCTAAAAGAAAATCCTCTCAGATACCATTTTCCACTGTTCAGATTGTTTAAAAAAAAAAGTCTGTGGGGAATACATGGCTGGTGAAAGTATAAGTTGATACAGCTCTTATGGATGGCAATTGAGAAATATCTATCAGTATTGCAAAAACATGCCTTTAACCCAGCAATTCCACTCCTGGAAGTTTATCCTATAGATATACTTGCATGAATGTATTGTTTAAAAATAAAGGAACATTATGTATTAGTTTCCTGCCTTTTGCAATAAAAAATAGAAATAATATTTTCTTATGTGTGCATGAAGAAAAGAATTGAAGAATATACAAGAAATAATAAATTCAGATGGGAATCAGGAGTGAAAGGGAGACATTTTATACATAATGTTTTATGTGTAATTTTTAATCATGTGAAAGTATTATCTATTATGTTCCAAAAGTTAACAATTTTTTTAGAGTCAACCCTCACTTTCCTCCCTCACCCATGCCTCTCCAGCCCCATCTCATTTCTCTGATCTCCTTTACAGACAGATCTAATAGATCTGCTCTATTCCCTCCTCATCCTACTTCAATTAGGTTTTTGTTCCCACCAGTCCACTGAAACCACACCTATGAAGGCAGTGACTTCCTAGTTGCCAAATCCTCAGTAAAGTCTTGGTTCTGCTTTAATTGAACCACTCAGCAGCATTTGACAGTTAATCACTCCTCCTTCTGGAAACTCTTTCTTCTCTTGGTTTTCAGAAGGATACCTTCTCCTAGTTTCTCCAGCTTTGTTGATACCCTCATTAACTGCTCTGCTTCTGACCTCTAAATAACGGAATGCCCCAGGTTCAAACTTTTGACACCTTCTTTGTGTATACTCGTTCTATATATACTCCTGTCAAAGAATACCATGGAGGCAGTTAATTATATGCAAACAAATTTACTCATAGGAAGGAGAGAATCAATAGGTGACTGTCAAGGAGGGTTTAAAAAATGGATTCATAAAAGACGGGGGAAATGTGGGATGTCAGGAAACCATGAGTCTTGTCTGCTTTTCTAGAAGGAAACTGACAAGCTAGAATTTTGCAAAGCAGTCAGTCTAGGCAGTCTGCCCTGGAGCTGGCTGGCTCAAGGCATCGATGAAAACAATGTTAGCTATTTATAGATTCTCCAGAAAACTTAAGTAGAAGGACACAGAACAGGTTGTCTCTGTATATTGTAAAAGAGAGAGACAGAGAGAGAGAGAGAGAGAGAGACGGAATCTAAGACCAAGATGGAAACCAGTCTTTTATAACCTAACCTTAGAAGTTATGCCCAATCACTTCAGTTGTATTATTTTCATTAGAAATGAGCCAGTGAGTCCAGCCCACACTCAAGGGGAAGGGATTACACAAGAACATGAATACCATACCAAGAGGCTCAGGGGCCCATCCTATGAACTACCTACCACAGAAGCTCTCTTTAGGGGGACTGAAGGCCAGTTAAGTATGGAGACATATTTAGGTTGATAATATTTGACGATTTTTTTTTTTTTTTTTAGGCTGCGTTGGGTCTTCGTTGCTGCGTGTGGGCTTTTCTCTAGTTGTGGTGTGCGGGCTTCTCATTGCGGTGGCTTCTCTTGTTGCGAAGCACGGGCTCTAGGCGCACGGGCTTCAGTAGTTGTGGTGCGCAGGCTCAGTAGTTGTGGCTCGCAGGCTTAGTTGCTCCACAGCATGTGGGATCTTCCCGGACCAGGGATCAAACCCATGTCCCCTGCATTGCCAGGCGGATTCTTAACCACTGAGCCACCAGGGAAGTCCTGAGGATTTTGAAGTTAGGTAACATAATTAAAAGCCAGAAAGGAAAAGATAGCTATCACTGTAAATTACACAGCTTAAAGAGTTGAGGGGACAGAAAACAGGAATAAACAAAAGGTGAAAAGTAAGAGAAAGAGGAGAAAACTAATAAAATGCAAGTCTAAATGTAAATTTACAGTTTTAAGATTCATTTTCATTGGTCTCTTTTAATATATTCATTCTCCTAGTTGTGTATTATAGAGGGATTATCCAGTGGTATCCTTGCTGGGAGTGTAGTTTGCATCTGTCAGGAAAATGACTGTGTACATGAGATAGTTAACAGTATTCATCAGGACCACTCCATTTATCTTACCAATATCTGAGGATGATGTGGATAGTGAAGTTTCCTTTTAATGAGAGTACCATGTATAATTTATAGTTTGTCAGGTATTTTACCTGTAATGTAACGTTTTTGTTTATCCATAGAGTATTGAAGGTATTCCCTAGTGGGAAAACCAAAATAAGCTGTTAAAGCATTTGCCTTTTATCAAGGGAAAATCTTGATCCAACCAGAAGATTTACAAACTATTATTAAACATATTTAAAGTTTTGAAGTAACTGAATGAAATTTATATAGAAATGCTTAAATGCCTCGAAGCTGGGTTCCAAGGCTTGCTCTACCCTTATAGTTTTTCCAGATCATAATAATTAGAGATAAAACAAGATTTGGTCCTCCACTGAGTTGCCCAGATAAAATTTTTTCCACCAATATTTTTGTAAATTTAGAACAGATTTGTCCCTGCCACTTGGATTATTTTTGTTATGAAAGTATTAAAGGTCTAAAGATGGTTTTGGATGACATCAACCAGTATGAGGATTGTTTGAAATAACCGGTCTTTCTCTTTCCCTCCCTCCCTGTCAGCGTGGGGCCAGTTTGTGGCAATTGAACACATCATTCTTATTTAGAAATTAAACAACTTTTAGACAGCAATTAGATTAAACTTCTTTTTGTATTAATGAATATAAAACCAGTAAGGGCTACTTCCTTATATAATGCTTTAAAAAATTTTTTTAATTGGTATCTTTAGTGTAGGCTTTAATTTTGTAAATTGAAATTTACTTTAGATGTTGGATTGTCTTTAAGAAGCAATTACATTTCTTTTAAAGGTTGTGATTGAAAGCATCTGAGAAAATCATAAAACCTCCTTGCTTTCATAGCTTTAGTAACAATATTCTTAGTAACAATATTTTTCTTTAAATAGCCCACACACTTAACAATGTAAGAGGCAAATTTTTTCTTTTTAAGAAATATTTCGGTTTCTCTTATTTATATATACATTTTTAATCTCTGTAAGCCAATCAGAATGGAGCTTCATTAAATTTTGAGACCTTATAATAACAAATATAACCTGTATTCTGATTAATATGGTAGATTACACTGGTTGATCTTCAAGTGTTAAACCAACCTTACATTACTGAGATAAACCCTATTTGGACATGATGTATTATAATTTATATGTATATAACTATCTGGATTTGCTAACACTTTAAAGATTTTTGCATCTATGTTCACAAGGGATACTGAGCTGTAATTTTTTTGTAAAGTTATTGTCAGGTTTTGATGCCAGGGTTTTATTCATCTAATAAAACTAGTTAGGAAGTTCCCTCCTCCTCCATTTTCTGAAGGCGCTTCTGTGAAACTGAGGTTATTTTGTCCTTAAATGTTTAATAGAATTCACCTGTGAAACCATCGTGAGGCCTGGAGTTTTCTTTGTGGGAAGCTTTTCATAATGAATTTCACTTGTTTAGTAGATACAAAGCTATGGCAGGCAGCTTCTAAAATGGTCCCTGTGCCAATAAATAGTCTCTCAGCTCTCAATTCACCCTTCTTGCTTTGCAATAATGGACTGAATTCCTTTAAGCATCTCTCCTTTGCTGTGAGCACAATGATAAGCTTCCTCACTAGAGGGCACTGGAGGAGGAGAGACTGTGGTCAGTGGTGTGGCTGTAAGGACATGCAGTGGGTTCTTCCCCAAGCCACAGGCCCAGCACATGTGGTTCCTTGATGATCTTGCAACCTCTGTCTGGACTAGCAATAATTTCACTGTGACCCTCTCAACATGGAAATCAGTGTCCTGAAGGCCTCCTGTCTGCACTGGCGCCAGTTCCCTCCACAGGCTCCTCTGCAGCTCGCCTGTGTTCTAGACTTGCTTTCTGCTTGCCAGCAACCAGTCCCAGCCTGGGTAAACCAGCAAACTTCTCTGCTGCCCAGTGGGCTGAACTTCACCTTCTCCAATAAGGTCTGCACCCCAGTCTTGATAAGAGGCCCCTTTCCAAGTCTCCCTAAGCCATAGGATACCATATGGGATTTCCTTTAATCTTACAGTCGCTCATCTACTAAATTTTAATAATTCTTTTGTGTCAAACATTCCCTCTATGGTTTTTATCGCCTGATGGGGGATAAAGAAGTCACTAGGTCCAGTCCACACTCAGGTGAGAGGCTTATGCCAGGACATGAATACCAGGCAGGGGTCTTTGGGAGCTCTATCGGTCCGAGTGGGGTCTGGACCTAGTGACTTGCTTCTAAGTGACAAAACCGATGGGATATTGTTTCCAAGGTTAGGCTATAAAAGATTGTGACTTTATTGCGTGCTGCCTCTCTCTTGTGCAGGCGTGAATGCAACCTGGACCCCACCCCCTGCTTGGTCCCAGGTTCTTCCTACTTGCTGCTTGGATGAGCCAAGCTAGCATATTGATTGTAAGCTGCCCTACAGAGAGGGTCAAGTGGCAGAAAACTTAGGGCAACCTTCAGCCAATGAAAACCTGAGGCCATCATTCCAACAGTTCAGGAGGAACTGAATCCTGCCAATAATAAGGGGAGTGAGCTTGGAAGCACACCCTTCACCAGGAGAGCCACGAGATGACTACAGAGCCAGCTAACACCTAGGTTGTGAGAGACCCAGAGGAGAGGACTCCTCTAAGTCATCACATGCAGATTCCTGACCTACAGAAACTGTGAAACAATGTTATTGCGTTAAGCTGCTAAATTGAGGGTACTTTGTTATGTGATAATAGGTAACTAATACAAGAGTTATTCCAATTTTCCTTTTCATCCTGTATCTGTTTTGGTAAATTGTATTTTGAAGGAATTTGTCCATTTTTAAGTTAAGACCATATAGTTGAATTTATCCATTTCCTTCAGAGGTTGACCCAGTACACTAATTTATCTGCTCAAAAAATACTTCAGAAACAAAAAACAATGTCCACACAAAGACATGTACACAAATGTTCATAGCAGCTTTATTTGTTAATAGTCAAAAAATCTAAACAACCCAAATGTTCTTCAATGGGTGAATGTTTAAACAACATGTGCTATGTCCATACCATGGTATACTACTCAGCAATAAAAAGGAATGAACTACTAATACATGCAACAATTTGGATGGATCTCAAGGGAATTATGCTGAATAAAAAAAAGCCGATCTCAAAAGGTTACAGTCTGCATAATTTCACTTATATAACATTCACATAATGACAAAATTACAGAGATGGAGAAGAAATCAGTGGTTGCTAGAGGCCAGGGATAGGAAAATGGGGGTAAGGGAGGGGAATGGACATGAATATAAAGGGGTAGCACAAGGGATCATTGAGGTGATGGAACAATTGCTATCTTTTTTTTCAGTTCCGTTATCTTGAGAGTTGTAGTGGTTCCACAAATCTACATGTGATAAAAACTGAATAGAACTACACACACACACACAAATGAATGCATATGAAAGCAAGTGAAATCTGAGTAAGTTCTGTAGATTGTTACTAATGTCAATTTCCTGGTTTTGATATTATAGTAATGTAAGATACTACCATTGGCGGAACTGTATGAGGGTACATGGGTCCTCTCTGTATTATTTTTGCAAATTCCTGTGAATCTATAATTATTTCAGAATATAAAGTAAAACAAAACAGAACAAAAACAACTTCAGTTGATCTCATCCAGTCTCTTGGGTTAAAACATCTATTTTAAATAGCACTCCCCAGACCCTTCACCCCCATTACTCTGCATCTAATTTTCACTGAGTTGACTTTTGAGTGAAGACCTGAAGAATGTGAGAGATCTAGTGATGAAGATTCTTACAGGGGTTGGGAAGCTTCCTACCCTTACAGAACAGCAAGGGTAAAGGCCCTATGATGGGAACATGCCTGGCTGGCCTGGTGAAGATCTCAGTGGCCAGTGCAGCTGGAGCACAGTGAACAAAGTATCAAAGAAAAGACTTTGGCTTTCACCCTGAGTGAGATGAGAAGCATTTGGAGAGTTTTGAGCATAAGAGTGAAGTGATCAAACTGACATTATAAGAGGATCTCTGTAGCTGCTGTGGTGAGAATAAACTGAAGGGAGGCAAGGGCAGCAGCAGGGAGAACAGGAAGCCATCACAGTTCAGGTGAAAGATAATTGTGGCTTGGACCTCAGTGGTGAAGTGGTAAAATTCTGAATTTTTTTTTTTGCGGTACGTGGGCCTCTCACTGCTGTGGCCTCTCCCGTTGCGGAGCACAGGCTCCAGACGCGTAGGCTCAGCGGCCGTGGCTCACGCGCCTAGCCACTCCGCAGCATATGGGATCCTCCTGGACCGGGGCATGAACCCGTGTCCCCTGCATCGGCAGGCAGACTCTCGACCACTGCGCCACCAGGGAAGCCCTTAATATTTATTTTGAAGGCAGAGCTGACAGGACTTGCTGCTGGACTAGGAAGAGTAGTCAAGGGGGAAATAACTGAAACGGGGAAGACTGGAGGTACACTTTGCGGATTCAGATTTGGACATGTTACGTCTGAAATGTTTGAGATCCAAATGAAGATGTTCGGCAGACTGCCCTATCTAAAACTGCCCACAGTACTTAGAACTACAATGTAAGTTTCATGAAGTTAGGGACTAATTCACTACTGTATCTCTAATGCCCAGTACAAAGTAGATTCTCAAAAGTATATTTGTTGAGTGAGTCTCTCTAAACTACCTAGGCCTGAACATTTGATGATGGATGTTATTGAATGCACCTGGGCTAAGACAGGACCCAAACCCATTTTCATTCTTTATGGCAGTGGTTCCCAAACTTTTCTGCACATTGGCAGCACCTGGGGAGCTTCAAATGCACTGATGCCTTGATCCCACCTCCTGAGAGTGTGTTTTAATTGGTCTGGGGTGTGATCTGGGCTTTGGGATTTTTTTAAAAGCTCCCTAGGTGATTGCCATGTGCAGGTAAGTTTGGAACCACTGCATTACTGAGTTTTCAATTATAAAAAATCTTTGTTAAAGTGCACGATCATTACTCCAATAGGTGTCAATTATAAAGAAAATAAAAATCTTCCTGGGATTTCATTTCCTTCAGTTAAGTTTCCTCTCCTTTGCCTGGATCAACTATCCATGGTTCCTCCTCTTCTTCTTCCTGATCTCAGTGATCACGCCAGGGCTTATATAAGATCACCCGTTTCACAAATATCGGTCTGTTTTCAGCAACGAGGTCTGGGATTCTAAGCCAAATTTAATCCATGATAATGTGGAGATGTCTGGTAGGCTTCCTCTACAACAAATCCTGTCAATTGCGCTCTCCTACTTTTCAAATCCATGTCTTCCTCCATCCTCTCTTTGGCCATGCCCTAAACACTTCTTACCTAGATTGTTGGCCTGGTCTCCCTGCTGGTCAATCTCCAGCTTCACCTCAGACTATTACCAAAGTGATCTTCTAAAAACCCAAATCAATCAGATCATCTAACTTCCAAGACTCCCTAACAGTCTCTTTAGTATTTAGTGTCCTTCATAAAGGTCCCTATTTACCTCATCTAGCTATGTGATCTGATCTCAATGATCAGATCACATAGCTAGATGAGGTAAATAGGACAAATTGGACAAATTTGGACAAATTCTCTAAGGTCTCTGCCTCAGTCTTCTCATCTGTAAAATGGTGACAATAATGGTTCTAGATGATAATATACCTACAGCACTTACAACTGTGTCTGGAACATATTAAGTGCTGTTAAGAGTTAGTTAAGCTATTCTTCAAACACTCCTTCCACTGTAATACTTATGGCTAAAATAGGTTCCAACCATCACCATCACCATCACCATCACCATCTTTGGAAGGTAGAATAAGACTTGAATCAGAAATCTGACTCTATTTACTTTCTAGTTACAAGGTCTTGGGCAAGTTACTTAACATCTCAAATACAAAACAGGGATCATAATATTTATAATGAAGGGCTGTTAGGATACAGAGTGGGTTGTTGTGAAGTTACAGTAGGTTCTCAGGTGTTTTCTCCCCTTAGCTCTGCTTGGTGAAATATTATTCAGCCTACAAAGAAATGCCCTTCTTTGAGGTCATTTCTCAAAGAAGCAGTTCCTCTGGCTCACTATCACTACCATCCACTCCATAATTTCCCTTTTGGAGTTTCCATATACCTTATACAAGAACATAGCTCACTGAGCTGGTTATTCAGATTTGTCTTTCCCATTTCTCACCCTGAGAGCTTCTAGAGAGAGGGCTTGTTGTTTCACTGACCTTCAACCCTAATGACCAGCACAGACAGGGGCTTAAAATTCATCAGTTGAGTGAATGAGTAAAACTACTCAAGGCCCAGTGAAAATGGTGTCTAGAATCACTCAGGCCATTTTCTGTTACATTCTGAGGTTCCACAGAACAGTCTTCATACTTCTGTAATATATTGCTTCATATTCGTTATTTATCTATTTGTCCTATTTTCTCCATTAGACTGTGAACTGCTAGTATTATCTACACCCTCATCTCCCATACAGAAAGTACTCTATATTGAATGAACAAAGTGATTGATTGAATTGAGGACTATTTCAACCTCCCTGGCCTATTCATTTCTTTCAGATCCTTCCCAGTGATGAATGCATGAGGCAAGGTGATTGTTTAAATCTTAAGGAGTAACCTGGTAGCTTAGTTAAACCAAAAAATTTACCAAGGAAGTCAAGATAACTAAAATGCACTATAAACTTAATATTGACACTAAACAAACAACTTTTAAGGTGGACAAATAATTTTATTTTGTGCATGCAAATACATGTCAAGTACTGCAAACTTTTTCCATCAATTTTCTCTCAAACACTGAAAATCATGATGCTCTATTCTGTGAACAGCCAAAGCTAATATCTCTTCACTTCAGTGCTACAGCAAAAACACACAGAATTCACTCTTTGCTATTCACTATCATCACAACCCTCATTGTTCCATCTCTGCCCTCCCCCCATATACAGGCCTTATGAATCCTAGCCTTCCCCCATTTAATCCTATTCCTATAGCACAAAGGGAAACATTACAATTTGGAAATTCAAATTGAAATAAATGGAATAGAATTTATTCCCATATATATTCCCCATTTCATTGTACAGAATTATTTTAAATTATAGTTTTAAATAGAAGCTGAGTATATGCCTTAAAAATGAGCATTAAATCCATCTTAGAGATGGTGCCTGCTTTTTACATGATGGGTGTACACCATCTTTAATTTCATTTACATTTCAATCGAACAATAGATTTGCAAAGAAAATGTCTAATACAGACGTAAAAATATTCACACTAGAGCTTCACAATCGGTTGTACAATTGACAAACAGGCCTCTTTTCCCAAACTTTCCAGCTAAGCAAATTTATAAAATGTAATCAATGCAACAAGAAAAACATTTCTCTTTCACTTCCAGGGAAAAGAATATGCAATAAACAGTATAAATGCAGACAGCAGTTGCTGCAAGCTAACCACGATACTCCCAAGTGGCTGTACAGTGGATATGTGCAGTACAAATAAAAGCCACATGTGTTGTATCACAACTACAGTATAATTGTTTGCCCAGCTAAGAGAATGCATGCACTTCCATGCCTTGGGTTATAAAGTGAGGCCTAATTCTTGACAGATTGATGGAATATATGCAAATGACCTTGGCTTGTGGCAGTACTAAGTGCAGCCAGTGTCTGTGTTCCACTGGTTTAAGGATATTTAAATTTTTTTATTTAAAAAAAGAAAAAAAAAACTGCCAATTTCAGACTTGGGGGAATAACTGCTCTTGGAGTAAAAACAGGACTCCACTCAAATGTGGGGTGTTCTGATTGGTGGCCTTGACTCCTTGTATTCCCTTGCCAGCAAAGGGATACAAAGAAACCACTACTATAAAGGAGTAACTAGCAAATTTATTCAATTTACCCAGAAAATGAGATACTCCTTGAGCATGTTCATTTGTGTTCTGCTTGCAGAAGGGGTTCTTATGTAGAAGGAGTTACAGTAAGTGATCCCATTAACACTCTTCATTCACTAAAACACAGGGAAAGTTCTTCCAGGAAACTAATACATAGTTGCAATGCAACTTTCCCCTTGAATAATGATTAGTCACCAATACTGGTGACAGTCTGCTCAGAAAATGACTCTAGAAGCTAGGGAAGAAATATTCAAAGTTGAAATCACATGCTGAATCTGATCATTACAAACGCCACCCCTGTTAACAAGATAACATGGGCTTTAACATCTAAAATGCAAAAGCAAGCTAGATGGTTTTTAAAACAATGTTTTCAAATGTTTAAATGATCCCATTTTTAATTCCTACAAATCACTGTGCATCTGGTAATTTTCTCAAGGCAGCATATAAAACTGGGATGTGCTTTATAAACTTAGAATCAACTTGAAACTTGAGTGAAAGTGACCAGATCCATACAAATGGAAAATTTCAGTTCTAGTATAGGTTTCTTTTACTATCCTCTTGTGAGAGTCAACAGTTACTAGGAAAAACATCAGTGCCACTGACCCATTGAAGTACCTTCTCTTGAAAATTACGATGCACAACTTTCATGCATGACGCTGGTTTACTAGATGGTATTGAAAGTAAGTCATGGCAGGAAAGGCAAAGGAATCTGCTTTGTTCAGTTACCAACTAGATGACATACTTAAGTAACTTTCCCAGGATTCCTAAGATGAAATGAGACCACAAAGAAAGAACTACTGATGCTACATCACAGTATCTGAATGAGGCACATGGTCTTCAGAATGGGACTAGAAATTTTTAAAAACACAAGAAGTCAGAACAAAACCAAAACCTCACCATTTTCCCACTTCCCAGACCTCGGATTACTTTTTCCTTATGAGACCATACACCACATATGCAGTTTAGTTGACAACATTACAAACTTCCTCTCCTATTGCTTTATATCCTTTGATTTCAAAAATATGTGCATCACAACATGTTGGTAAACGGTCAAATGACAGGGAATGCCCCCTATTTTAAAAAGTCACATTCTAGGTCCGATTTGTAATTTTTTCCTCTATGATATCATTAGGTACCTTTCATAAGAAGGATCAGATAAACTGCTCTTCCTTCTCAAATGGCAGAGAACCAATGTCTTTGTTTCACATCCAACACACCATAAGAAAGAGAAGATGATTACTACATAAAGGATGCAATACCGAAAAATCCCAACATAGAAACAATTCCTATGTTGTTAGTGAGGAAGAGAGTAAGTTTTTAAGAACAGGGAGTTACTGTTTTATGGGATCACCTGCTGCAAGACAAGCATTATTTTAATATAAATGTTCTGAGACATACCAATAAGTTGGCAGGTATATACATACACTGATGCAAATGTAATTTCACTGGACAAGTAGGCAAACACCTAAGCAGTTTATCCCAACCCCCTCCAGCAGAGCACAACCAAGTTTCAAAACTTCAATTTTAAAATTAAAAAGATAAGGTTAAATACACAAGATCAATTTATGTAGTATATATTCACCCTCAGAACGTGCTGAAGATGTTTTGCGTAGTTCTGTTGCACAGAGGGTTCTTTCCCTGAGGGCACATAAGGAGCTCTCAAACTGTTAATAGGTCTCTATTTTGTAACAAAATAGCAATTTTAAAATCTTAAAAAAAAATACATTACCTTCAACATGGAAGATCTCACTATTTAAATATCCATGAAATAGACATACTGGTTTGCATATCCTTTTGGAAATACAAACAGCAAATAAAGTACATTGGAAGCATTTCAAATGTAATAAGCGCATATTTATAGAAAGGTTCTGATATAAATTATATAACAATCACGTTCCTGTAATATCCTAGGCTAATTTATAATGTCGGAAATAAGTTAATGTAACATGGTTTAAAACTCTTGTTCCTATTCATTTCAGGTTACAGAGTGAAATAAATAAAATGTCCTTGTAGGGATGGGGGCACTGGCCATGGCAAAAAGGTACAGTACTAACCAAGGAAACTAAGTCAAGGCTACTGTGCTGTTATGCTACAAACAAACATCTTCATACATTTGAGTATTAAATAAATGTGTAAGATCTTCCATACTGACACCAGAATATCAAAACTACCCCTTTGTTTCTCAGGTATATTTACAACTTATCAGTCACCTTATGAGCATGTTCATTAAGACAGGTATCAAACACCAGTTATTTACTCATTCTGATCAAGAAATTTCAGGGAAATGTCAACCCTCCCGCCCCTGGAAATGTGCACAAAACTTTTTATCAAAATCTTATCTGATACAATGCTGTGGTTTTGTAAAACAACTAAATAGCTCAGACGACCAATAACATGATCCTGTTTAAGCATCTTGCTAGCAGGAAAAGCCCTTACATACAGTACACCTGGTGAAAGATCAGCTTGGCTTAAAATATTCCAGTACAATTTTCAGAGTAAACAACTTCACAGAAGTTAATTAAAAATAATAGTAAAAGTCAAACTAATCTTAAAGAAATGGGGGGAAAAACAAAGACACAAACTACAGGTAAGATCACCCAGAAGGAATGCCCAGCTTTTGTTTTCAAATGTTGACTGAAATTTAGGTTTCAATAAAATACCTCCCACAAATCTGGAGCCTGGCTGGTTGAACATACTGCATACTTTCAGATGCCAAGTCAAAACACTTTTCAGTCACATTTTAGCAGGGCAGAAATTATTCATGTTTTTAAGTATGAATAAAGGTTAGCCAATGTTCTATTATTACATGGTTCATAGTCTTATCAACCTAACAGTCAGAAAAACAAGGAAAATTAAACCCCAACATGAAGTAACAATAAACAATATTTAACCAAGATAATGCAATGAACATCCAAATTAATTAGTTTAAATTAAAAACCCAGCAATACCATCTTGTTAGTCAGTGCAAACACTACATACAGGGTTTTCTCAAGAAAGCTGAAAGCACCTGATTCTTTTGCCAAGTCATCAGATTCATAATGTACAGGCTTAAATCTGCATTTTAAAAAACTGCCATTACATTAGTGCATAATTTATCAAAATTGTAAAAACGATTCTGCATAACTTAGGAGAATTTAATATCTAGTACATCAGCTGAAAGACTTAGGCACTTGGTTATATATTTAATTACTTACTTCAACAAGTAGCCTGTGTATAAATATTAACAAAGCAGAAACTATTTTTGAAAAATGGAAAATTGAAAAAAATTTAAATGCTACAGATAAAAGCACTGCACCACACTCCTACATATAATGCAGTAAAGAAAGCTAGTATATAACCCTGTAAAATTCTATGGTAAGAACATCTAACTCCACTCTTCAAAATTTAAAAAAAAAAAAAAGAAAAGAAAAAAAAATCCATGCAAAGTCCCATGAAAAAGATAAATAAAGCAGCTGGAATGAGATGGAAATTTCTCTCAGTGAAACATAAAATAGAAATAAATAAGTTAATTAAGTCTACTTTCACTAGATGTATCATTGTAGGATCCTGCTAGTTTAATAACTGAGTTGTTAATTTTCTATAGAAGCCATTTAAAATAGGAAATGGCTCAGTTACTGCACCGGATTGCTACAAACTCATAAAAAGCTGCTTGAAGCTTAAGTTAAATGTCCAAATTCCAATCACTTCTGGAAAGTGAACGTGTTACCCTAGTAAAGTAAATTTTCTTTTTTTTCATAATGCTAATGCAAGAGGGCTTGAAGTATCAAAGAGTCCACAGGAAATGGATGCCCCCAGTAATATCTTTTTTTTAAAAAAAATATACATTATATAATATATATTATATATATAAAAAGCTAGTGTAAATGCTTCCATGGTATGGTCACAGATTTGAAAGATGAACCTCTTTTCAGCTGTTAACCATCTTCCCATTTGCAACAGGTTTCAAAAAGTCGTTTTTATCTTCAGACATAACATGAGTTTTCAGAATGAGGTTGCCAACACTGACAGATGTGGCAAGAGGGAGGCAACTCGCATTGCTAATGGCCACTGGGAGTGGCTGACTAAAGCAAGAAGTTACCGGCAGAATTGTTTTTTGCTCCTCCCTGGGAGAGAATAAATGACATTGAAAACAAATTAGCTTTAAGTGAAAACTTTTAAGAGTAACCATACATGCTGAATAAAAGTTGTAACACACTTGAAGAGCCCCTAGCAAAGGCATGTGTTTTTCACTAAAAAGTATCGGAGGTCACTAAAAAAGTCCCATTTTCCAAAAATTATAATAAAAAATTAGAACACTGGTTAATTCAAGGCCAACAAACTATCAAGTTCAAGATTAGCCCATATTTTTGGCAGTAATTATATATTAAAGGCCAAAAATATCTTAGCAAGATTTTTAAAAAGGGAAACCCTTCATTTAGGTTTTAGTTCTCCATTTTGTAGTCTTGATGTTTGGCTATCAGTTAGAGGAAGTATAACCTGATGCTACAGCAAAAAAATAAACTTTTATCCCAACAAAAAGCAAGTTTTAGGCTACTAAAATGGACCACTTGGTTAGTTAAAACTTAGTTCTCCTCTCCGAAAAATCCAGACTGACCAAATCATTGCCTTATTACGTAAGGTCTTCCCCTCATAGGATAAAACCAAAAATGAATTTAACAATGCATCTATTTCTTTTTCTTCATGCCCTATGCCCACTGGTTATGAATTTTATGTCTAACACTCACAGAATCACACGGTCTTCATCTAAACTCTGTCTCTTCTGCTCCAGGGGCTCCTTTTGGTGTTGTTGGACTGGATGCCCATTTTCTACTGCTGTTCCATTCAGTAACTGATCATTTTGAGAACTGATACCAAGCTGTATGTCCAGGATCTCCTATGAAAATAAAATGTTAATCCTTCAGTATGAAAGTATTCTGTACTTTAATTCCCAATGGAGTAAAGCCTCCTAGATGTGTGACTGCAGTACTTACTTCAATCTGTTCACCTTGTCCATCAGGTTCATCAGTATCAAGTGCTGAAAGCTCTAACTCTATATCCCTATCAGGCTTAGTATCAGCTGCATCTTCTGTATAATCATTCTGTAATTAAGAAAAATGGTGATTTCATATCTGTGGAAACTGGGGCTTCCCTTTTAAATTAAAATGGGAGTCCCAATGATTGATCTAAAAAAAGAAATCTGGGACTACAATTTTATTTCTACCCTTAAGTTTTAAAAGCAATCATCCACCAGAAAAAGCCAAATTTTGCACTAAGTAATGGCATAAAATAACATGCAACAGCAGCAAACAGCAAATATATTGGGCATGAAGCTGAGAGGTTCAGTTTCCTTACCTCTCCATTTCTCAGTTCAATTTCCTTGCTTAGAAGATTTAAGGTAAGGTGACGGCCTTCGTCCAGGGAATTCCACTTCTGTTGCATGGCCAGAGCATTGGCCTCCCTCTGAAGAAGCAACGAGTTACTCTTGGCCTAGAGGGAAAAAAAAGTAAAGTCAGCTTCCATCCATAACTTTAAATGTCATTCTATTTTTTAAAAAATTCAAAGCTGAGTGACACAGAGCCTACCTGCTGAAGTTCAATGCTCAAAAGGTCTCCAGTACTGGAATGCTTTCTATGACCAGATAAATCAGTAACAATGAATCTGTCCCTTTAAAGAAAAATATGTTCACTGTTATAAAAGTGAAATAAATGAAGCAACTAAAGCAGTAATGACTATATAACGACTATATATTATATATATATATATATATATTTTTTTTTTTTAAATTTATTTATTTTTGGTTGCGTTGGGCCTTCATTGCTGCGCGCAGGCTTTCTCTAGTTGTGGTGAGCGGGGGCTACTCTTTGTTGCAGTGCGCGGGCTTCTCATTGTGGTGGCTTCTCTTGTTGCGGAGCATGGGCTCTAGGCAGGTGGGCTTCAGTAGTTGTGGCACGCAGGCTTAGTTGCTCCGCGGCATGTGGGATCTTCCCAGACCAGGGCTCAAACCCGTGTCCCCTGCACTGGCAGGAAGATTCTTAACCACTGCGCCACCAGGGAAGTCCTATATATATGTTTTACATAACAGATCAACCCTGAAAGATTCAGTCATTATTCCAAATGTAAAATTTTTTCCAGAAATTTGTTATATAGCTAAAACTAGCAAAGCACAGCTCATGAATAACTGGGAGTAGGATCTGTACTCTGAGAATAGAGAATCCCAAAGAATTAAGCATAACGTTACCGTTCAATATAATGTGCTGATGACGTAGCTTCATTACCATATGAACTCCATCTTGAATCAACAGCATTGACATAAGGGACATAATCTATAGAAACGTAGAAAGAAACAATGATCAGAAAAGTGAAAAATCAAATATAGGTGTGAATGTATACTTTTCCAAAAAATCCATATTTTATCCAACTAGCCATGTTCTCCTGGCTAAGCCATTTAATTCTGAGTTTACTGTGGCTGTTAAACGGAGAGAAATGTTCTGTATCTAACAGAGTGAGGATTAAAAAGCACAGTGCTAGAACATATCAGGTGAAGTATTAGTTAAGTGGATCACCTGATACGCTGATAGGTTTAGTCGCACTTCCTTGGGAAGCAGTGGCCTGGACAGGATCCGTGGTATGGTAACCTGTACGGGAAGATCTAGAAATTGCACCCCATTTTGAGATGATAGGTCCATCACTAAAAGGAATTATTGGATCTTCTTCTTTTGTCCTTCTCTGAGTTTCAAATAAATGCACTCTTCTCTTAACATCTCCACTGTCCAGGTCCTGCATAAATAAAAGAAAATCAATAAAAAGATTGTTGGCAGTTACTTCAGCTAATAATACAAGTACATGCTTTCAAAAGACATTAAATTAAGTTTTCTGGTAAATTTAACATTAGCTGTATATCTCAATGATAACCCAACATCTACTTTAAAACACTCAACTATGCCCAAATAATTTAAACATTAAGTGCAATTTATTTCAGGCTTACCTAAATGTAACTCTGCTGCTTACAGATGAGTAACATACCAACGATATGAAGATGAAAGCATTCAATCATTCTAAAACTTGAGTCAACATGCACGACAACCCTTGCCCCCCAAATCATACCATTAACACAGCATTTGAATTAGCAATTACATCTCTGGGCTCTGAATCGATAGCATTTATACAGGAACCTATGGTGCCACAAGACCAGGGGGAATAATGGGAAAGATGATCTTCTTCAAATTTTGTGCCACTCACACTTTCAGAGAACTGATTAAAAAAAGAAAAAAAAAAAAAAAAGGCACAGGCAATTGGTAAGAAATTTAAATTTACAAACTTGTAACTAATATAAATTAACTATTATAGAATTCACAGCACTTTATAGTGAAGAATTAAACATTCAATAACTAATATAAAAAACTGTAATAAGTAACAAATAGTATTTATATTATTTGTATTTATATTACATATTAATAGAAAAGAGAATGCCTTCTCTTTTTTACTTTGTCCTTTAAGAACTCATAAGGAACCCCTGACTGATACTATACAGACCAATCAACAATTTATAGCATGCCCCTAACATGGTACAAAGTGCTCTAAAAAATGAAAAAAAGCAAAAGAAAACACACACATACACATACACAGATAAATACAAATACATTTTTATATTAAGCAAGTGGCAATTCTATCACTCTTGTCAAGATGGTTAGCTGCTTTGAAGAAGTACAAGTTTGATGAGATAAATTTGGATCTACTTTAAAAATTCAATATTTATGGATGGAAAAATACGATGTCTAGGATTACTTCAAAATAATCCAGTAGGAAGAGGGGGTACAAATGAAAGAAGATGGGCTGAGTTGATAATTGTGGGTAATGGGTACATGGAGTTTATTACTATTCTCTCTACTTTCGCATATGTTTGAAATTTTTCCTAATGAAAAGACTAGAAAAAATTTTATTTTAGTATCTCTAGGGATAGGAAATAAACCAGATGAATCAAAAAAAAAAATTAATGGTTTGCTCTAAATATAACAGTACTGAAAACAGCGTACATTAAAATAATCCTGGTACAAAAACTTGTTTTGAAATGATAACAATAATTAACAGTGATTTAAAACACCATAAATAATACAGTAGGCATTTCTGCACCTCTTGTGAAGTAGGGAAGAAATGCCTCAGATAGATCAGAATTCAAATCCAAGCTACTTACAGGGTGGTTGAATTTACTACTTGGGCAAATTACTTAACTTCTCTGAGTAGGATTCCTAACATGCAAAATATGGGTAATACCTGCCCCCTAAGGATTCTGTAAGAATTAAATAAAATAACTGCTTAATACAGTGCCTGGCACAAGTAGGTGCTCAATAAATGGTGGATATAAATCTTATTATTAATAAAAGCCATAAAAATAATGAGAACTATACTGCTGGAAAGATTTCTGAATTCTTGGTGGAAAAAGGACTGTGATTTAGTGGCCTTCAGAGTATCACAATGCCTAGCCATAGTGCTTACATACTCAGTGCTTATTGAATTAAACTCAACTGCCACCAAACCAATGCAAAATATCCAACATAGCTAGCTCTGGCTTGAACGAGTGCTCTGAAGTCAGTTGTCTGACCTATCCCTGCAACATCAAGTAATTAAAACCTTTCTTACATCAGTGCGGAAGTCTACACTGAATAGAGGAGAAGGTGGTGTTGGTGACTGTGTTGCCACAGGAAGAGTTGAAGAGACAAGAGGTGCTTTCTGAGTGTGGTACTGTGCCCACTGCTCTGGCTTTCTTCTTATCTGCTCCTCGCAACTGGTCTTCAAATGACCACAAGGTTCCTAAGGGGGGATAAAAGAAACAATCTTAATCATCTAGGGAGTGGTAAATAAATTTAACTATGCTCTGTGGAAATAATGTGAACATTTATTATATTGTTGGGACAAAAAAAAAAATACAGTAGGGAAGTCACCCTAGCCTATTCTCCATACACTTAAACGAAAGGGTTAATATTTAGTCAAATGTCAAAAGTAAAATCTGAGCGCTCACTTCTCTGGTTTAGGAAAATCATATGTATATACGTGGGGATACTAAAAATAGGCCCTATCTTTGTATTTTGAAGATTTCTTTTTACCTTCTCATCAGTTTTGTATCCAAACATAACATTTATTGAGCATGAATATGCATCAGGTCCAGTTCTAAGAGCTTTGCTTTTTCTGATTTAATCCTCACAACAGCTTTATGAGGTAGGTACTACTATGATTTCCATCAAATACGAAAAAACTGATATAGAGAAGTCAAGTAAAATTCCATAAGTCACACAATAAGTAAGTGGAGGAGCCAGGATATATACCTGAAAGGTCCAACACCAGACTCTAGAGTCTTAACAACTACACTATATCAGCATTCCTATTTCCATTATCACTTACCCTTGGTAAAGGCACAGTTGTCCTTGGCTCACTTGGTGGCTGACAAGCCACTGAATAATACCCATCTAATGAGTTATATCTTTCCCGCAAAGACGTCTGATACACAGACGAGTGCATCACGTCCATTGGAGGTAAAGAATTGCTTCTAATAATGTCATCTCGTTGGTACATAGGTGGGCGCCAGATGCGCCTGCTGTCGTACACAGGAGCATACATTCCAGAAGGTACTGGAGGAACTGGTCCATACGGCTGCGGAGGAGGAGGTTGGTAAGGAGAAGAATTCATTCGATCTCGAGGCGAAAATGTACTGTAATGATCAGCATATGGCATGGAAGCAGGTGGGAGGGAGGACTCTGGAACATTATTGGACCTCACAAAGCGAGGAACACAGGGAGCCACACCAGCTGGTACTGTTGGAGGTGGTGGGTAGTATCCTTGAAAATTGGAAAGAGGAATATTTAATGTAATCTTAGTAAAATTTAACATTTTGTAATGGTTTAAAGTCTAAAGCAGCCTTTAATGTTGGAAAATAAAATAACCTTTGAACTTTACTTTAGTTACCCCTGGTTTAGAAGACACTACACACTTTCAAGACACCACTATATGAAAATCATTAATGTTCAATAATTTGTTAAACTGCTCCTTAAAAACACTTGATGAGCTATTAACAGATGGCTGGTAAATTTCCTTCTAGGCCATGTATTGCCACAGGTTTTAGATTAAGTAATTAGTTACATCATTGATTCTTAACCTTTTGGGGAGCAGAGGTTAAAGACCTCTTTCATAATCTATATAAGCTGTGCATTGTCTTTCCAAAATTATACTTAAAGTATATATAAACCAAACATTTAGTATACTTATTTCAGAGGACATACAGAACTTACTAAAGCTCATCCATGGACCCTACATTTGATTCATAGGAATGAGAATCTTAAAACTACTGGTATGTAAAATCATAGATTCTTAGGACAGGAAGAAAACTTAGGGGTCATATAGTCCAAAGGATTAATTTTTTAATGTAGATTTTCTAGATAGATATAAATGATTCACTAACTTATTACAACAAATGTTATATTGTAGTTTCTTTTTTTCTTAGAATTGTCTAAAATTACTTACCTGTCTGTGGGTACTGTGGGACTTCAAAGGGTATCTGAGTCCTTGGATCTTGAAAATACTGAATGTTTTCAGAATGCTGAGGATATACTGGTACTCTAGTTATAAATGGGCTGGATTTTGGAGGCACAGAATTCAGCTCTGTTCCAACATTAGTGGGCCCAGCTGAGGTAGCCGCTATATTACTTACAGGAGTCTTGGGTGGAGAACCAATTTTACTGGAGAGAAAATTTAACAAGGGCAAATGATAAATCACTATCTATGACTGTTAAAAGTCTTTCTCAGTAGAAATGGTTCATAAAATTATAGTGACCACTAACAGCAAATGCTTCAGGTATTTCCACAGTGACAAATAAGGCCATGAATTTCCTTACCACCTTACACTGTTAATTCACAAGATTATAGTAACAGATCTCATATTTTGGTGAGGGTGAAAAACAAAACAAAAAACTGCAAACAAATCCCAGGCACAATGTGACCCACTAGTCCCTTTTTACTCATACTTTAAACAAAGATTTTTCCTACTGGAAGTTTAAAAAAAATCCTGTTCAATAACTTCTCAACAGAAACAATATAGTTTACCAGTAGAATTTTTTGACACAAATAAGACAGATATGTAAAGGGAAGGACTGCTCTAAATATTAAGCATTAGATTAGCTGAAATGTAAACTTATTGAAGAAAGGCCATTTTTGTCCATTTTGTTAACTGCTACATGCCCAGGATCTAAAACAGTTTCTGGCACACAGGAGGCACTCAGTAAATATTTGTTGGACAAATGGAAAAGTTCCTGCCACGTAGTAGGTACTCAGTAAATATCTGCTAGATGAACAGAATGCCAACGAAATGGTTACTCATTAAATTGATGCAAAACACACAAGCTTTTTTTTTTTTTTTTTTAAAAACACAAAGGATTTTCTTTGTTGATTCACCAGGCGATCAGCTCCAGAGGATCTCACCATGGCTTCTTAGGCCCTCTGAAGAAGTCAAACTTTGGCAGAGCTGAGATATGTGGTGACGCAAGAAAAAGATCTTGTTAATGATGCAGGAATTCAATACATTGCATCTCAACTAGATTAGAGGGTTTTTCTCAAACTAGAGAAGCTCTTTTAAAGCAAGAGTATAAATAACAAGGAGTATGGGCTGCCTTTAAGTCTAGCAGAGATTAGTCTAGCAGATGTTTACTTCTATGTGTAATTGTGTATTAAAACGCAGAAAATAAGAAACTGTGGATAATAGTAGTAAGTACAAATGGCTTAGAGTTTAAAGATATTTTAGTGCTGTGCTTATATTTTGAAGTTCAATAAAGGCAACAAGGAAAATGATTAGGATTTCCTCTTAACAATAATAAGTAACACTAATCAATTAATGAGCACATTCCAGAAACTATTCTAAGTGCTTTACATAGATTATCTGGTCCTCCATAGCAGAATGTTATATACCACAAAATTCAGATAAGTACTTTGAAATGACAAATTCTCAGACTTTGCAGGAAAAAGGTACCAAAATCCATGACAAGGTTCATAGCCTTATGAAATCATGCAAGCTATCCCAAAAATCCAGACTTAAGGAAAAAGCTAACTTTCAGTCCCATTCTAGCCAGACAGCTAGATTCTAGATGAATTTAGGATTCTAGGCTGTCCTTTGCAGCAGGCCCTCTTACCTACATGCTTTTGCCTGTGCTGCCTTCTCTACTGACAAGACCCTTCCTTCCTAATTAGCCATACTTTTGGAATGGCTCAGGTGTCATCACCTTACCTCTAAAAAATTTTCCACAGTAACTCCAGGTAGAATTATTGTTATTTTTTGTGTTTTAATAACACTTGAAACACAACTCCATTACAGTACCTTTCAGAATATATTATATGATATCTGTTTATGTCTGTCTCCCAAACTGCACTGGAAGACTCTTAGAAGCAGGGAGTATATCTACTTCATTTTCATTAACTATGCCAATTGTCCTGGTATTTGGCACATATCATAATTTCTGAATGAATAAATGATTTATTTACCGAGATTTACTTATTTTTGAAAGTTGTTTTCTCTAGTCCATCATTTTTTAAAAAACTAAGATATATTTACCCTTGTAAGGTGTACAATTCAGTGATTTCTGGTATATTCCCAAGGCTGTGCAACCATCACTGCTATCTTATTCTGAAACATTTTTACCACCCCTAAAAGAAACCTGTACTCACTAGAATTCACTCCCCATCTCCTTGTCCCCCAGCCCCAGCCCCTAGCAACTATTCATCTACTTTCTGTCTTCTATGGATTTGCCCATTCTGGACATTCACATAAATGGAATTCTACAATATTTGGCTTTTGTATCTAGCTTCTTTCACTTAATATAATGTTTTCAAGGTTCATCCATATTGTAGTATGTACTAGTACCTTATTCTTTAATGGCTGAGTAACATTTCACCATATGAATATAAAATGGTTTTACAACTTTACCTTGCCAAAACCCTTCAAAAGCTCATTTTCTAAATATATTTAACACAAGACCTCCATAATCTGGTGCCAACCTACCTATCTAAATCTTACCATATTTCACCCAGCAATATAAAATTTTCCTATCCTTTAATCCAACCCCAATATTGCTTCATTTATGTAAATGCTGTCTCCCCAACTATGTCTTCATAAGTTTCTTAAATGCACAGATATCTTTTACATCTCATGTATTTTCTTTTTTCTTTTTCTTTATTTATTTTTAAAATTTTCTTTATTTTTTTGGGCTGTGTTAGGTCTCAGTTGCAGCACTCTCATGTATTTTCAAGAGTGCCAAAATCAGAGCTCAGTATTAGTGTGTAAATAACATTTGCTAAATTAGACAATGTTCTCTGATTTATCTCTTCGAAGATCTCTCTGAGGGAAGATTATAAGGATCCTCTGATAAACAAATTTCCCTATCACATGCTAATTGCAGAAATAAAGAATATAAATGTCTACCTATCCATTTATTATTTGAAATCCCTAGCAATTTACTGTGTGCCTAGCATAACGCTTTTTCCCCAAAAGGTATATAATAGACACTGACAGACTATTTATGGGCAACAATCTAAACATGCTTTAGCTCAGATTTTAAGAGGCTTAAAAGAATACAAAAGCCTGAGATATCAGAGGTGGAAGTAACTTTTCAGATAATCGGGAAGTTTTAAAACATTTTTCTTTTTTTTTTTTAAACCTATTGATGAATAAAGCCAAACTCTTTTTTGGGGGGGGCCTCTCACTGTTGCGGCCTCTCCCGTTGCGGCCTCTCCCGTTGCAGAGCACAGGCTCTGGACGCACAGCCTCAGTGGCCATGGCTCATGGGCCCAGCCGCTCCACACCATGTGGGATCTTCCCAGACCGGAGCACGAACCCGTGTCCGCTGCATTGGCAGGCGGACTCTCAACCACTGCGCCACCAGGGAAGCCCAAAACTTTTTTCTTAAAGTACCAAAACCTTTCCGCCAAATTAAATCTTATGCTGAAACCCCAAAACAACAATAATGGTAATAATAATAATGGTAGTTATAATAACAGCCGCAGATACTTAGTGAGTGCTATGTGGCAGGCACTATTCAAAGCACATTGCAGTATTAACTCATTTAATCCTCACAACCAACATATGAAGCAGGTAGTATTATTATACCAATTTTATGGATAAGTAAACTGAGGAAAACAGATTAAGTAACCGGCCTAAGATCAAACAGCTGGGAAACACTGAGCCAGAATTTGAACCCAGAGTTTGGCTTTAAAGATTTCCCTCTTAACAACTACACATCATTACAGAGCATAAAGTGGAACTGTTCTAATTGAAACGGGCTGGAGGCTCAAGCATCTCACCTGCTTAGGTTTCTACTTAGTTCCTTTTTGGCACCTCTATGGACTCAATCCTAAAGTTCAAGGAAATAAGGTGAGAAAAACTGAATTCTGGTCCAACCTCTTCAGTTTACAGTTGAAGAAAACAAAACCCAGAGTTGAAGTGAATTTCCAAGGTCACAGCTATTCAATTGCAGATCCAGGACTAGAACTCAACTTTTTTGGTATTTAGTGCTTTTTCTACTACATGAAACATTCTGCATAAAAATTCTGATTAACTGCTTTTCCTCAGGATAAATAAAAATACTCAGGTACTTATAAAAAGGCTAAATTACTCATGTTAAACATTTTTACCTAATACTTACTTTTCAGTTACAGACTCTGCAGAAGGCCCAGCAGCATTCTGACCATTAGTGCCAACCTTCCCCACTTTCTTCACAGTCTCCAGAGCTCTTAATGTACTGTCAGTACTACGAGGAATTAGCTGGGAAACACTGTTTTCTGCATTTGAAATTCCGTTTGTACTTGGAACAATTTTCCCCGTTGTTTCAGTACTTCCTATGACAGAAATGACATTTCCGGCTGTGGTTGTGACAGTGTTGTTTACACCAACTTTATTTAGAAGAGGAAACGTTCTTACAGTTGCATTGATCTTTTTGTTCCTTAATCGATACCTGTTTCAAAAACAATAAACATATCAGTAAATATTTCACTAAATCTTACCCTAAGTAAAAAAAAAAAAGGGAGGGAGCAATAGGAAAAAATGTTAAAAGGAAGAACAACTTTGAAAAACAGGTTTCTTCAGAAACTAACACACCATTGTAAAGCAATTATACTCCAATAAAGATGTTAAAAAAAAAAGTTTCTTCAGCTAAATATCAAATACAGTCTACATCAAACTCTGCTATGATAGCCATCACATGAAAATGTATCTGCCATATACAATATATATATGTACACACAATACTTATGTATGGAGACACATAATTAATGTAGCAAGAAAAGTACAAATGTATTCAAAAAACTATTTTGAGAGTGGGAAGAGATCTTCTTGAAAATTTTGTATAATTGGAATAGAAAGTACACTATATAAAAATGAAAGTAACCATACCAAATTTATTTGGGAATGTAGAATGAAAAGGTATGCAAGAGTTGAAAGAATTCTGTTGTTACCAAATTGTTAAGACATCATATAATTTTAAAGAGATTAAAAAAAAAACAAAACTCATTCTTAAACATTACACCAAAATATAGAAATTTAGTATTCTACTTTTCAGATTAGTTTATGACCAAAGTAAAAAGTATTTGGATTAAAGATATTTTCTGATATTAAATTCAGGGTTTTATTTATGGTGGTCAGATATAATACTCTAATATATGAAGCAACCTGATCTCTGATTCCATTTAAGAAAATTTATTTCCAGTCATACAACAAAAATTTCATTACAATGTAGTCCTAGTTAGTGTTCCCTCCAATATTTTAAAGTGGTGAACTATGTTATATGAATAGAAAGACTACACACATATAGGTTCATAATTACATATACCTAAATTAATCTGATATTAATGTTATATATAACCAAACATATGGTAATTAGATATAAACAGTGTTAGTGATGAGCAATGCCTTCACAACAGTTTCCCTTTTAGTCCTCCAGTATCTATAAACAGCTTCATTATTCAATTCTCCCCATCTCATTCATACACACACACTGACAGAAGCAGCAAAGCTCAGTAAAGACAAGTATTCCCAGATCAGCCTGGCTAAAGGTGGAGTGATAGAACATGAAGTTCAAAAAAACCATAGGTTATGGCCAGCTTATATATGTCATCTTATAGATCTGAGGAACCAATGATTACTTCTTGAAGAATGAGGGTTATGAGCAGACCTATATTTTAGAAAGGCAGTTTGGTGGCATGGAGGGGCCAGTGCTTTCCTCAACAAGTTACTCTGAAACCTGCTCTTCATCTTCATTCTTCACTTCAAAGGTTCTTGCACAAAATGCCCAGCTGCTCCTTGCTTTCCATTCTCAAAGGATAAATTTCAAATTTCCTTAAGATTGCTTGGGCAGGCAAAAAATAAAGTTTTAATTGTGAGTCTCTTAAAAGAGAGGAGTAAGGTAAAGTAAGGGACAAACAGGGATACATACTGGACTCCTGGCATCTAGGCAGCTAAAGACTTAGGCTTGGAATCTGGACCTCACAGTTGAAAAAAGCCAATTACCTCCTATTCTTTTTTTTTTTTGCGGTACGCGGGCCTCTCACCGCTGCGGCCTCCCCCATTGCGGAGCACAGGCTCCGGACGCGCAGGCTCAGCAGCCATGGCTCACGGGCCCAGCCGCTCCGCGGCACGCGGGATCCTCCTGGACCGGGGCACGAACCCACGTCCCCTGCATCGGCAGGTGGACTCTCAACCACTGCGCCACCAGGGAAGCCCCTCCTATTCTTTTAAAGTCATCCATGAGATCCCTCAAGTATTGGCTCCCTGCCTTACCCAGCTTAGAATCCATTATCTACCATTAATTCCTCCCTTATAAATACCTTTAATTCCCTTGGTCCAATTACCCTGTTGAACTCACCTGGTAAAACCCCAATCCAATCTGTTACTTATTCTCTTATTCTGTGTCTGCTCAAGTACGTGAATGTTGCTAGAGAAAAATCATGCAATCATGCTGACTAAACTGTCTTCAAAATCATGATCAAGTATTTAAAATGGCCAAGCACTACATTAATACACTTCTCTACTAAATTCACTTTCCCATCTCTAACATCCTCCTCTCTTCCATTCCCCAGAGCCCCGCCACAGCTGATGATACTGCCTCCCACTTCACAGAGAAAACAGATGACACCAGAGGAGAATTAATTATCTTTCCATCACCAATCCCGCCAACCTTCCTGCTTCTGTAACTACACACTCCACCTAAAATACGTGAAGAGTTCCTATTCCTAACTAAGGCCAATCTTTCCACTTGCACCCCAGGTCCCAAGCCCATTTGCCTTCTCAAAGATTTCACTCCTGTAATTATCTTTTCTTCTCTAGTGCATCATCACTTCATTCAGGTGTCTGCTTAAATGTCATATCCTCTGGGATCCCTTCCCAGACAATCTTATCTAAAATATCTCCCCTTTCCCAATCTCCTTCTCCTTACCTTGTTATTTTTCTTCGTAGTGCCAATCAGCACCAGATATTATGTTTTCTATTTATTTGGTTTATGTTGATCTTCTCTATTACAATGTAAGCCCCATGAGAGCAAGAATTCTGCGTTCCTTATTCATCTCTCTATCTTCAGCACAATGCTTGGTACATGTTAGGTGTTCCATAAATATCTGCCTCATGAATGTGGAGTAATCCTTAAACTTCACATGGCCAAGAGTACTGATTTTCTACCCCCAAGCATTTCCTATCTCCGTAAAAGATATTACTTAGTTATGCAGGCCCCAAACCTTGGAGTCATCCTTGATCTTCTCTTTTCTTTATACCCCACATTCGATCTA
Source organism: Globicephala melas (assembly GCF_963455315.2). Lineage (NCBI taxonomy): Eukaryota > Metazoa > Chordata > Mammalia > Artiodactyla > Delphinidae > Globicephala > Globicephala melas. The sequence continues at coordinate 12,643,249 of NC_083319.1, read as the reverse complement.
TCAGTCCTATCAGCTCTACTTCCAAAATATATCACAAATCTGGCTACTTTTCATCATCTCAATTACTATAGTCCTAGGACCAAGCTACTAATCTCATGCCTGGACCACTGCAGCAGTTTAACTGGTCTACATCATGCAGACACTAGAGTGACATTTCTAAGACAAAATTAAAATCTCATTGTTCCATTTGAATAAAACCCTATAATGGCTTCCAAAATAAAATGCAAACTCCTTGCCAATGTCCACCAAGCCAATATGGTCTGGCCCTCACCTAATCTCTACAACATTATCTTTTGCCATTTTTCTCATTCTCCAGGCACACTCGTCTTCTTTCTAGTTCCTGAACATGCCAAGCTTGTTTCCACCTCAGACTTTCTTTACAGCATTTTATTAGTAACTGAAATTGTCCGTTTACATGTTTACTGTTCTTCTTTCCCCACTAGAAGTACCTCAAATAGTACCTAGCACTTAACAACCATTTTTAAAAATATTTCTTGAGCTGGTTGACCTCAGGCTTTTGATACTCTCCAGAATGCAGCAATTTTTGGGAATAGGATTCCAATACCCTAAATTCTAAAATATATTCACACAAATATTCTTAAGAGAGATTCTGGGCATTTGTTTGGTTAGAGATATGTATAGTAGAGAAAGCAGGCTGGGATAAAATTTATTTAAGTTAAACAAACATTTGCTGAATTCCTCCTGGTACATTATGGGAGCTAAGATAAAGGCTCCGCCCTCAAAAAGTCCAGAGCTGGGTAGCAACATGCATTTTTTTAACCAACGAGATAATGACATCTTCCACTTCCTTAATGCTTTGTATTACCCTGTTTTTCCTTCTTCTTCTTCTTCTTTTATTTAACAGCAACAGAGAGTGTGAAGCTGGTTGGAAATATGAACTATAGATTATTTGCTCTTTCAACATAAATATCCTGAGTTTACATGTCAAATACCTGTTAAGTGCAGAAAATATAAAGATGAATAACCCATAAAATAAACGAAGTCTAGTGAAAATACACACCAGTAAATAAATAATTGCAATACAGTGAGAGAACTGGTAGTTATAAAGTTACCAGGTATAGAGTACTATGGCAGCACAGTGAAGAAAGCAACTAACACTGCCTGGGAAGTCAGGGAAGTTTTCAGACAGAAGATGATATCTGAGTATAATCAGGAACAGGAGCTCTCCAAACAGAGAAGAGGAAAGCATATGATATAGTGAACAACATGTATAAGGGAAAGAAGAGTGAAAGAATTCATATAGTAGTAAACTGGATGTACGTTAAAAAAATAAAGAATGAAAAAGGTGGAATAAGGCTGGAAAGCAAGATTGGGCCCAGAACCAGTGATATACTGAGGAACCAATTAAGAATTTAAAGCAGAAGATGGACATGATTAAACCTGTATTTGTGAAAGAAAATCTTGGTTGAGACATAGGGAGATGCATGTAAAAAGCTACATAGCAGGACTTCCCTGGTGGCGCAGTGGTTAAGAATCCACCTGCCAACGCAGGGACATGGGTTCGAGCCCCGGTCCAGGAAGACCCCACATGCTGCGGAGCAACGAAGCCCATGAGCCACAACTACTGAAGCCCGTGCACCTAGAACCCATGCTCTGCAACGAGAAGGCACCACAATGAGAAGCACATGCACTGCAACAAAGAGTAGCTCCCGCTCGCCACAACTAGAGAAAGTCCGCGTGCAGCAGTGAAGACCCGACACAGCCAAAAATAAATATATAAATTAATCAATTAATTAAGTAAAAAAAAGCCACATAGCAGTAGAATAGACAAATTGGGTAAACACGTGAAACATTAAACATTGCACCTGGCACAAAATTTGACTGATTAATTTGGCTATTATTATTTTTACTGCTACCAATATAAGCTCAGGCAAGAAATAATAAAGTTCTGAAGTAGGAACTGGAGATGGAGAGCAGGAAGCCAATTTGAAGGTGTAAGAGGTAAAATGGATTTTCAGGTGGGCACCAGTTGTGAGTGGAGTATGAAATCACACAGTTTCTTCTCTTTTTTAAGTGCTCCCAAGCAAGGTCCCCTAAAAAGCTCTATTTTAACTAAAAAGCTCTACTTCAGGTATGGACAAGCTCAAAATATCTCGAGTCTAAAAAATCATCTTGATGTAAAACTCTGTATACATCATATAGAACTGCCTAGACTAGATGCAAACAGCACCCTTTTTTTCTTAAGACTCCTGCAGCCTCTCTGGGATCTTCCAGTCTGGGAGAAGCAGGGGGATAGTAAGAAGGGAAGCATGTTTCTGCTCTTCTTTTTAATGCACACACATTTATCTTCTATCACACTGCTGTTGCTGTAGAGCTCATTATGTGCAGGGCCCAGTGCTAGCCACTGAAAAGAGGAGACAATAATAAACAAGATGGATATATAGTCCATGGACCTTACACTTCAGTAAGGCAAACATTCAATAAATAGATCAGGGGTCAGCAAACTATCACCTATGGGTCAAAGTTGCTTGTTTTTGTAAATAAAGTTTAAAGCCATGCCCATTTTATGCATTGTCTATGGTGGCTTTTTTGCTACAGTGGCAGAGTAGAGTGGGTTGACTGAGATCAATGAATGGTTCACCAAGCTGAAAACATTCACTAACTGCATCTCTACAGAAAAGTTTGTCAACCCCCAAGACAGACTCCATAAGTTAATTATAATTTTGATAAGCAGGAAAAAGAGGAACCTGGTTTAGTATGAAATACTGGGGGGATGCCCCTGAAAAAGAATAACTGGCTGGACAGGGTACACTTAGGGATAGCAGATAGAAGATGTACACATGAGAAGATGTATAATAGGAGAAAATTAGCTCAAATCGGGTTTAAAATGTCTAAAAACAAGAGAGATGTCCATTAAGAGTTGATATAAAGACCAGTTATTCAGTAGAAAGGCTGGAATCAATTTTTGGTGAGATCTCAATGATGAATGTTTTGGTTAAAAAACAAAATAACAAAAACTTGGACAACACATATTACAGCTTATATCCATTTACTTTTATGTCTGGGGTAAATGGACATAGAAAAAGGGATTACCCATAGGACAAGAGAAAGGGAAAAGAAGACAGAAAAAAGAATGTTAAAAAGACCAAAAACCATAAAAAGAAAATGTATCTGCTTTACCATTTTACCTGGGACTCAGTTGTTACCTTCAATGGAACCTGAGCAAGTAAAAGTGAACATAAGAATACTTTCATTCTGCACAGGTGTTTAGCAGAAACATGGATTCCAGATATACAATGGTCTAAAATATGACAGCTGAATAAGGTTCTAAATCACTTATTATGTTAACCATGCTGCCAGAAGCAACAAGGTGTGGTTTCAAAAGAAAAGGTTATTTTTCAATCTAAAGACTTCCACAATGCAAACTTGATTGCATCTTTGAAACTCATCACAAACTTTAAGACTCTATATAACACTTTCATAATGACCAAAAATTAATCCCAAATAAAAGAGTTCTCCTAACTTACTTTTCAAGCTCTTCCTGAGAATGGGCAAAAGTACAATTTGTTCCTCGTGGACACCCTCCTTGCTGTCGCAAATCTCGGCACATGCTAGTCTTATATTTGCTGTTTGGCTGAGGCTACGAAAAGAAAATCAATGTTTGGAAAAGTGAAGATTCCAGTTGTCACTCACTCTTGGGACTCCAGAATTTTATTACACCTTTAATTCTTTTTCATGTTAGATAAGTAATTCTTGTGCTGACACAACTACCACTGCATTGTTTCCTGTTATGAGTTATGTGGCATAACCCTGAGCTGGCATTTTAGATATTCATTCTGAGGATTATCTGGAACTGGTTCAAATGTTATGTTACTTATTTGTCAGGCAACAAAATGCCCACGAAAATAAAAGATTTTCTCATCAATTCATTGCTGTCTCAAAATTATGATACCCAAATCAAGCAACCAATTTCAAAAAGCACTAAAAAAGCCAGAAGCTTTGTCCACTTAAATGTTCTCAGGAAAAGGGAGAATACAACTTACCCCAGAAGTTAAAAATTAAGAAATACTAATTTATTTGTCAATTTGAGAGTACACCTTTCTTCTAAGGCTTGGAGCTAAGTTCATACAAATAATGAGGCAAAATATAAAAACATCATCATAACTGCTATAATTTGCATCAAAATCTAAGATGTCATTGTTATTTCTATGACCTTAATAAATATAAAACATTCATCTTTCAGTTAAGATTTGAACATTATAATGTCTTCTAATAGAATAAGGACAGAAGAGTGGAAAGATTACTTTGGAGTAGATTTGATACCAGTTCTGTCACTTACTGCCACCATGACCTTACATATGTTATTTAACCTCTTTAAACTTCAGCTTGGGAACAGCAATTATCTTACAGGTGGCTGTGATGATTAGAAATAATATATGTAAAATACTGAACATAGGGACTGGCTCATAGTGATTTAATAAATGGACGTTATTACTAGAATGAAGGATTTTACCTTAAATAACTCCTTCAAAGGACACTGAAAATACTTATTTATTTACTTCCACACATATACAAACATGAATTCATTGGTATGGCAGCAAAGGAGAAAAAAGTGACAATTTCCCCACATTAGAAGAAAATTAGACAAAATATTTGGAAGGAATCAGATCTATAGAGTTGGTCAAAAAAACCTGCAGTAAACTCATATTCAAGATATGCCTCCAACTGCTGCTGTACTATGAATTATTTATCAGGTGCACTAAAACTTGGGTTTCTCTCAAAAGAAGAGAGACAATAAAAACTTATGTGAGAGTGGAGTCACATAAGGAGTCCATTAACCAAACAGCTTGTTAAGATGTTCAGGATGCCCTGTTAAAAATTTAAGAGCAGTCAGAAGTGCAATAAATGTGCTTACCTGAGGTGTCTCATGGCCTTTTCTACTATAATTTTGTATGAAGTCCACAAGGCCATGAACCACTGTTTTAACAGCTACCATTGCATTTTCTAGCTGCTCCCAAGTTGGTGAAACAGCATCTGCATAGTCCACCAAGGGGATGGGATGACGAAAAGAATTTGTTAGCAGTAAGTCTCTTGTGTTATTTACCTCAAAGGTAGAAAAAGTATAAGCAATTATTTTGTCGCATACCTGGATTAGGGTCTATGTTTGCAAGAAGCTCTAAATGAGGCCTCAGTCTATTTAAGTTAGCTGGGTCACCTGTTCGTTGCAAAACAATTGTCAATTCCTGAACACTCTTTGCAAATGATTCTGGAGACTGCAGCTAACATAAAAAGAAAACAGAATGGTTTTTACTCTGGTTTTTATGACCTGTCTATATTCAAATGCTTTCATTTAGTCAACATACTGAATAGGTTTTCAAGTGTCTTCAGATTCCATAGTAGGAGTATCAATGATGAATTAAATTTTCACCTCAGAATCTGCCCTATGAAATTCATCATTAGACACTTAGAAAACTTATTTATTAGCTAACTGGTGTCAGAATATAGATAAATGACAGACTTGGTTAGCCAGGCTGCTTTTATGCTAACATCCTGTATTTGCTTCCCTGTTGCCCCCCTTAGTTTATTTTAAAAGTTAGAAAATAATAAAAAAGAAAGATATTTATAACAGTCTTATATGTAAAAACAGGACTCTCCAATTGGTTGTCTCTTTACTCCCTTCAAAAGATTCAAATACTCTCCAATGTAGCAGAATGATATAAAATCAGCGTCTCTAATTTCACAAACCTTATCAATGATAGACTGCATGTGTGATTTATGCGCCAAGTCACCATACAGAAGTGAAGACCACTGCTCAGGTGAAATACGGAGTCCTGCTTCCATAGCAATATGAACAATTTGGGCATCATGTTCTCTGCGTAAAGCCTCATAACTCCGAAATTCCTCCTTTAGCTGCATCAGGGAAGAGTCTTCATCCCTTTTGGTAACCTAAAAAATAGAAAGGAGAGAAAAACCCATCAGAATTACTCTGCTCTTTCTCCTTCCCCAAACAACTTTTTCTTTTTTTTAGATGGAGATACCTATAGCCTATCAGATACTACATGGAGAAGGTACAAAGAAAATAATGTCCTCACCACAAATTCTTTTTGGAACAAAGCAGAACTTACAAAACCTAATACATAGTTCTGCCTTCCTTCAATGAGCTCAGCAGGTGGTAGGGAAGAAACTTGTAAATAGAAAGTTATAGTATAAGTGCTATTGTAAGACTCTATGGCAACATAAAGGAAAGGCAATTAAATCTGACAGGTGGGGGAGGGAAGGGTGAGTATCAGGGAAGGCTTCCCCCAACAGAAGGCTACATGAACTGAGTCCCGAAGAATGAACAGGAGTTCCCCAGGCAAAGAAGGGTGAGGAATAGAATTCTCAAAAGAGTAGCAAGTGGTAAACAGAAACATGAAAGAGCAGAGCACATGGAATTAAAGGCTAAGATGTAGGCTGGAGAAGAATCACAGAAGGCATTGTATACTATGGTGAGAAATTTGGGGACAAGCACAATTTGTTTTATTGCATTTAATTTATTGTGCTTCACCGATAGGTACTGTGTCTTTTACAAACTGAAGGTCTGTGGCAACTCTGTGTCAAGCAAATCTATTGGCGCCATTTTTCCAACAGCATTTACTCACTTCATGTTTCTGTGTTACATTTTGGTTAATTTTTGCAATATTTCAAACTTCATTATTATTACATTTGTTATGGTGATCTGTGATCAATGATATTTTATGTTACTATTGTTGTTTTGGGGCGCCATGAACCACATCCATAACAGATGGTGAACTTAATTGATAAATGTGTGTTCTGACTGCTCTATCAACTGGTGTTCCCCTGCCTCTTTCCCTCTCCTCAGGTCTCCCTATTCCCTGAGACACAACAATATTGAAAGTAGGCCAGTTAACAGCCCCACAAAGGGCTTCAAGTGAAAGGAAGAGTCACATCTCTCACTTTAAATCAAAAGCTAGAAATGATTAAGCTTAGTGAGGAAGGCATGTTGAAAGCCAAGACAGGCTGAAACCTAGGCCTCTTGTGCCAAGAGCTTGCCAAGTGGTGAATGCAAAGGAGAAGTTCTTAAAGGAAATTAAAAGCACTACTCCAGTGAACACACAAATGATAAGAAAGCAAAAGAGCCTTATTGCTGATATGGAGAAAGTTTTATTGGTTTGGATAGAAGATCAAACCAGCCACAACATTCCCTTAAGCCAAAGCCTAATCCACAGCAAGGCCCTAACTCCCCTTAATTCTCTGAAGGCTGAGAGACGTGAGGAAACTGCAGAAGAAAAGTCTGAACCTAGCAGTGGTTGGTTCATGAGGTTTAAGGAAAGAAGCCGACTCTATAACATAAAATTACAAGATGAAGCAAGCCGGAAGTGCTAACGTAGAAACTGCAGGAGGTTATACAGAAGATCTAGCTAAGATAATTAATGAAAGAGGCTACACTAAAGCACAGATTTTTCAATGTAAATGAAACAGTCCTGTATTGGAAGAAGACGCTATCTAGGACTTTCATAGCTAGACAGGAGAAGTCAGTGCCTGTCTTCAGAGCTTCAAAGCTTCTCCTGTTGGGAGCTAATGCAGCTGGTGACATTAAATTGAAGCCAATCTTCATTTACCTTTCCAAAAATCCTAGCTAGGGCCCTTAAGAACTACGCTAAATCTACTCTGCCTGTACTCTAGAAATGGAACAACAAAGCCCAAATGACAGCACATCTGTTTACAATATGGTTTACTAGATATTTTAAGCCCACTGATCAGACCTACTGCTTAGAAAAAAAGATTCCTTTCAAAATATTACTGCTTGTTGACAATGCACCTGGTCACTCAAGCGCTCCAATAGAGATATACAATGAGATTAATGTTGTTTTCATGCCTGCTAACACAACATCCATTCTGCAGCCCATGGATCAAGGAGTAATTCTGACAAGTCTTATTAGTTAAGAGATACATTTTGTAAGGCTAGAGCTGCCATAGATAGTAATTCCTTTGATGGATCTGGGCAAAGAAAACTGAAAACCGGTTGGAAAGGATTCACCCATTCTAGATGCCACTAAGAACATTCGTGATTCACAGAAAGAGGTTAAAATATCAACATTAACAGGAGTTTGGAGGAAGTTGATTCCAGCCTTCATGGATGACTTTGAATGGTTCAAGACTTCAGTGGAGGAAGTGACTGCAGATGTGGTGGAAACAGCAAGAGAACGAGAACTGAAGTGGAGCCTAAATATGTGACTGAATTGCTGCAATCTCATGATAAACCTTTAATGGATGAGGAGTTGCTTCTTATGCATGAGCAAAGAAAATGGTTTCTTGAGATGGAATCTACTCCTGGTGAAGAAGCTGTGAAGCCTGTTGAAATGATAACAAAAGATTCAGAATATTACATAAATTTAGTTGATAAAGCGGCAGAGAGGTTTGAGAGGATTGACTCCAATTTTGAAAGAAGTTTTGCTGTGGGTAAAATGCTATCAAACAGCATTGCATGCTACAGAGAAATCATTTGTGAAAGGAAGAGTCAATCAGTGGGGCAAACTTCATTGTTGTCTTATTTTAAGAAATTGCCATTAACACCCCAACCTTCAACAACCACCACCCTGATCAGTCAGCAGCCATCAACACTGAGGCAAGACTCTCCACCAACAAAAAGACTATGACTTGCTGAAGGCTCAGATGATGGTTAGCATTTTTTAGCAATAAAGTATTTTTTAATTAAAGTACATACTTTTTTGGCATCATGATATTGCACACAATAGACTAGAGTGTAGTGTAAACATAACTTTTATATATACTGGGAAGCCAAAAAATTTATGATTCGCTTTATTGCTATATTCGCCTTATTGCAGTGGTATGGAACAGAACCTGCAATATCTGAGGTATGACTATACTATCCTGTACGGAATGGGAAACCACTGAGGACTTTTAAGTAGAAGAGGGACATGATCGTTAGGCAAACATTAGTGCTATGGGTGATGATTAAGAAATTAAGAAATTTTCTGCCACCACAAAATTTATTAGGGTATTTTTATAGCTTTAATCTATACTTAAGTGATAAAAAACATAAATTCAAAAGGTAGAGTTTCACATGTCCTAGTAACTGTCTAATTATCTAAACATGCAGGTATGTGGCTAGATAATTTCCGCAATAAATGATACACACTTATTTCTGAACCATTAAAACTTGCTAATGGCCACAATGAAATTTGATACCTGGTTAGAATTCAGAATACCTAGGCAGAGTACAGGCTCTGAACCTTAGATTGAACAAATAGTTCAAACTATTCAAATTGATGATTTTCTCATCAGGAAATGAAAATCTCCCTAGACCACCTCACTGGTAGTCTTGATTGCTGTTGTTGGCACATGAGACAGCAGTAGTATGACCCCCAAGAACATGAAGGTGGGTAAATCAAGTTATCATCTGAGAGTTAACTTAATAGTATCAGTTCACAATTCTCTTTGAGAATATATAAATACATTATAAAAAAGTATGGGACACCCAAAATTCTAATCAACACAGCCTTACATAGAATTTAAGAAAGAGCAGAGCATAACTTAGAAATCACAAAATAACCTACTTAAAGAAACACCGAGGAGGGACTTCCTTGGTGGCACAGCGGGTAAGACTCCACGCTCCCAATGCAGGGGACCTGGGTTCGATCCCTGGTCAGGGAACTAGATCCCACATGCATACCACAACTAAGAGTTCTCATGCCGCAACTAAAGAGCCCACATGCTGCAACTAAGGAGCCCGCCTGATGCAACTAAGACCTGGTGCAACCAAATAAATAAATAAATATTAAAGAAAAAAAAAAAAGAAACACTGAGGAAACAAAAGGAGGAATTTTTTTTTTTTTTTCCAGTACGCGGGCCTCTCACTGTTGCGGCCTCTCCCGCTGCAGAGCACAGGCTCCGGACGCGCAGGCTCAGCGGCCATGGCTCATGGGCCTAGCCGCTCCATGGCATGTGGGATCTTCCTGGACCGGGACACGAACCTGTGTCCACTGCATCAGCAGGCGGACTCTCAACCACTGTGCCACCAGGGAAGCCCAAAAGGAGGAATTATTAATCCAAAACAGAAAAAAGAAACCCAAAAAACCAGAGGATGGTAACATTCATCTAACCACCAAGGTACAGGGTGTCTCTTGGGCAGCATGAACATCTATCCACCTGAGTTGTAAGATGTATACAGGTGGCTAACAGAGCCTGGTCCTATTAAAGTTCTATAAACGTGCATCAAAATCACCTATGAAGCTTTGAAAACTACAATTTCAGGTAATCAGAATCCCTGGTTTCAAGGACCGCATAATTAACAAGTATATATGAATGCTCAAGTCTCACTGGTATAGTTTGGTATCAGATATACCAAATCAAAATATCGAGGGATGGGACCCACAAATGTATACTCTTCAAAACTCCAGAGGTGATTCTGATGTATCTTCAGTTTAGAATCACTGCATTAAACAAGAGAATCATTAACTCCCCTTGTTCTGATTCCATGCTAAGCAAGCAAAGGTTTGATACTCTTCTACAGGAAAATAGCTATGACATGAGAATTAAAGTCAGTTAAAAGTTGCACTTCTCTTGGGCTTCCCTGGTGGTGCAGTGGTTGAGAGTCCGCCTGCCGATGCAGGGGACACGGGTTCGTGCCCCAGTCTGGGAAGATCCCACATGCCGCGGAGCGGCTGGGCCCGTGAGCCATAGCCGCTGAGCCTGCGCGTCTGGAGCCTGTGCTCCGCAACAGGAGAGGCCACAGCAGTGAGAGGCCCGTGTACCGCAAAAAAAAAAAAAAAGAAAAGAAAAAACTTATAAAATTGATAATATGTAGTATGTGACCTTGGTTGTGGTGATTCTGTTCCTGAGGAACCCCCAAAATTCAGGTCTCTAAGCCTATAATCAAGGAAAAGACCTTCAACAATGGTGAGTTTATTAGAGTAAATGCCCCTGGAGAGAGGCCTTTTGGCAACTGTCAGCATGATATCCTTTGATTCATGTAAACACTGCTTTTAACATTTTAAACTACAGGGCAGCAGTACAAGATGAAATGGGAGCATGAAACTGAAATCTTTCTAAACTTAGTGTTATTCAAATGTCAGATATTAGGAGCAGCTGTAGATGTATGACAATCATAAACCACAAATCTGTATGATACCACTGAGGAAAAGAAACAACATTAAGTCAACAATACACAGTGTGAGAACCAAGCCAGTCACTTCAGGATGATAAATGATTTCTGTAATTTGCCTGCTTAGCCAAAAACATTATGTTCGAGGAACCAGAGATTCATTTCAATTGTTGCCCTAAGAACACAATCAAGCACTGTAACTATCAGGCAGATAGTGTCCAACCCTCATTTGTGGAGATAAGTGAACTCATTTGAACATATTTCCATCATCAATTAACCTGTTATCTCAAACTAAGCAGAGTGCCAAGAAAACCTCCTTTCTGCCTGTACTGTTTTCACTCTTGGACTATAAAACCAGCAAAATAGCTTAAATAAGCTTTGGCTTCAAATTCAGATGTTTTACTTTATAGAAGTACTTTATAGATGTTTTGCTTTATAGAAGCCAATGGGTCTTTCTATTTCCAAGTCCTTGGGCCCTTCTCAAGTCCCCACCAGTAACCTATATTCTTGTAACATGCAGAAACGTCAAGGATTCAGCCTACTTTCCACATCTCTCAGTAACTGTCATCACCCATAAGCCTATATGACAATGAAACTACATTTCTAAATAACTTAGGGTTCATCCCTATCCTCTCTGCCAAAAACCCCACCATCTAAATGCAGAGTGGGTCAGTATCCTCAACTTTTCACTCTCTTGTCATCCATAAGACAACATACGGGCCATCTTCAGATTAAAGGCTTTAATCTAATCACCACAGAGAAAGAGATAAAAATAATTAATAGGTAAGTTAAAACATTACCTACTGTTATGAAGTTTCCAGTGTGCTTCCTGACTCCCTTTTAAGATGGTAAACATCAATGAAGTAGGCTTCTTTAGCTCACTTTTACTATTCCAAGAGCCAAGTTTACCAAAGTATTTTCCTCACAGTGTTACTGACACCTTCACGTATATGTTCTTACACCCACACATAGTAGTATCACACATATGCAGTATCACAGAGGCAATAAATGCAGAAAGCAAAGCTTCCTTTTAACTCTTGTAAGCATTCTGTATTTCTGGGGCCTCTAGACCAGGTAACACCCATTCCAGGTATCTCACACCCAGGCATGTAATGTTTAGATGGTTGCTTGCTACTTACCTTAAAACACGAAGCTCGATACAGTAGTTGCACAACATGACCAATACTTGTTTTTGATGCCTGAGGAAATCTTGGTTCTAGTCTTTGCACAACAAAAAGTACCAGAACTTTCCTTGAGAGAGCAGAACCATCTTCTAATGCCAGCAACACCAGCTTCAAGGCCTCTTCTTGCATAGCTAGAAGTAAAGAACATGAGTTCATGATAAATGAGGAGACCTGCAGATCATGCCTGTCAGACTACTTTGGGTATTAGTTTACGGTGGTTCATTATCTGAAGCCTGTAAACACTCAGCAGAAAAACAGGCCATCACACGTGTGCAAATACAGTTTACTTAAAAAGAAATCAAGCAAAAGAAAACAAGCATCCTACTAAACAACCAAATAGAACACAAGTCAACAGAACTTAAACAAAATATATCTTCTGTAGGTATTTAGTAGTCAACTAGATAATGATAAAGTGAAAAAAAGCCCTCATTTTTAAAACTCACAGAGCTACTATGACAATTAAATAACATGTAGAGAACACATAGTAGTCTTAAGATAAATGGTAATTTTTTAATGCATGAGACTGTTGCTTTGCCTGTCAGAATTATTTTGTATATAATTTAAAAGTGATATTAGCCCCTGGATGCAATACCTAAAGAAGGCATCCATTTATGTTGTTTTCCAGCCAGGGAGGTAGAGTATAATCTGAATCTAATCATGAAGGAGCATGAGAAAAACCCAAATTAAGGAATATTCTGTAAAAATAACTGCCTGTCTTCTTCACGAATACCAACATTAGACAAAGAAAGGCTGAGGAATGGTACTATGTTAAAGAAGACTAAAAAGAGACATGACAAATAAATACAATACGTGATCTTAGACTCAATCATAAAATGAAAGAAAATAAATGCCATAAAAGGCATTTTTGGAATAACCAACAAAATTGGAGTATGAACTATAGACTGCAGCATTGTACAAATGTTAAGTTTTCTGAGTTTGATGAATGTACTGTTTTTACGCAGGACACATACTTAAGTGCAAGGGGTAAAGGCGCATGAAATATGCAACCTACTCTCAATGGCTCAGAAGAGAGTGAATTATATAACAAATATAGCAAAATATTAAAAACTAGTGAATATGGATAAAGAGTATATAGGAATTCTCCGCATTATTCTTGCAACTTTTTGGTAAATTTGAAATTATTTATAATTAAAAAGTTAAAAATACATTGACTCTCAATGAAAACAATGGAACTGAAAGATCTAGAATCTAGATTAAAAATCAAACCCCTCTCTTCCCAAGTAAGACATCGAGGCCCAGAAAAGTTAAGTGACTAGGCCAAGTTTCACAACTAGTTAGCAACAAAATTATAATTAGAACCAAGGACTTTTTTAAAAGTTGAGGTAAAATTTACGTCACTAAAATTAACCATTTTAAAGTATACAATTCAAAATGTTGTACAACCATCAACTCTATCTAGCTCTAAGACATTTTCATCACCTGAAAGGAACTATATAGCCGTTAATCAGTCACACCCCATACCCCTGACTGCACCCCCACCCCCACCCCCGTCTCTGGGAACCACTAGCTTGATGTCTGGTTCTATGGACTGACCTTTGTTGATGCTTCATATAAATGGAATCAGAATATTGTGACCTTCTGTCTGTCTTCTTTCACTTAAAATAACATTTTCAAAATTCATCCACATTGTAGCATGTATCGGTTTCTCAATCCTTTAAATGGCTGAATAATATTCTATTTATAAACATACCACATTTTGTTCATCCATTCATCAGGATTGATGGACATCCAGATTGCTTCTACCTTTTGACTATTGTGCATAATGCTGCTATAAGCATTCGAGTACAAGTATTAGTTTGAATACCTGTTTTCAGTTCCTTTGGGTATACACCTAGGAGTGGAACTGCTGGGTCATACGGTAATTCTACATTTAACTTTTTGAGGAACCGCCAAATTGTTTTTCCATGGAGCCTGCATCATTTTACATTCCCAAGTTCTCTAACATCCTTGCCAACACTTTTTATTTTCCACTTTTTAAATTATGGTCAACCTAGTGGGTATGGTATCTCATTGTGATTCCGATTTGCATTTCCTTAATGACCAATGACACTGAGCATCTTTTCATGTACTTCTTGGCCATCTATGTATCTTCTATGGAGAAATGTTTATTTAGGTTCTTGGCCCATTTTTTTTTTTTTTTTGTGGTACGCGGGCCTCTCACTGTTGTGGCCTCTCCTGTCGCGGAGCACACGCTCCAGACGCGCAGGCTCAGCGGCCATGGCTCACGGGCCCAGCTGCTCCGCAGCATGTGGGATCTTCCCGGACCGGGGCACGAACCCGTGTCCCCTGCATCAGCAGGCGGACTCTCAACCACTGCGCCACCAGGGAAGCCCCCAAATTTAAATTGTGTTGTTTATCTTTTTGTTGTCGAGTTATAGAACAAAGAATATTTGATACCTAGTCTAGTGCTTCTTAGGTAAGGTAAATAAACATGAGGAAATATCCACAGGTGAGCATTCTTAAATTATATATAAATATGGATTTAAAAAATTATTTTTCAATTTAACTTTGTATTATGGAAAATTTTAAACATATACAAAAGTAGGGATAACATGTACCCATAATACAGCGGCTGACACTAAGGTTTCATCTACTCATTACCCACTTTTCTAGTTTGTTTTGGCTGGAGTGGTTTGAAGCAAATCCAAGATAACATAGTACTTCATCCTTAAATAATTCATTATGTATTTCTAACACGTAAGAACTTTAAATTAACATAACGCCATTATCATATCTAAAAAGAGTAATATATTTCCTTAATATCATCTAATACCCAGTTCAGGTTGAATTTTCTCCCACTGTCTCAAAATTTCTTCTTATAGTTGGTTTCTTTGAGTAAGTATCCAAATAAAGTCCATATATTGCTTTTGGTTTGTATATCTTCAAGATTTTAAAAAAAAAACCTATACTAGCTCTCCCCCACTCTCCCACCCACCTGTTTAAAAGAAAATAATTTGTTGCAGAAACACTCATTTTTCTAAACAATACCCCCACATTCTCGATTTGGCTAATTTTGTATTTGTGATGTTCCTTTATCCTCCTTATTTCATGTAAACTAGAGGCTTGATTAGATTCAGAATGAGTTTTTAGCTTTTGGGTTTTTTTTGGGGGGGGAGGCAAGCATACACCTTATTCTATGTATCACATCAGGAGATACTTAAGACCGAGATGTCTCACTTTTAGTAATGTTAAAATTGATCAGTGGGTTTGGGCCTTTTTCATTTATTAACCTTTCATCTACTGGTTTTAACAGCCAATAATAATTCTTGCCTAGACCCATTAATTCATTTTATGTGATTTTTCTAACCTTAACATTGTTTTTCTAAATTTATTGGCTGGAATTTTGCTAAAAGAGAAACCTACCCTCAAAACCCTGAGAAACTGTCCTTGAAAGCAATTTGAAAAGGAAAGTCAGAAAAAGCATGCTTGATGTTTTTCTACTCCTTTTCCAATTTTTAGCATAATGTGTTGGTGCTCTAGCAACTGCCAAAGATAACCAATTTATTTTTTCTGTACTATCATTACAAGATCATCGATTTTCACACATTTTATGTGTTCAATCCATTATAGTCATTATTCATTTGGAGGTTCAGATTGTCCCACTTTTGTCCAGTGGGAGCCTTTTCAGATTCTGTCCTTTTGACAAGATTCTGATGGTCTTTAATACCTTTTTTGCTTTCTATCACAAGACTTCCCAGGTTCATCTTGTACTTTTCTACCCTAGAACTGGGATAAGAAATTTATTAAAAGAGCCCTGCTTCTTTTTAGTAGGAAATGGCATTTATTAAAGGCCACACGTTGGGTGCTATGGCTATTCATTGCTTCCAAGCCTTTTAAGTAGACAGAGCTAGGAAACAGTCATTTTCTAGAAAAAGAAAAATAGTCTGTACTTATATTGCCAATTCAAATTTAAGAATGCAGGGTTTTTACATAAATTCTTTGATTTCATATTTTCTTTTTTTAAGAAAGTATCTCTCTTTTTTTAAATGCCAAAAACCTTGGTTCCTGATGGCATTGACATAATTACCTACTTGCTTTATCCTACTGTGTGTCTGTATAATAGTTTCAAAATAACAATACCAACAGAATTATAAACAATATGATTAGTGAATGCAATTTAGGATTTATTATATATCACACTAGGAATATAAAAATCAAAAACACTGTGTTCTAAAGTCACCTGAAATAGTTCATTCCTGATGAATATGCTACCAACTTATGAATGTTTTAGCTTTTCATTCTTAGGTGTTTTTTTGTTTTATTCATTTTATTTAAATTTTTAAAACTTATATTTACTAAGAATTGTTTTATGATTACATAAAACATTTACATGGGTACAAACTACAAATCAACATACACTGAGCGAGATCTAGCCTCTGTCTCTATCTGCTTTCTCTTGGTTCTTCCCTACTCTACATGCTTATTATTTTTAAATTTTTCCTACCATTGCTTCCTTTGGAAAATACAAACAAATAATTAGAAAATGGTTGTCTCTCTCTCCCTTTCCTATTTAAAAGTGTGCTTTACTGTAACAGGTACACTATCCTGCACCTTGCTTTTATTTTTTAACTTAATGTATCTAGAAATCACACCCAGAAGAATATATACATTTTCCTCATTACTTTCAACAGATGCATGGTAGTCCACTGGAAGGATATATACCAGTTTACTAAGCCAGTCTCCTATTCAGGTTGCTTCCAGCTGTTTACTGTTATAAACAGTGCTTTATAACTTTATGCATTCTGCATTTTTTGCTATATTTATGAGACAGATTCCTAGAAATAGCACTTTTGGGTCAAAGGGTAGCTGCAGAGGTGATTTTACTAGATATTGATAAATCCCTCTCTTTAAAGTTTGCACCACTTTGCATTCCCACTATTACTGGATGAAAGCACCTGTTTTCCCACAGCCTTGACAAGAGACAAAAGTTGTCAGACTTCTGAATTCTGCCAATCTGATAGGTGAGAAATGGTATTTCACTATAATTTTAATGTATATTTCTCTTAATATAAGAAAGACTGAGCACATTTTTATCTGTTTGAGGACCATTTACATTACTTTTTCCCTTGAGTTGTCTGTTTCCACCTTTAGTCAATTTTTTAATTGGGTAGTTGGTATTTTTCTTCTGAGTTTTTACAAGTACCTTATACATTAGTTATATTAGCCCTCTGTATGTGATATAAATATTTCCCCAAGTTTCTCTTTTTTTAAATTTTTCTTATGTTTTATTATGATGCAATTAAAAAAATTATATAGTCAAATACCAATCTTTTCTGTTATTACTTCTGGATGTGGAGCCAAAGAAAACAGTGTTTCCTACTCCTCGGTTATAAAGGAATTCACTCATGTATTTGTTTTTATTACCTATACAATTTATTTTTTAATCATAAGTATTTCTAACCTACTTGGATTTATGTAGCTAAGGAGTATTGAGAAATACATCCATGGGGACTTCCCTGGTGGCACAGTGGTTAAGAACCC
Organism: Globicephala melas; assembly: GCF_963455315.2. NCBI lineage: Eukaryota > Metazoa > Chordata > Mammalia > Artiodactyla > Delphinidae > Globicephala > Globicephala melas. The sequence continues at coordinate 12,625,474 of NC_083319.1, read as the reverse complement.
GCCTGCCAATGCAGGGGACACGGGTTCAAGCCCTGGTCCGGGAAGATCCCACATGCCACGGTGCAACTAAGCCCATGCACCACAACTACTGAGCCTGCGTACCACAACTGCTGAGGCCCATGTGCCTAGAGCCCATGCTCCGCAACGAGAAGCCACTGCAATGAGAAGCCCGCGCACCACAACGAAGAGCAGCCCCCACTCGCCGCAACTAGAGAAAACCCACGTGTAGCAACAAAGATGCAATGCAGCTAAGAATAAATAAATAGAAAAATATTTTTTAAAAAAGAAATACATCCATGAAAAAAAGAAATAGAAGAAGAAAAAAAATTACATCCAATTTTATCTTTTTCCACATGTCTATCCAGTGGTCCCAATGCCACTTAGTAAAAAAGTTTCCTTTGCAAAAACAAATTCTTCCTAGCCTATAGTTCTAAATAAGAAAGGCAAAACAATAAAGCTTTAAGAAGATAACAAAGGAAAGTATTTCATAACCTGGGTACAGGTAAAGATTTTTTAAACAGAATGTAGATGATGGTAACTATAAAGGAATCATCCCCTGATGATTCTTATTTTTTCTAATAATTTGTTTCCCAATTTTAAAGACAATCATGAACTTTTAATTTCTTTCATAAAAAGGTTTACTTTTCTTTACTTACTACCTGTGTATTATTAGGCCTCTCTCTAACTCACTTTTCTAATTTGTAAAATTGGATCTGTGTCACTTTTCTTAAAGAAATGAGAAATTCATTCTAAAACACTATCACACTGTTTATCATATACATTATGATTAATAAAAACTAATTTATCTTTGATTATGTCAATATTTGTAAGTATAAATCTGAGTATTCTCACCTACTCCTAAAAATTGGCATCCTCTAGCTCTGATAGCCAATAAGAAAGGCAAGACAGTGATCTATCTTACCTGGCCCTAGAAACTGGCATCCTCGAGCCCTGACAGCAGCCCATAAGTTGGCAGACAATTGCTGAGGGTTCTGGTGCTGTAATATTAGTTCTGTTACAGTTCTTTCTCCAAGTGAACGGGCTGCTCGTATGGCTCTTACACGACCTTCTTCCTCCACCAGTTGACAGTTTACAAGTGTCACCAGTTTCCTTTGCATTGGACGGCTCAGTGCACTCTGGTTCAAACTAGCTACACCTTTAGGAAAAAAGGAAACTACAGTTTTTTTCAATCAAAAAAGACAAGTCAAATTTCATTATCTATTTAATGAAAATATCTAGTATTTAACTATTAAGCCACAATTCCTAATCAGTCCCCATAAGGTACTTTCATTTTTTAACAATGACTATTTTGTCCCTGTTCTCTGTGGTAACTGCAGCCTAATTTTTAGTTACTTCGAATTTTATTTGGGTATCCTATTCTCTAGGCTACGTGTGTCCCACAAAAGAGAGTAATTTGGGTTTATTTAGTCTATTCTTCATCTTCACTAAAACTATTGAAGATAAATTTAGACCTAAATAAATGAAAAAATCTAAATGTAATGATTAACAACAGCTCTAGTTTTGGGGGCTTTTTTTGTTGTTGTTTTGTATATAAAACATTTAGAACACGGTTTAATGACAAAATCTTAGATCCTATTCCCTTTTCAGATTCAAAGATATTGCTCCAGCAATTCTTCCCTCTCTCCCACATCATCAATTGTTCCCTTCCTACTTGATCATTTTCATCAACATACAGTAAGAACAAGCATGCTGTTATTTCATACATCTTAAAAAAATTAATAAATCTTTTTATTCATCCCTTTCCCCCTACCTGCTCTGCCCCATTTCTTTCCTCCGTTTTGCAGCAAATCCTCTAGAGTTGTCTATATTCACTATCTCCAAATCCTTGCTTCACAATCTTTAAAACCTACTCCAATCAAGTTTTTGCCACTATCTCTTGACCAAAACTGCTCTTCTCATAACAACAATTACCTCCTCTTTGCTAAATCAATGGTCAATTCTCAATCCTTATCTTATCTGACCTTTCAAGAGCACTCAACACAGATCACTCTTAACTCCTTTAAAAACATTCTTTACTTGGCTTCCAGAACACCTCTGTCTCTTAATTTTCTTCCTTCCTTCTTCCTTTCCAGTCTTCTTTGCTGATTTCATCTTTTCTTCTTGACTTCCTAATGTTAAACAGCCTAGGACCCAGTTTTTGTTTTCTTCTCTATCTATACTCACTACTTAGGTGATCTCATCCAGTCTTATTGCTTTAAATACTACCTGTATGTCAATGACTCCCAAAATTACAACTCATACCTCATTCCTTAACATATATCCACTGGTTACCTAACAGCATCCAAGTGAAGATTTGACATCTCAAATTCAACATGACCAAAACTGAACTCCTGATCTTCCTATCTAAACCTAATGTCCCTGCAGTATTCCTTGTGTAAATTGATGGTAACTTCTCTTTCCAGGTGCTCAGACCCCCAAACTCAGGAGTCATACTTGACCCTGCTCTTTCTTTCATACCCACATCCAATAATTTAGGAAATTCTCTTGATTCTACCTTCAAAAAACATCCAGACTGTCCACTTCTCACTAGCTGCACTTCCACTAACCTTGTCCCGTCAGCCAATACCCTGGTTCTCCCTTTGTCCTTCTACACTGAATTCTCAACAGAGCAGCTAGTGTGACCCTTTTACCATTAGTCATATCATGTCATTCCTCTGGCTCAAAATCCTAGAGTAACTCCCCAATTTCACTAAGAGTAAAAGCTCAAGTCTTTAAAATGGCTTGTAACTCTGTACAACATCTGGCCTCACCATTCCTTTTCATTACCTCATACTGCTCTCCCCCTCACTCACCCTACTCCAGGTACATTCTCCGTACATTATCCTGTTTTTGTTCTTTGAAGACACTAGGCATGCCTTGGGGACTTTGTTATTTCTTCTGCCTTGAACAGTCTTTTCCCAGTAACCTACATGGTTAACTACCTCACTTGTTTCATCTCAAGTTCGAAAGCTACCATCTTAACAAGGTCTACACTAATCACCTTGTTTAAAATTGCAACCCACCCTTTTCCCCTCACTCTGACATTTCTGATCCATTTAACTATACTGTTTTCTTTCCACAGCAATTATCATTTATAACATAGTGCCTGGTACTTAGGACATGCTCTTTAAGTATCTGTTCAATGCATGAATGAGGTAGATAGGATAAGTTTCTCAAGGAAGCCAGTGTCCAAAATATCCAACAGTGGAAAGCACAGAGCAGATACAAAATAAATACTTGATTAATTCACTCACTCAACAACTTTTTATTACATCTATGACCTGCTACCTACCTACAGAAGAGAATTTCATTTCTGTCTCAGCACTTAACTTACTGAGCTTATATGCCTATCTCCCCAATAGACTGTGGGCTCCATGAAGACCCTAACCTGTAAGTTATGTAAGTTAACTGTAAGTGCTCCATAAAATTTAATAAATGACTGAATGAATACATTGTCTTAGTAGGATTCATTAAAACTAATATTCTGCTATAGCACCATTAGTTTAATCAGTGAATATAAACATTGTATAAATCTCAATATGTAGTATGTCTGATGAATTCTTAAATTAATAACAATATTGATTATCTCTAGAAAATAGTATAATGTTCTCAATCAAAAAGATTTCCATGATCCCTTTAAGCAAACTCATTTATCAAAACTCAAAATTATTTAATAGGGTATCAACATCAAGTCTTCCAAAATTAATGTATTACCAAGTCCTACTCACCCATAAAAGTACTTTTTTATGAACTTACCTTTACCTCCACTTAGTGGTTTTAAGTAGAGTGCCAAATCCTCAACACATTTCTTTGCAACCTCATAGTGTTTATTCTCACCTAAATTACTTAACTTTACTGATTGATGATCTGGTACCTAAAAAACAAAGAAAAATTGAAGAAATACATTCATCCAGTTCATGCAATTGTTAATTTTATATTTGATAATAATCTTGGTGAGTATAAACTTCTAATACACAGACAATCAAAGTAGTTTAAGTGAAATTAAAGCCAAACACCTAGCCAATCTGCTTTCCAAGAACCAAGGATATCATACTTAATAGCATGGGCTGGGTGAATTAATGAGAGGAAAAAAGGAGGTAGTTAATTGTACAATGTATCAATGTTATTCCTCAGGGATGATAACTATGCTATAACTTTGAAAAATGTTAACATTAGGGGAAGCTGCAGAAAGTTAACAGGTTCTCTGTGTACTGTTTTTCGCAATTAAAAAAAGTATTTCAAAATAAAAAGTAGCAAAAAAAGGCAAGAACTTTTTTCCCCTAAGCACTTGGCACCTGCTTCCTATATAACTTACTTATTATATTGTTTATGGTCTGTCCCCCCTTGTTCTCAATGAAAGGTCAAAACTTGGGTAAAACCTTGGGCAGCTCTGCAACTGCTACAAATGATCTTGAGTAAATTATTTAACTGCTCCAAGTCTAGTTTGTACTGCTCAAGATGGTTTCTCTATCTGCAAAATGAAGATGAAAATCCCTATTTCACAGTGCCATTATGAAAATTCAATTTAATTCACAAATATTTATATTCATGGAGTGCTTACCACGTGCCAAGCAGTTATGGGCAGTAGGCATCTATCAGTGAGCAAAACAGACAAAATATCTTGCCCTTGTGTAGCTTACATTCTAGTAAAAAGGAAGCAGCCAATAAATTTTTTAAAAAAATAAATATATAGTATGATAGAAGGTGGTCAGTAAAAATTATACAGCAAGGATAAGGGGGATTTGAGAGTGTTGGAGGGGGATTGCAATTTTAACAGGGGTGGTCAGGATAGGCTTCCTTGGGAATCATGACATTTGAATATAGACTTGAAAGAGGAGAGAAAATGAGTATCTTAGGCAAAATAACAGTCACTGAAAAAGCCCTCAGGTGGGAACAAGTTTGGTACATCTGACAATTGGTTAGGAAGCCAGTGTGGCTTAAGCAGAAAGAGTGAGGACAGAGCAGGAGATAAGGCTGAAAAGGTAATAGAAAAGGTAATAGAAGTCATATTGTAAAGACCTGCAAGATAATTTAAGGACCAACTGAGAGAACATTTATAAGTGAAAAAACACAATACCTGACCTATAGCAGATGCTAAATGATAGCTAGTATTATTACAAATAATCTACAGTATTTTATTGAATCTAAGATGCCACTGTTTGCAAGAGGCACCATTGTTTTATGCACCATTAAGGAAAAAACTGCCAATTAATTTATGACACACTACTGATAAATAGATGCATCTTGATTTCAGAGTGTCTAACTGGATTATGAACACTGAAATGTGCTTTAAAAGGAAAACCTCAAATATCAAGACACTAAAGGAATGGAGTATTTTAATTCACTGAATTTTCTAAGAAGTGATTAATCAGAAAAATCCTTACTTCCTTGCTTTAATATGTAGTACATGAAGTACAGAATTTCATCTTCTTCCTCACCTGTAAAATGGGGATAATAACTACCAGAAGAACTATGACAAGAATTAGTGATAATAGATGTGGACTGCTTACTATCATACCTAACACAAAATAGGCCCTCATTATATGAAAATTATGATAAATCTAGGGTCTTGCTGATTCAGTAAAATGATAAATAAGATATGCTATTTCTATAGCATATGAGCATAAGCAGAAACTGCAGAATTTGTTACTGACACTCTAGAAATTGGTTTTCTATATATACATCTTATATATTTATATATACCTATACAGACCTATTTTCTCATTTATAATATCATCCTAAAAGTCAAGTGAAGTTTTAAAGAAAACCAAAAAACCTCCACTTAAGGGTTATAGATGGTTGATTTCTGGCCAAAGCTTTGATTACATTTCTTTTCACGCACCCTAATGACTAAATATTTACATATGCTTATACAAAAATGTTTCTTATCCACCAAAATCACTTAAAAACATAACTTTTGGGGCTTCCCTGGTGGCGCGGTGGTTGGGAGTCCGCCTGCCGATGCGGGGCATGCGGGTTTGTGCCCCAGTCTGGGAGGATCCCGCGTGCCACGGAGCGGCTGGGCCCGTGGGCCGTGGGTGCTGGGCCTGCGTGTCCGGAGCCTGTGCTCCACGGCAGGAGAGGCCACGGCAGTGAGAGGCCCGCGTACCGCAAAAAAACAAACAAAAAAAACAAAAACAAAACAAAACAAAAAAAACATAACTTTTGACCACAACACTGAATACAAAAAAGTATATAATTATATGCAATTTACAGTTTTGCATAAGGATTTATGACATTATCTAAAGAAAATCATTTGCGGAATACAATAATGAAAATCAGGTATCCTGAGTATTTTTTATGTCTCAAATATCCCTAAACATACTTTGTACCCCTTAATGAACAAAGTTCTATAATTATTACTTATATCAAACACGTAAAATCCTGAAAGGTTACCTGGGCTCCAACTAACTGGAGAAGTGCGAAGTTGACAGGAAGCACATCAATGTCTGTGTTGATGGCAGTCTGATCAAAAGGACAAGCTTTTCGGTGAAGTTTATTCAAGCAGGTCTTGCAAACAGTGTGTGAACAACCTAAACTGATGGGTTTGTGCACATTCTCATCAAATTCATTATAGCAGATTGGACAGGACAGAAATTCTGTCCATTGAGCTGCCTGCACAGGCATTGTGGAAGCTGGATGCTCGGGTTAGCAGTCTAGCAGATCATTATTTTGCTGGGTAGTGTTTTGTAAGCTGGAAATGGACAAAAGTAAGAATTAACCACATATTCATCATTCACCTTTCAAGAGTTAACTGCTTAAGTCAACCATCACAGCTTCAAAACCTAAAACACTTTTTTTAAAAAAATAAATTTATTTATTTATGGCTGTGTTGGGTCTTCATTGCTGCGTGCGGGCTTCTCATTGCGGTGGCTTCTCTTGCTGCGGTGTCCGGGCTCTAGGCGTGGGCTCAGTAGTTGTGGCGCACGGGCTTAGTTCCTCCACGGCATGTGGGATCTTCCTGGACCAGGGATCGAATCCGTGTCCCCTGCATTGGCAGGAGGATTCCCAACCACTATGCCACCAGGGAGGCCCAAAACCTAAAACAATTCTGAATAATTCTATATGCTTTGAACATCTTTTTCTTTAAATCTATTTGCTGAATTAAATTTCTTAAAAGTTTTTGTGCAGAAACAATATCCTAATAGTGCTCCTTCTGACTAAACATATTTATATCAGTTGCGCATCAAAGCTTTCATGTATTTTTCTTAATGACCACATCAAATAAACAGATTAACTTTCCACAATTTCATTTTCAGAAAAACAAATTACTTTGGATTGCTAATTAAAAAAAAAAAGTGTTTCCCTTGGATATCTACTACCCCCAAGCATAGTAAGATATGACCTAAGAGTTAGTGAACTCTGGAAATACTGATCCAAACAAAATCACGGTGAGTCAGGAGTGAAGGAACAGCTTTGCCACCTGAATGACCAAGTCAGTCAAGGATAGTTCACCTTGGCAGTTTCACGAAAGAGGAAATCTCTGGTCAGGACTTGACTATGAGGCTAACTAAGGTACTGAAAAAGTATGAGAGAAGACTGTTAATGATAGAGCCATTTGTCCATAAATGAAAGAATGATGCTAATCTTAAAATACAGTGCCAAAGTAAAAGAAAAAAAAAAGAAAATACAAATCTTGAATGTAATTCCCTACAATACTTTTGACAAAACATATCAGTTAGTGATATATATATATATATATATATATATAACCCCAAAACTGTCAGGTCCAATGAGCAAGATGTTGAAGAATAAAATAATATTCTTATCTAATAACTCTAAACAGAAAAACAGCAAAATACAGTTGACCCTTCAATAATGCAGGCTTGAACTGCCCAGGTCCACTTATACACATATAATTTTCTCTTTTTTTTAATAATGCTTTTTTTTTAAACATCTTTATTGGAGTATAATTGCTTTACAATGGTGTGTTAGTTTCTGCTTTATAACAAAGTGAATCAGCTATACATATACATATACATAACATATACATATATCCCCGTATCTCTTCCCTCCTGCGTCACCCTCCCTATCCCACCCCTATAGGTGGTCACAAAGCACAGAGCTGATCTCCCTGTGCTAATCTCCCTGTGCTATGCGGCTGCTTCCCACTAGCCATCCATTTTACATTTGGTAGATACACAGATATTTCTCAGTAGTAAATACTACAGTACTACGGAGTATGGCTGATTGAATCCACAGATGCAGAGGAACCATGGATGCAGATGGACAAGTATAAATTATATGTGGATTAACCCCAGCATTATTCAAGGGTCAACTGTTTAAATTTCTATCTTTATATATGCATATGATTAAAAGGCACACGGAAAAACATGACTGATTTTTCTTTTCTTATTCCTAAGATTAAAACATTCCATAATTTTTAATAAAATATTTAGTATCAAAACCTCTAATTTAAAATCTTTAGATCCTGGGACTTCCTTGGTGGCACAGTGGTTAAGAATCCACCTGCCAGTACAGGGGACACAGGTTCGAGCCCTGGTCCAGGAAGATCCCACATGTTGCGGAGCAACTAAGCCCATGTGCCACAACTACTGAGCCTGCGCTCTAGATAGAGCCCGCTTGCCACAACTACTGAAGCCCGCGTGCCTTATAGCCTGTGTTCCGCAATGAGAAGCCACCGCAATGAGAAGCCCACGCACCGCAACGAAGAGTAGCCCCCGCTCGCCGCAACCAGAGAAAAGCCCGCGCACAGCAACGAAGACCCAACGCAGCCAAAAATAAATACATAAATAAATAATTTTAAAAATATATATAAAAATTAAAATACAATCTTTAGATCCCGAACTTGAACACTCTACATTTCACAAACTTTCTGCATCGTTCAATTCAAAACTTATATAAGTCTGACAGATGCTCTCTGGTGAACAAGAAATCTAGGTATTTAGGGCAATTATCAGCCAATACTTTATTTCATAAGAACGTTTACTAATCCAAATATATTAGTGCCACAGAAATTAGATGTTTAAAATGTAATCAGATTCAGGACAGAAAAGTGTATAACTGATTCTCAAATAACCCCACACTCAAATGAGGAATTCTATTAGCCTTTATTGTGCTTTTTATGTTCAAAAAAACTAAGGTTTTAAAAAATACCCTGGTAAAAATGAATTACAGAACTTGTTGTGTAAAAAGCACCTACACAAACTTTTCCTCAAACAGCTCTGATGCAAAGTATCTAATATCTTTATTTATAAACTACCCAAATCTTGCAAACTATGTTTACTTTATTTTACACATTTCACTTTCACATTTCCGCATCTGTCAATGCCATCAATCTTAAAAAGTCTGCTTCGAACTTCAGAGATGAGCACTGAGCAGGTGAACACATCACTCCTTGAAACTATTCAACATTTTTAATGTTTAGTCTTCTAGGCTGCCGAATTATACAAGGAAAAGACCTTTAAGGAAGGATGAATTTCATGTTAAATCTAGTGCTGAGAGCCCTAATTTAGTTAATAACTTGAACTGATAAAATATTTATCAAAACAAGACACTGCATCTATTTTTTTCTTAATGGCCACCTGTTTGGAAATGCTAATTCTGTGGGTTAGGATACCATGGGCCACTGGGTAATAGGAAACTAGTAGCAAATACTCTTTCCTTACTTAGTTTTCCAAGATCATCCTGAAATGCTTTACGTTAAAGTTAATCAGTGGGGGGAGAAAAGCCCTTTCAGTTTGAAACAAACATAAAAATGCTGCCTTTCATATTTTCGCCTACTAGTTTTGAAGTGTTTCAAATTATTCAGGAATACACTTGATAGTTTTAATATCTCATATGTGTTTCTAGGTCTAAGAACAGCAGATGTTTTAATATAATTAATGCTGAGACATTTAACTTCTAGCAGAAATCAAATAAATACCTTTGAAAGAAAAAAATATTTGCCAAATTCTCCTTCTGCTATGTGTCAGATTCTAACTTTCTGAAAGGAAAATTACAAACTGAACTTTCCTGGTAAGATACCAGAAACGGTTTGACTTTTTAAAATGTTTTTCCTCAGTACCACTGTTGATAAATTCTAGATTCCTCAATTATGATAAAGACAAAATAAAATTTTGTCTGAAACACCGAAAGGTTTAATTAGTGATGACAAAACTGACCTTTCATTCCTTTCAAAGGCACTCTGTAAATGTTTACCTAGAAAATATTTTTATAATTATCAAAAATGATAGCCTACTGTCTCTATAATTTATTTTTTTAAAAGCATCTAAATGACCCATAGCAAGCTAATAATATATATTGATGTGTAGAACTCGCAGGTTTATACTAATACATGCCATAGTAACTTACTTGAAACTATGAAAGTTTTAAATTGCTAATAACATTTATATTTAACAGTAAAGTAAGCATCCATCCTAAAGATACTCCCAAAACATCTCAAACTGAGATAAAATGGCTTAAAAAGCCCATACCTCTAGATATATAAAGGGACTACTTAAGAAAAACATTCAAATTAAATTATTTGTATTAAGTCATTTTATTTACTAGTTACTAAAATTGAAGAACAACAAGATAAAGCATAGGAGTGAGAAATGCTATATTAGAGAGGAGACCTTAAACAGATTTTTACTCAAGAAATTTTTCAGGCTGTAAGTTCCTTGTAATGCGTACTAACTCATAAAACAGGAAGAGTAATAGACACCTCTTACATGATGCAAATTAGAAATTGCTTTATTAAAGGCAAACTGCTTATCACCTAAGTACTTTCATTTTCTTAGTCCACCATGATATTATGCACTCAGTTCAGGACTATGAAACATGATTTTAAAATGTCAGAGTAAGGTTTATGCCCCATTCACTACTGTATAATCAAAAAATACAGTATTTCACAATTCTCTTTATACAGATGTAAACATTAGGGCTCAGGTCTGTTAATAAAACATAGTTTTCATTTTAGTTCACCCATGTGAGAAACTTAAGCTACTGAAATGCACTGTAACAGTACTTCTCAATTCAGAAACCTTAAAAATAATTAGTTTTGGACTTAAAAAATTATATTTAAAGCATCATAGGTACAATTTAGACCTTAACCTATAAAACTAACAAACAAAACCAATGAAAATAATCTGTAAGTTCTAAAACTCAGTATTCAAACTTATGAAAAGGACTGGAAAAAAGGAACTAAATTACAATGTTAAAGACTATTGGGCTTCCCTGGTGGCGCAGTGGTTGGGAGTCCGCCTGCCGATGCAGGGGACACGGGTTCGTGCCCCGGTCTGGGAAGATCCCACATGCCGCAGAGTGGCTGGGCCCGTGAGCCATGGCCGCTGAGCCTGCGCGTCCGGAGCCTGTGCTCCGCAACGGGAGAGGCCACGACAGTGAGAGAGGCCCGCGTACCGCAAAAAAAAAAAGACTATTATACGTGCTTCAGTATATGTTATGAAAGATATATGACCCAAGTTTTACTTCTAAAATCCACTATGGGGTTGAACTCAGTTTTTTAATGAGATTTAACTTTCAATGCCTTCTATTAGAACAGTAATGGGATAATTTTCTATTTTAACTAATATAACCAATAAAGTTTTGCTACTTTAGTGATGACTACCTGAAAAATACTTTTTTTGAGATAGAACTTAATTACTCACTTCTGCCTATCAAATAATGGCCACTGGATAAATTTACCCTTCATATTATCAAAGTCTTTAGCCTTTTGGTTATTCTGATTATAAGAAGACATTCTGGCAGGAAATTTTCGGTTTTCATGCATCTACTTCTATTCAGATAATTTATTTCTTGGAAGAGCAGTACTCTAGAACTGCACTGTCCAGCAGAAATATAATGTGAGCTACAAGTAATTTAAAATATCTAGTAGTTGGGAGGGAGGCTCAAGAGGGAGGGGATATGGGGACATATGCATGCATATGGCTGATTCACTGTGGTGTACAACAGAAACTAACCAGTATTGTGAAGCAATCATACTCCAATAAAGATCTATTAAAAAAAATAAAGAAAAAATAAAATATCTAGGAGTCACATTAAAAAAAGGAAAAACAGGTGAAATTAATAATAATTTATTTAACCCAATTTATCCAAAATATCATTTCAACATGTAATCAATATAAAAAATTATATTTTTAATTCTTTTTTTTGGACTAAGTCTTGAAATCTGGTGTGTATTTTACACTTATAGCACATCTCAATTCACACCAGCCGCATTTCAAGTGCTCAATTGCCACATGTGGCTAGCGGCTAGTGTTGGACTGTGCAACTCTAGAGTACTTAAAATTATAAAGTAATACTCAAAACTAATTTTTATTAAGAATTTGAGGTTAAAGTTACATCTACACTTAGGAAGGTTTTCATAAAACTAAAAAGCCTGAAGATCATAAAGATGTAACTTAACATTTATGAGACTAGGTGCAAAGCATTATTTTAAATTTTCAGCTGGCTTTATTTTACTACATGCTTCCTTTTTGCATCAATAGAAAATGAAACTTCAACCCAGTCCAACCAAAACAATAAACAAGTACTTATTATAATAAGATCTTATTGTAAGTTTATTTATCATTATTTGATATTGCATACAATGTGGAAGTTCTATTTCTGAATATAAAATTCTGTGTAAAGAAAAATGCTTTCCCTCCCAAAAGAATTTTTTTGACTTTTTTTAAACTGGAAGACACAGCAAACTACAAAAGCAGAGAATGAATTAATGAAAACATATGAACAAAGAACATAAGTCTTCTTAAATGTCAGGTTGACCCCACAGTAATAACAGATCAGGAGTAACTCAAAGAATCCACTAATGAACACGACTGCAATTAAATCCTCAAATAGGCGCCAATCTGAATTATAACATCTGCTTTTTCTAAACATGTCTGGAATGTATGTTTAACATTTTGTCCTTCTAGCTATTTTCCAAACTCTAAAAATTTGGAAAACATCAATCTCCAAATCAACAAAAACAGCAATATTGAAAGATGGTCTTTGACAGGATGTAATGGCCTCGATTTCTTCAAGAACTGAATGTGGAAGTAAACAACATAAGAAAGGGATGTTATGTTAGAACAGTGGTGCAGCTTTTTAGACAGATAAAAGAATCCATGAAGTCTTCTTAATGTTGCGAGAAGCCACAACTAAATTTTTATGTTTAACTATAAACAGGCTGCACAAAGCTAACTAAAATACTTCTTTCTTTGCTTTTGGGTATAATTATATCAATTTAGTGTAGCAACATTAACTTTCTTAAGTTAATCAAAAGTTCCTATTGGAACTTAAAAGTTTGACTAATACAAAAATAGAAAAAAGATTACTCAAGCACTTTATTTGGGATACAAAGTCATTCTAACACAGGTGGTGGGAGGAAAGTAGGAATTAAAAAGAAGGGGCCTAGCTAAGGGGAGAGTAGGAATTAAAAGGGAACTAGGTAGTTATTTTAAAAACAAAAAAAGAGGGTGGGAATCATGAAATTAGATCTACTTTATGTCAGTGATTACTTGAGGCTATTTTGATGTCAAGGTTCTATCTGCTGGTATCTTAAACTGTTCTGTGATTCCAAGGATGGAAATGACAGCTACCCCCATCTTCTTCCTTCCTGAAAGCTAAGAATAGAGAAAAGTAGAGCTGCTTCTGAGAAACAAAGATGCTTTCTACCATTCTTCTAAGATGGTGGAAGAGTCTCCTTAAGAGGCTTCCCCAAGAAGGAAAAATGAAGGAGGGAAAGAAAACCATAGCAGAATTCCCTGGCTGTTTCAACGCCATTGCTCCGTCACAACCACTGTGCAACCACTCTGGTCCGGCCCTCTCCCTCCCAGGAGGTTAAGCCCTCCCAGGGCATTGTTTAGCCAGGGTCCCTATTTACCACTCAGATCGCCTCCACCATTCCTGCTTTAGGATCTCGGGAAGCCCCAGGGCAGAAAGCCGAAAAGCCAGGAAAGGACTTGGTTTCGAGGACCTCCTCCAACCCCACTCTTACTAATTGGTGTAGAAAAGGGAGAGGGAAGCCTGGTCTTTGCTTGCATGGGTTCCTTAGGGGCAGAAGCGTCCCCTCGGCCGGTGTCGACCGGAGGTGGCCATTAGCGCCGGGCGCTTGGTACTGAAAAAGCCCTACCGGGGCGAGGGGCCTCCTCCGGCCCGAGACTCCGGGCCTGGTCCGGGTGTCAGGTGCGGCCCTCGGTTTCCTACTCTCGGGGCACCGGCGACGACAGCGCACAGACCCCGGGCTGAGACCGGTCACCCGCCCGACCGCCGGGGACCTGGGACCCAGGCTGGCCCCGAGCCGCATCGTGCCCGCCCCCGCCCTACCTGAGGGGGACCGGGCGGGGTCGCTAAGGGCCGCTCCCGGGAGCCCCGCGACCGCGCGGCTCGGCGACGGAGGCGCCTCGTCTCGCCGGGGCAGAGCTCGGCGGCGGCTTCACGGCCTCAAACTCCATCGGGAGGTACAGGGACAGCCCCGTTGGCGGCGGCGGAGGCCGCGACGGGGCTTCCTCCTCCCTCCGCCTCCGCCTCCTTCTCCTTCTCCTCCTCCTCACCAAGGAGGCGGACCTGGAGGGATTCCGACCTAGTTCTCGCGAGAAGATACTCCCCACCTCACGCGAGATCACGCCTCACCGGGAGCTGGGGAGGTGGAAGGGAAGCGTAGTAGCCCCCGCCCCCTGGACTGCGCATCAGTTTTCCTCGGGTCTACAGAACGACCCCTTCACGTGACTAGGGAGCTCTGGAGCACTGTGGGAGGTGCTGTTAGGAGGCCTGGGCAAGCCGAAGAGCTTGATGGGAAACTCCCTGTACATTCATATGCGCCTCGAGCCAGCCTCCTAGACACTGGTTTGAGCCAGTGTCTGACTCCCACTGTGGAAGGCGTGGTATGGATTGAGCATAATCTGAGGCATCTGTATTATATTGTACTCACTCTCTCATAATTAAATGCTGACAGGTTCCCTCAGTCTCTCCACATAGGAGCCAAGCAATCTCCCTATTTTATTTAAAAAAAAAAATTTGTTTGCCTGGCACTAACGCCTTATCCCTTTGTTAAAGAGAGAATTCTGGGCTCTTCAGAAGATGGCAGGGATAAAAATTCAGTCACAAATTCTGGCGTCAATATCTCAATAAATATTTGTTGAAGGATTTCTTTTCATAGTAAACTGCAAGGTAGAATTTATTGTTTTTATAGATGAAGAAGCAGGCTGGGAAGAGGGATCAGGGAAATACATTAGTGGACTATATTACGTGCCAGGTCCTGAGTTACATAATAAAATTTTTAATTTTACTATTTTGTTTCACATGCTCATCAAAATAATCCTAAAAGGCAGATACTATGTACTCTGTTACTGATGAGATACTGAAAAACACAGGTTAAGAAAATGGCCATGAATTTTAATTAAACAAGTCACTTTCCAATGTGAAACCAGATGTCCAACAAGAGCGTTTATGGAAGTAAACCCACCACAAATTAGAAGACATATGGAAAAGTAGTTTATAAACTATAATGAGTTTAAATATATATACACATATGGTTATTACTACCCAGATGGCAGGAAAACATCAGTGTTTTTAAAAAAAATATTCATAGGCCACATCAAAGATTTTCTTAATGCATTTTTATCCCTTTCAGTCACTTCTCTTTATGAAATATATGCCAACCCAATAGAAAGGTTCCCAACAATGATTCATTTGGTTCACTGTTTTCCATTCAACTAGATAGCGATGGATATATACATATCTTTTTTCCATTCCACTGGACAGTGGTATGTGATAATGTGATATTATTTTTCAAAGGTGACCTGATCACACTTAAAATTTCAATTCCAATTCTCCTTCCCTCCCTGCTTTATTTTCTCCAACTCCGTTTTCAAAATCTGACAGTACATTGGTTTTACTTGCTTACTGTCTGTCTCGCTCCAGTACAACACAAGTTTCTTGAGAGTAGGGATTTTTGTCTGTCTACCTAACTTCTAATACAGGTATATATTGTAAAGACTCTGTAAATATTTGTTGAATGAATGATTAAATGAATAGCCAGGAAAAATAGTTTCCTTTAAAATTCACAGATTAGACAAAAGACAAAACTCTCCATTCCCATCTCCACTTTATTATTTCTTATGTAAACATATAGGATAGTTACATCCAGGGAAAAATGGCAAGGATTTTCTCTTACACCAAAGTAACAACTGTCTTTCCAAGATCCTTTATACATAAATCCAGTAAATGAAGAGGCTGAACCAAAACATGCTGCATATTTTTCCCACCATATCAGAAACACAAAGAACTAAAAGTGAATGTTTTCAGTGAATAAATTCAACACTTTACTTTGCCATACCTGCATTTTAAAAAAAGATTTCATTTTCCTGAAATTGTTTAGAAACATCATGCAAACAGACACTCTCCTAGGAATGATTTGAGATCCCTCTGTGCTACCGAACAGGAATAAATAATAATAAATAACAACCATCACTTTCACAAAACACCCCTTCCCCCTAAGCAAAAATCTCAAAGTGCTTACAAAAAATTTCACGAGAATCTTACAAGGCACACATAAAGCATAAACATAGTACAACCATAATTTTTTCAAACATCAAAGATAGATACCAATTTCTAAAAGAAATAGTTTATTACTATTCTTTTACTCTCCCCTCCCATTTCCATCCCTCCCCCACAAAATTTCATCCTAGGAAGCAAAAATAAGAAAAGTACTTCAATCACAAACTATTTCTGAAAGGGAAGTGTTCTCATGCCTACAAATGGCCAATCATAGGTCAAATGGGAAAGAAAATTGAGCGCTGTGCTATCAAATTCTCCAGTGGAAGAAAAACACTCTTTAATTTAGAAAAGTTCTGTCTCCAATGGAGTACTAAATAGCAACATTCATAAAGACACAAAACTCTCCTCACTTGCCTTTCCCTCTGTTCTTAGAAACTCAGGAAGATTTAAATATAAAATCATAGAATTTTAGACCTGGAAATGATCTTACAAATTATCAAGATCAAAGTTGTTATTTTACATATAAATTTAAGAAAAGCTCAAGGAGAGGTGACCTACCCAATGTCACTAACTAGTGACCTGGGAATTATGAAGTTGTTTTTCTTATCTAACACTAAAGCTGGGTTACTTAAAATCTCTCCCAGAGTTAAAAATCTATAAAGAACATATTTTTCACAGAAGTATCACAAAAAAGATATTTAACATTTATAACAATCAACATGTGATTCATCACAAAATTCATTAAATGGTACAAAGTATATTACATTTTAAAATGTGGAAGGGCTTCCACAGAAACTAAACGTAGCAGAAATTCTAAATAAAGCTGAGGTGAGTAGAGGAGGAACAGAACATCTTGAAATAAGATGTATCCAGTCAGCCTTCTTTACAAATAGTTCCTGTGTTTTAGAAAATATGATTTTCCCTGCACTATATTTTTATCTTGCTATAACAACAAAAAGTTTTGTGTTATATGTGGACAGGGATATTAGAGAGCGATGGCTCATAACACAATTTGAAATATTGCTCTCAGTGAAATAACTACACAGTCATCGTTTTGCTTTTGGCACATTTCTGGAAATACAGAATAAAACTCCAGGGAGGGCTTCTTTCTAGGGTAAATTTGTGCTGTGCCGTACCCTGCTACCCTTCCTGTTGGTGTGGGACTCTCTAGGGACCTAAAATCCCAGCACCTGGCCCTCCGCCCCAAGTAAATCCGGATGTGGCCCTTACTGGTCAGATTTATTCCAGGCCTGAGTGCATTCTTCTTCTCTTCTCATATATTGGAAAGTTTATTTGCCTGCAGGATCTCGGTTCCCTGACCAGGGACTGAACCTAGGCCACAGCAGCGAGAGCCCAGAATCCTAACCACTAGGCCACCAGGGAACTCCTGGGCGAGCGTGATCTGAAGCAAAGTGTGGGAAACCTCACCTGTCGGTCTCTGTGGGAGATGACTGTGCAGAATCCCTCCTGTGACTGTCGGCAGCAGTCTATTCCACATAGTGAGGTCGCCCATGTGTGCATGGTTGTGGCACAGGAAGAGGGTATGCTGATTCCAAGCATTAAACAGTACCTTTGAAACTTTCAAGATTGGCTTCAACAGCCTAAGGAAGATGCCTGGAAGAGGAAAGAACTGGAGTCTGGGATCGCTCTTTCTCAGGAACGGTTGACCTTTGAGGAGGTGGCTATAAAATTCACTCAGGAGGAGTGGGAATACCT
The DNA here is from genome assembly GCF_963455315.2 of Globicephala melas. NCBI lineage: Eukaryota > Metazoa > Chordata > Mammalia > Artiodactyla > Delphinidae > Globicephala > Globicephala melas. The sequence goes on along the minus strand of NC_083319.1, from coordinate 12,607,318 downwards.
GGACCCTGCTCAGAGGGCCTTGTACAGGGACATGATGGTGGAGACCTATAGGTCTTCTCTGAAGAAGATCTTCACGAGGAAGACCTTGCTAAATTGATCGAGCTCTGGGGAAATCAGGGACAAGCAGTCAAGAGAGCGGAGCCAGATGAAGGAGCGCCTGGCGGCCCTCTCTACTCACGTTACAGAGCTGGAGGAAATCTGTACACGGCCAGAGAAGACCTCATTAAATCTGAGGAAATGAACACGAAATTGAAAGGAGATGTCCGTGAAACTGAGGCTAAAAACTGCCAGTTGCAAGAACGCCTGCAGCTGGCACAGCAGGAGCTGCAGCAGACCCTGCAGATAGCAGAGGTGCTCCCCAAGGTGGAGGCAGAGCTGGCCCAGAGTGTGGCTGCACTCTCCAAGGCAAGGCAGAGAGAAAATGAATGAAGAACATGATGTTTATCGGACACTGTTGACAAGCTTCTTTCAGAATCTAACAAGAGGCTTCAGCTTCATCTTAAAGAGAGAACAGCTACTCTAGCAAAGAAGTCTCTCCTACTAGAAGTTGAGAATGCAAAAACGCAGTTAGAAGAAATGCAACATGGTAAGGATCAGCTAAGACTAAACCTGGAAGCCCTGAGAGCTTAACTGGACCAGACAAGGCTGAGAGGAGCTCCATCACCAAGGCCGACCCCACTTGGGCAGTGTCCCAGATGTCAGGTTCCCCGTGGCAGATGGGCCTGCAGACTCCTTCAGCAGCAGCGTGGTGTGGCTGCACCCCCAGAAAGGCTGGCTGCCAGGGCTGAGTGAGGAGACTTCCAGGCCACCAGCTTCCCGAGAAGCGGTACAAGATGACAAAATGACCATAAAATGTGGAACCTCGGCCCCCTCCTCCCCGCTGTCCCTTCGGCTGGACCAGATGCACAAGGAGGTGCTGCACACAGCCAGCCCCGAGAACACCAGGGATGTGCACAACTCAAAAGGTTTGCAGGATGGCCCCGTGAGCAACCCCAGCAGTAGTAACAGCAGCCAGGACTCGCTGCCCAAAGCCCCCAGGAAGAAGGTCATCAAGTCCTCTATCAGCTCCTTGTCTGACAAGAAAGAAAAGGGCCAACCTGGACATCTTGGCAAGGAATCGTGACGACAAGGTGGTAATGCAGAGACAGAAAACTCATCTCAAGATGCCTTGGGACTCAGCAAATTGGGAGGACAGGCTGAAAAAAATCGTAAACTTCCAAAAAACAAATGATCCCATATCCAACCACTGCCCGACAGCGACCACTTGGAGACCCAAGTTCCCAACCACTGAGTTGCTTGAGCCTCATGAGCACGACATGTGAGAAACCTGCTGGCAAAAACAACTTTTTATTAAAATCGTTTTCAACTTGTTAGGAGGAAACATAAGTGGCCCACAGAACTGTACGCTTTTATCTTAAACCTGTTCAAGACAGGAACCTAAAATGAGCATTTTAATGGTACAGGGAAGCACCCTCCCCTGCCCTGGCCCTGGTGCTCCCTGTGCAGACAATTTTTATTTATGAGTGACTGGAAAACAGTGACTAAAAGAAGTAGGAGGTATATAATTCTCACCTAACAGGAAGTCCAGAGGGTGCAGTGGGGTGTGATGGATCCTCTGCTCCTTCTACCTCCATGACCACTTAATCTTTATTGTCCTTACAGCAACTCTAGCATTGTGCATTTTTTTCAGTCAATATCCCCATAAAAAGAAAAATGTTTTTTTGCTTTCTCTTTTTATTGTATCTCTATGAGATGATGGATCCTTACTAAATTTACTGCACTATTTCAATATATGTAAGTCAGAACATTATGCTATACACCTTAAGCTCATAAAGTGATGTATGTCAAGTACATCTCATAAAACTGAGGGGGAAAAGGCAAATAGAATACTTCAGGAAAAATGAAAAAAGAAAACTATAGGGAGGGTTATAAAAATTGCATTAATGTAAATGAAAAAAGTTATTAAGAGGATACTAATAGCTACCCATATTTAAACTGCTCATCTAGTGACAGTAAGAAAACTAATATATATTGCCAATTCAAGACAGAAAAAGGAATGAACTACTGACACACACAGGAACACAGATGAGTCTCAAAGGCATTACGCTGAGTGAAAAAAGCATACCAAAAGGGAACATGCTACAGATTTCCCTGGTAGTCCAGTGGGTAAGACTCCGTGCTCCCAATGCAAGGGGCCTGGGTTCGCTCCCTGGTCAGGGAACTAGATCCCACATGCATGCTGCAACCAAGAAGTCTGCATGCCGCAACTAAAAGATCCCGTGTGCTGGAACTAAGACCCAGTGCAGCCAAAAGAAAGAAATAAATCATAATTTTTTTTAATAAAGAGGAACATACTATAAGGTTCCATTTATGATATTTCAGAAAAGGCAAAATTATAGTGATGGAGAACTGTTGCCTGGGTTTAGTGCTAGGATGAGGAGCTGACTACAAAGGGGAAGCATAAAGGAGTTTTGGAGGGTGATGGAATGTTCTGTATCCTAATTGCAGTGGTGGTTGCATAAATCTGTACACATGTAAAAATTCATAGAACTGTACACCAAAAACAAAGGTCAATTTTACTGTACGTTAACGAACAAATAAAATAAATTTCAAAAAGGAAACAGAAAAAATATCTTAGAGCTTCATGCCAATGGTATAATTCTACTGGCCACAAAATTATTAAATGTAACCGTATTAAATAAAATCAAGAAACCTAGGCCCAATTAATCATTTCTAAAATATGTATACTAACAACTCATGGAAATATTATTGTAAGGAATATTAGCTTATGTATAAGGAAAGTCTGCTACTTCCAAATGAATTTGAATTGTGTTCCTTTATGGTTTAAAACAATAGATACCTTGGTGTTTAGTTTGGAATCCAATAGAGTTGGTAAAAAAAAAATTCACCAGTCCTGTTTTTAAAATCACTAATAATGGGTAATAGCATGTTTTAAAATTTATTTTCTCTTCCCATTATTCTAATTTATTGAAGTTATGGTATGGTTGGATTTTACACTTATATCAATTACCTAGAGACTCAAAGTCAGAATCTGGAAATAATGCTGGTCCTCTGTCACTAGAATCAAGAATATTTAAGAGGAACACTATTTCTCTAGGTAAACCACTGGGACTTATATATAATGTATGAGATGAGACAGCATCCTCTCAGCTTTAACATGTCTCCCACACTTTGGAACTGGTAGTACAAGTTCAGAAAGAATAACTTGTGTAGGTAGACCAAAAATAAGACCCAAAGATAGGGTTGGAAATGCAATATTACAAATGCTGCATTTCTATAGAAAGACTTGCCTAACAGAATGATGTAAGGCTTACATAGCAAGGTGTGATTCTAATTATAGTCGATTTTGCCTTTCCAGATCATGCCTGGGTAGTTTTTCGCCACTGCTTCTGCCATGGACAGAGGTTAAGTGCTTTTTGAGAGCAGATTTGTGCTTGAAATCCATGTCACAACAGTGGCATTTGTATGGCCGATCCCCACTGTGTATGTTCAAGTGGTCTTGAAGTGTGCTTTTAGCAGTAAATGTCTTCAGGCATACAGTACACTGAAAGGGCCGTATGCCCATGTGCCCTCGAATGTGCCGGTTGAGATTTTTCTTTTGTGTAAACGTTTTCCCACACTGTAAGCATAAGAACAGTTTATGCATCTTAAGGTGGCGCAGATAGTTTTCAACGTGAAGAAACCCCCGAGGGCACCGAGGGCACTGGTGCCTCAGGGAAAAAGCATCCTCTAGATTCTGAATCTCATTCACTGTACCATGACTTCCTTCAGTATTCTCACAAAATAAGCCCTGATCTTGATTCCCAGGAACTTCTGCCACTCTGCTCTCAACTGTAGAATTGATCAGTGAATGCTGTGTTTCCGAGAAATACATGCTTGCTTTTGAAGAGGTACAAGGCTGTGATAACTTCCCATTTTCTACATCCCCAGTACTGATAGATTCCACATGGAGGATACGAATTTCATTGTCTTTAAAACCTATGTCTACTGAAGACAGCTCTGGTGACTTCATTTCCTTTCTTTCTGATGTCAAGCTCTCTACTGCAGACTGTAAAGCATTGCTTTCTTCTTCTTTAACATGGAAATCTATGTTCACAGGACTATCCTCTGAAATTTCAATGATCTCACAGTCTTTATCTGAATTTTCTTCTTCATTCTTAACATCTGGATCAGAGGATTGACACAGGTCAGCATGTTGATTGTTATTTTTCATAGTAAGATCAATTTCCAGATATTTTGACAAAGCTTCTGTGCACTTTTCCACAATGTGAACCATCTGAAGGTAACTAGCAGCAGTCAAGTATTTCAAAAGCTCTTTCCTTTTAACTTCAAGTGCTCCAGTGTAGCAAGAGAGCAACAATTTTCTGCCAACTTCTGCACTCTGCAAGATGGTGATTCTGACATGTTTTGACTGCGTGAGTAAAAACTGATCTCTCATAAAAGTGGAGCAAGCAGCTAAAATCACCTTGTGCCCCTGGAACTCAGTGTCATTAATATAAATTGACACATCACAAAATAAATTCTGCTGTCTCAAGAGATTCATTTTCTGCAAGACTACATCTCCTTGCTGTTCAAACTGGAAGTGCAGAACATCAGACTCAGCAGCCATGGTCACAATCTAAGCAAAATAAAACATAAACATTGATGTAAGGATCGGGGATGCTTTCCTACGCTGTGATAGTAAAAACAAACAATTAAAAAATCCTAAACCTAAACTGGGTAAAAGACAACTCAAATTCTAACCTGGGCGCTAAGAGTGAACCCCTATATAACCATCTCAAGACCCAGAAAAATAAAACGCATTTCTCTATGCTCTTGTGGTACATTTTTCATACTTTTGTTACAGAACTTATTACGTTGAATTGTACTCAACAGTTTCTATGTCTTTCTCCTCGACTAAACTGTATGTGCCTTGTGGTCAAGGACATTGTTAATGCCCACTACTAAGTGGACTTAACTCAGTTTCCCAAACTAGAAACCTTAATGTAATTTCCAAACTTCCTACGCCTCATCACTACTGCAGGTCTTCCTTCTGTTCACCTGGACCAATGCAGTCTCCTTGATACCACACTCTCCTACATTCCAAACTACCCTCCTAAGTACCACCAGATTAACATCTTTTAAAACTTTTTTAAAAATTCTATTTTACTCTTCTGCTTTAAATCCTCCATTGCTCTCCTCTACCTCCAGGACAGCCTAACCTTCTTAGCAAATACAAGATCTTTCATTATTTGGCCTTCACCAACGTTATGGCTTTACCTTTCCTCTATCTTTTACACTGAAGCTTCTTTGATATTTAGATTTTCACCACTGGCCAGACAAGAAGACCCAATTACACCTCTGCACATGTTACATTCGCGCTTTCAGCTAGTGATTTGGCTGAAGGCTCAAATCAAGTAAGATTTATCCACCCGTCTCCCGGACAGAGTCAGTTGCTCTCAGAACACCACGAAAAGGAGCCTGGCTCATCTGAGTTCCTGCAGCGAGCACAGGTGCAGGCACAGAGCAGGGGCAGCTTCGGGAATATCTGTTGAACTGAATCCGTACCACAGGTGGCCTGGAAGATCCTCCAGTTCGCCACATAGGTCTTCCCGAGCCAAGCCTGCCAGGACCAAGGTCCTGACGGCCAGGTGCCTGCAGCACCCCTCCAGCCACTCCCGGGCCGCGCCTCGCTGCTGCCCTCCTCCTCCTCCGCCTCCTCCTCCGGCTTCCCCACCTGCCGGAGTTTCCCACGCGCTCACTCACCGACTCAGAAACCAGAGCCGAGCTTTCCACTGCAGCGGCGGCCCAGGCCGGAAGGTGGGGTCAGCCTGGGAGGAAACACATCCGGTGTCAACTAGCTTCATTCTTTACTGGGGCCCGCTGGGCGTCCCGGAAGGACATCCTGAGACAGTCTCCCTTACTCCCCCCACGCCTGGAATAACAGAAAAGCCCCCGAATTCTGGCAAGTCCCATCTCTCCTGTCCCACTTTCGGTACTCAAGCCGGTCCCCTCCGTGAGCTCTCTTCAACATCCGAATAGCAGACGGGTTGTGAAGTTGGGGTACAGCGCGTCTGTCAGAGTACCCAGCACCGGGACCCCTGGGAGGCCCTCCCGGATTATTAGGGGCCAGGTCCTCTGCTTACCCTGAAATATACAATTTAAAAGGTGGCGGAGGTAAGGAGAGGAGAGTGCCATCGGGATCAGTACTCGAGATTGCCTAGCTAATGCCCCATCAGGATCTAGATCCCACCTCACCGCTCAACCTATCGCTTCCTCCCCACGCCCCTACCCCTCTCACTTCCTTGGCAAACCCAGGCCTTCTATCTCAACCGTTGGCCCGGCTGTTCCTCCAACATGCCCTATCCCTCCTACCACTCATCCTTCAAAATCCCATTCATCCATCGTTCATAAATCACATCATCCCTGAAGCCATCCTGAACTGCCCGTGAATTACTTGGCTCCCAATTGGGAACCAGTAAACCCTTTGGCTGCCTTAGTGACGGCAATTATCGTACCTGTATTGAAATCTGTGTCCCACCTAGGCAGAGGTATTTAGGACAGTGACTTACTGCTCCTTGCATTCCCGAAGTCTAGAACTTGGTAGGCATCAAGGATTTGCCAAATGAAGGAATGTCTCAGCTAATTCTTAAAAGCAGTTGCTCCATCCCCTCAGTCAATAGCACAGGAGGAAGTAACTGACCCTAGTAACGATTTCTGGTTAGCCCAGATTTGCTTCTGAAGCCAAGCTCAGCGTGCTTGATTAATGTCTTTTCAAGAATAGGAGTGAAGAAAGCATTCCTGCATTCAAATTCAAGCAATTGGAAAGGGAAGCAGGAGGGGAGAGAGAAAATAAACCACTGACACCAGAGCTTTAATTGTCAAACTTTTATTAAGGAAACTTCCCCATAATAAGTGAAGAGGTAGTTCACAGTATGTCTAACATACAACAGATTGAGAACAGCTATTCACCAGCTGAAATAAAATGTTCTGGGTTGTTTGTTTAGGATATATCTTAGAAGTAGTGACAATGGTCACCCTCCATTTATAGACCTTCTAATAAGGAAACTAAAACAAATTAAAACCACATCTGATTTACCTCAGAGCCACTTCAGTTTGGAGTTTGCCTTTAAAATTAAATAATAAATAAATAACTGTGACACAGTAATTTTTTAAAAACCAAACTATGGTAAAGAGAGCCCTCTCTCCTTTTTAGTTATCCTGGGGATCCATAAAATACAAATGCTGAATGTCTAAGGTTTTAAAAAATCTTCCTCCTCTACAAGAATACGACTAGTTTTGAAAGTCATCTTCCCCTGTAAAACATATTTGATATCAGTAACTTGACCACTTTGCAATACAATCTAAGAAACATGTATAAACAAAGAAAGAGAAAAGTCAAGTACCACCAAAATTAAGAAAATGTCTCACAGAAACAGAACACCTCTCCAGACAAGAAATGGAAGACACTGTAAACCATGTCAGTAGTTTGCCGTTGAAAAAGGTGAGAACTAGAAGATTTAGTGATACAAAACCATCAAGATGCTAATTTAAAGTGATCAAAGAAAGCAAGGCAGTTTTCTTTATTCTTCCTAGGATAAAACCAAATTGACACCTTATCTCACTAAGACTACATGGGATTGTAAGCTCTGTGAGGGCAGGGACCATAGCAATCTTACCTTCATATCCTCAGTATCTAGCATAGTGCCTGGCAATAGTAGGTGTTCAATAAATGTCTCTTGAATGTCTGAATGAATCCAGGAATAGTCTCCAACCAAAGAGACCAATCTTATTTGAACCCATGCCTTTTAGCCTTCAAACCAGTAACAAAAACAGGACATGAATGTAAGCAGAGGAAGCACTCCAACTTGAAATTTCCCTGTGATAAAATGATGTTCAGAGAAAATAGTGAAACATCCGTTAACATGTTAGTGTCTCACTGTTGCATAGAATTGGTACTCTTTGGCTGGATCATTAAAAACCCAGAATGCTAGGCAGCATCATTAGACCATATAATGAGTGACATTAGGCATAGATACCTGTTAGTCTTATCACTCAATTTTATTCTCATTTAAAATCTTTTAACAAAAGGCAGAAATTATACTTCAAATCAGATTCACATATAAATGCATCAAATTATAACAACTTTAAGAACTCCCTCTGATTACTCAAGTTAAAACTAATTTTTGGTTTATCTGTACATGGACTCTCATAGCTCAGAAACAAAAACAGAAAATCCTGATGGAAACTAAATAAACACTGTTTCAAGACAAAATCAGTTTCACATTTGGATCCTTCTCACATTATTCTTACTTGTTCTTGCCCTTCCTAATCAACACCTAGCAAATCAGTCACTTGCTCAGGAAAAATGTAATATTCATCCTAACCAAAAAATAATTAACTTACAAAAATAAATCCTTCTGTGATGTTTTATTTGCAAAATCCAGGATGTCTCAGAAAGCAAACAGTGATTCACAGAGGGGAAGCACAAACTAGGAACTTTTTATTAAGGTATTCTTGATCATGTACTAAATCTTTTTAAGCCAAGGGACAGTGAGAAGTGAGGAGACCGTAGCTCATATTTAGTTACTTATCTACTTTGGCTAACCTTGGCCAGGCCACCTCTTTGGGCTTTGGATATCCCAACTTAAAAAAAGAGAGGTGGACTAAATGATCTCTTAAGATTCTCTATGGACTCCAACACTCCTATTACCTAAATCTAACTCATGGGTCAGAAGCTAATAAGACTCAAAATTTTATTTCTGAACTATAACATGTGCTTTAGGAAGAACAGTTGTTTTGTTTTTCCATAATGGAAAATCAACTTTGTATTAGTGATCTATCAGAGGTGACAAGGTGGGACTATGTACCTTTATAAGAATATCTAAATGCAAAAACCTGATTGCTCCTGTGACTCACTTTTTTCATCCATTTTAGAAGTTAAGGTACACAAGGAAATGAGAATTCAGAGACTATTACAATACACTGGACAAAGCTCTGAAGGCCAAACTCACCTTACTGATGGCTAAACAAAGCCTAGAGAATGACTCCAGATAGCCCCTTTTTAGAGAGACCATTACGCATTAGCACACTTTAAATGTGCCTGGAGCAATCCTGACTTCAAAAGCATCACCAAGTAAGTTAGAGGTTAATTATAAACATTTGGCTTCTTTTTGGGGAAGACCTCCCAAATAAGTACTGTTGTACAACTGTACTACTATCCTTTGTTGGTTATGCTCCCCATGCTGATTCCTAACTATCTGTCTGCAGGTGTTGCTAAAAATATTGTACTCTGGTCTATATGAACTTCAATGATGTGAAGTTGGGCTATATACTGTTGAAAAGAGTACAGAATAATCTAAAATACTTTATAGCCAGCTCCAAGACAAGTACAAATTGTAGGAAGCAGATTCATTCATTTATCAGACACAGATGAATTATCAGTAGGCAAGGCAACTACAAATTCTATCACATATTCAGGCCAACAGCAATATCTCCTTATATCTCAGCTTATTTTCTGCTAATGAAAAATATTATTCTCTTAGCATAGCATCTATTAGTGGATTGGAGGTGATATTATTAACTTGTTGGTACCTTCAGAATGTGCCCAGTGAAAAGTCTAAAACAGTGTCAGTCTAAGACATAAGTCAATGTTAGGTAGACAGGTGGAATACTCCTTGGGAAAGGAAACAGACATCACAGGATAAATAATTCAAAACAGAACATGGGAAGGGGCAAAAGGAAGGCAAGACCACTCCAAGTGGCAAGTTGCCTGGTCTATTAGTGCTTTGACTCACCCCTATGACTTCCAGAGCACAGAGGCTTTGGAGAAGTCAAATTCGCAAAATCACTCCTAGAAAGACTCAGACTATTGCCACGTTTGTAGTCAGTTCTAGTTAGGAGCATAAAGGCCCTACTCAATTCACACAAGTACTATCATTCCTTAAGTTCAGGACAGCTTGGGCCAGTTTACCTGCATCCAGGACCTGTGTACCATCAGGCTGTGGCTGACACCCTTTAGAGTCTGTGACTGTTGTACATGCAAAAGAATCAAAGTCCACTGTGAGGTCTTGCACATTTCTTTCATTGGCATTATCAAAGCTGTTTTTGCCATGCAGCTGTTTAAGGTGTTTCCTCAAAACTGGCTTATGTGCAAAAACCATGTCACAATAGTTACACTTATGGGGCTTATCTCCACTGTGAAGGTTAAGATGATCCTGTAAGGAACACTTCTGAGAAAAGGTTTTCCCACAGATTTTACACTGGAAAGGTTTAATGCCGGCATGCACACGCATGTGTCGATGAAGGTTGCCTTTCTGAGTAAAAGTCTTGCCGCAGAGTAGACACATAAAGAGTTTGTGCATTTTTAAATGGTTGGCGTAGTTCTCCAGGTGACGAAACACCCTGGTACACTTTGGGCATTGGTGATGCCACTGTAGGCCTTTGTCTACACCTCGAATATTAGGCCCAAAGACATCTTTTGAGGCCATGATGATGTTATCACTGCCTGTGTAAGACAGGGCATAATTGTGGAGGTGGTTTTGTTCTATTTCACTTACTCTGTTTTCCACAGTTGAATTTATCAGGGAGTGCTGGGGCTCTGATGAATGTAAAGCAGTGGGTTCAGAAGAAATAAACTGGTTCTGATCTTTTTTACTTCTAACCTCTGATACATCCCCAATAGATTCTACCTTAACAATCTGAATATCACTGTCCTCCATATCCATACTGTCTTCAGATGGATGGATACAAGGTGAGTCCTGCTTTGGGGAGCCTCTGGCATCTCCCTGATGTTCTTTTGACTGGGGAGAAGCACTCTGCGGTTCACATCCCTCTTTACTATCCATTGGTTGTTTTGGCTTTATAAACTTCCACAAGGCCTGTGTGCACCGTTCTACAATGTGGCTCATCTGAAGAAAACTCGCAGCCGTCAAGTAATTTACCAGTTCCATCTCAGGGAATTCCAGCACACCACTGTAACAGGATAAGAGCAATTGTCTCCCCACTTCGGAACTCTGTAATATGGAGATTTTCACCTCTCTGGAATCGTTCAGTAAAAATTGGTCTCTTAAGAAGGGGGAACCTGCAGCAAACACAATTTTATGCCCCTGTACCTCAATATCATCTATGAGAACTGTAACATCACAAAATTTATTCTCTTCTCTTAATTTGTTCATTTTTTGTAACATTGAATCTCCATAATTTTCAAACTTGAAGTGAAGGAGATCTGATCTTTCAGACATTTTGGCAGACCTAAAGAACAGAAATGTTAAAAAGGATGAATTTAAGAAAATACAAACAATTAAGAAAACCTGGATTTTCCTTCCAAAAACAAATTTGTGTTGTCATACCTGTTTATATGTATCTGAATAAAATTTTCCTTGAAAGAGGAAGTTAGTATAACTGCTTTCAAAGGCTGTTAAAAATTACCTTAGCAACATCAAGTGTCAATTGCACCTAAGGAGTGGACTTGTATCCGTGTAAATAGCTTGGTATATTCATTCAACTTTTTAAGATGCTTAATACAAGAACAGTGCTTGAGTTATTCCAAGGGCATTTTTTTTGCTTCTCAAATGATAATTCTATCAGGTTTCAAGAACTACCTAAAACATCCCAACAAGTAATAATGAAATAACTACTTTATTTTGCATGATACTGTGAACCTGCTTCTTCGAAGACAAAACACTCTTTTCCTTCGCTTTGTATTTTACTGCAGTGACATTGCTTGCCCCATTCTTGGGTAAACCCTCTTCTGTTTAAACTGATGTGAATTTACTCATACAAGTATTTCTGCAATAAAATGAAAGTCACATGCCTAAAGGGACAACTTTTAGACAGTGTCAAAGGCACAGGTCTTTATCCTGTGCATTTTGGACAAACCTAAACTCTTTCTTAAGAAACATTTCTTGATATATGAAGTAAATATTTGACATAGAAAAACCAGATGAGTCACTTGGTGGGAATCTGAGTAGGAGTAAGGTGGATCTAGTTAATCCTTACTAGATTCTATTCTTTCTTCCTTATCCCTATTTATCCATCATTACTCATCAACCGGACTACTAGAACTGATTCATAAATGTTCCTTGGTTCCAGCTTCTATTACCTCTAATCCAACTTCTACACCATCACACGTCATCTTTCAAAACCACAGATCTGATTATATCCAACTGCTGCCTAAAATCCTTCTGTGACCTCCCATTGTCTCCTGGATGAAGACTAACCTCTTGAATAGAAACTGATCAAGTAAATTTAAGAATAATTAAGGTAAACATTAGCATAAACCATTCAACCATGGAGAAGGTGTCTTTGCCAAAACTCTGTGTATTTGTCCCTTTATGAAGCAATTCCTTTGGAGAAAGTCCCCATGTTCTGATTCCATACTCTTCAAACGATTTTCTGATAACTTGGCTTCCCATGTGTCACTCTCAAGGGAAGGATGAATTAGCCATGACAACATGATATTGTCAACACATTTATTATTTTTACAATGACAATCCGCCAGTCTATATAGCAGTCTTCTGTGAGATCAGTAGGTATATCAGGTCTACCCCTGAGAAGCGGCTCTACAATCTCAGTGCATCAATAAATTCACCTTGAACTTCATGTATCCATCAACTCCGTAGTTGAGAATCAAGAGACAACCAGCTGTTCCTAGCAACATCTGGCCCCAAAGCCCAATCTTTATAATTTTATCTTCTAGAACACTGAATTACAAAGGCTCATAGAACACCAGCTCGTAAAGGCAGAATCTAGGTCTCACTCATATTGCTCAGTGCCTGGTTCATGACAGCACTCTACTGACTCCAAACCTTAGCAGTTATTTCTTTAGTCCATAACACTATTCCTAGCCAATTCTGGCTCCTTTATTTCCTCTGAGGGCCCTTCCCTGACCCCTTAGATTAGAACAGTTGTCACTACTGGACCTATAACTAAGTGCTTCTAACATAACACTCAGGATACCAATACTTGTTCCTTCCCCCCAAACTGCAAGCTACATGGCATTAGAGAGAAGAATCTCCACCCTATTCAATGGAGCTAATGCTGGGAACCTGCGTCTTCTAGGGCAAAACACTCTTTCCTTTGGCTTCAAATTCTACTTAATGCAGCCACATTACTGGCCAAACCCTCTTCTGTTCAAACTGGTGTGTATTCCCATCACCTGATATTGTACTAAACACACGGCAGGTGCTCAGTTTGCATTTGTTGAACCTATGCAATTCATTTGACAGTAGTAAGAAGCAAGAACTGCTGTTAGGAAGACCAATGCGGTGTCTGCATAAGCATTACAGGTCTGAGGCCACGAGAGCCTAGAAAGGAATGAAAATGAATAAGGAGCAAGGAAAAATAACAAAAAGATATTTCAAAAAGTTGGTAACTGGAGATAGAAAATGAAAAAAAGTAACGTGTAAAGGTTTTAAACTTAGGATTTCAGCCGAATTAAAATGTCATTGAAAGAGAGGTGAGATTTAGGAGGGGGAACTGGTATGGCACAGGTATATTAAAATATATTTATAAATAAATTATAAGCTTTCCCTTTGTATGGCACTCTGAGTGTACAGATAATGAAAAATCACAATGAAGATGAGAGGAGGGATGTAGAGAAGCAAATTCAGCATCATAGAAAAGGTGGTGAATATCAAATGAAAAGGAAAAATCTAGGAGACACAGGGACTATATCAGTAAACAAAGTGGCACAACTGTATTATCTATCTGTGGTCAGTTTTAGCAATTACAGTAGCTTAATATATTTGATCTGGAAACAGTGACTGTCCCAATTTATAACTAGAAATTATATAAATGACTGCTGTTCAAGTGGCCAAACAAAAGGGGCATTCTTACTTAGAGGTTTAGCTTGTCCTAAATTTACTGACAGGTCAGTATTTTCCTACTCACACCGAAAAATGAGCATTAATTGCTTCCATCTATAATATGACAGTACTTGTAATGCTTTAGACAACTATCCTCAGGGATTGTTCCTTGAAGTTCCAAAGACAGGAGTTGGAGTACAATTTCATTTACTTCCTATTCATCAGTCTCAAGAAACTTACCAACAGAAGCAGTCAAACAGGTATCTCAGGAAAGTGCTTGATTTGTCTGCTGTAGTCCAAGAATATGAGGAAAAATTATTCTGTTTAAGAAGTTTTCCTTAATGTCTCAGTCCACTGTATTGTCTCCCTTTGATAAACCCTTATTTCCAGGCCACACAGTTTATCCTTAATTGTTTCTTGTCACCAGTCTCTCTTTCCAACAGACTGTTAGTTACTTGAGGGCAAGGACCAACTGTTATTTTTACACAGCTCATTCAACAAAAACCATAATTAACTCTTAACGTTCCCTAGGAAATTATTATTGAGCTATGGTAGAGATGCTCTACATTATCATGATACCCTCTTTTGAGTGTCCTGGGGAAAATGTCTTTCTAGGGTTTGTTTCCAAAAAATAGTTTTAACAACATAAAACCAAATTTTAAACAAAATTTCTAAAATGTCAAAATAAAAAGGAACACTTGTTTCATATGAACTGGTTTAATTTTATTTAAAAATAAGAAAAATGATAGCTAATCTTTACTGAATCCTTGCTGAGTACCAGGTATAATGCTAAGTGCTTTACCCAAGTTGACCCATTTAATCCTCAAAATCTCTATGAGGTAGGTATTATTATCATCTCCACTTTGCCTATGAGGAAACCCAAGCTTGGTGAACATAAATAACTTGCTCAATTTAAGAGAGGTGGAAAGTATTAAATGTTAGAGGTAGAACTTGTGCCCAAGCTGCATGATGACAAAATTCATGTATGAAACTAGGCTAGCTGAAGTTTTATCTTATGCCTGTTAACTGTGTAACTGTTCAGATCTCCCTGCTCATATCCATTCAGCTGTACACTTATGATTGATATACTTTTGTGTATTTAGTTATGCTTCAATAAAAGTTTTATGTTTAAGAACAAAAAGTACAATGTAAAGCCAAATTTGTGTCAAGTCTAGAGGACTTTAATAGTAAAGCATTTATGTATTATCCTTGTCTTACCTTCCTTTCTCACTTATTTTAACTTTATATTATTTTTCTATCTTTTGTGTATTTATCTTTTTTTTTTTTAACATCTTTACTGGAGTATAATTGCTTTACAATGGTGTGTTAGTTTCTGCTTTATAACAAAGTGAATCAGCTATACATATACTGTGTATTTATCTTTTTTTTTTTTTTGTGGTACGTAGGCCTCTCACTGCTGTGGCCTCTCCCATTGAGGAGCACAGGCTCCGGACCCGCACGCTCAGAGGCCATGGCCCACGGGCCCAGCCGCTCCGCAGCATGTGGGATCCTCCCGGACCGGGGCATGAACCCGTGTCCCCTGCATCAGCAGGCGGACTCTCAACCACTGCGCCACCAGGGAAGCCCTGTATTTATCTTTGTAGAATGAAACTTAATGCCATTTACAAACAAGACTTAATAACATTATGAATATATTTGATTTTCAGACTCCCCAACTATAGTTAATTTATAACAGCAATTATTGATAACTGTCATAAAAATCTCTCACATAATTCTAGATTATAGCAGACCTTCTAGTAACTTAAAGAAAGTAAAGATCTGATGAGGTAGAATAGAGACTTGGTCCCCACATTCTGTTGATTCTTTCCTCAGAATGATTTCCAAATTCTCTCTCTATATTCTTACTACCATTGGCATGGCTCAGGTCCTTATGATCTGTTGTCTAGGTTACTGTGATTAAGTCTAAATACTGCTGAGTTTCTCTCAGCAAGTTTTAAATGACCCATTTCTCAAACATCAATGAAATAGGAATAGTCTCACTTAAGATCATTCTCTCTTTATTTATATTTACACAATTCTTCCATAATCATTTCCATAACAAATGTTTCAGCTAATTTGAAAATTTCCCTTTGTTCAAACAGGAGTAACTAGAAACGATCAGTGAATATTCTACGTTCAACAACGTTCACTGCCGTGCGATGGGCAGTGCAAAAATATCCATGTTTCTTATCTAAAATGCCTCTGATAATACTGATAAGGAAAACTTTTCTATTCTGTATAATAAACTCCAAAGCTGTATGTCAGTCTGTTTCCTCATCTACCTCATAAAAGTACCTTTATCTTTCAACTTAGCACTCACCGCTACTTGGAAATCTTTCTTCGTCTTTCATTAACACCATATGCCATTTTTCAAAGAGGTTGTAATAAACTACAGCTTTTCTCTCTATAAAACTCAATCATTTTCTTCTTTTGGGTAACTTTCATGACACTGCATTCTCCAAGGTCTCACTCTTTTGTAAGATTACAGAAATATACCCTTCTTGGAAAAATTTTTTAATATAGGTAAAGTACAAGCCCCCTTTCTCAGCCTCCTTCCACTCAGTTCTCAGTTGGTTCTAAGTTTCTTCCTTAATGACTCTCCCTCCCCTCCATTTTTTTTTTTTTTTTTTTTTTTGCGGTACGCGGGCCTCTCACTGTTGTGGCCTCTCCCGTTGCGGAGCACAGGCTCCGGACGCGCAGGCTCAGCGGCCATGGCTCACGAGCGGGGCACGAACCCGTGTTCCCTGCATTGGCAGGTGGACTCTCAACCACTGCGCCACAAGGGACGCCCTCCCTCCCCTCCATTTTTAAAACAACACTTCTATATCACAACATTTCTAGCCACAGAAAACAAAAAATAAAATTAGGTTTCTTACTTATAAACTATATATATATTGTTTTGCAATTTTCATTTATTGCTTTTGAGGGTTATTTATATTGAATAAACAGACCTAGTTGTTCATTCTTCTTAAACTGTTGTACAGAAGTGGGCAAGTGACTTAACTACTGGCCTCAGTTTTCCACCATTCTTTTGCTGATCTGTTCCTCAAGGGTTCACTAAATTGTGTAACGGTAAGTATATTCTTCAAAGCTTAGTCCTTGACTTTTTGCTGTTTTCTTAATGCTTACTTCCTCAGAAAGCCTGTCTTGGTTTCTCAATGTTTTATTACCTTCTCTATTTAAAAAATTCCTAACTCTCCATCCTCATGGCTAATCTTAATCAAACTTAACCTCAATTCAAGCTAATCAAAAATACCTGCCCTAGGCTACTACTCTATCACTTGAAATGCATGATATCTAAACTCTTAAACTGGCTAAAACTCAATAAGTCAAAAATAAAAGCTTATGGAGAATGGCTCTGAGAACAGTAGGCGTGGAAGCAAGAAAACCTGTTAGTATGCTATTACTTTAACAGATCAAGATAGAAATAATGGGGGCCTGAATAATATGGATACTGAGTGGAAATAATATGGATGGAGAGAGGAAACAGATCCTAGAAGATATTTCAAACAAAGAACTGATGGACTTGATGACCAAGGTGGGAAACAAGAGATGAAAGGTCAAGATGACTCCAAGATATTTGGTTTGAGAAACTGGGTATCTTTGACAGAGTGTCATTCAATAAGCTAGGGAATATTGGAGGGGATGACCATGGGTCAGGTGTTAAAATGTTTAACCAGAGGAGCCTGCATGACATTAAGGAGAAATCCATTAGCTAGCTGGATACAGCTCTGAAGCTGAAGAGGAGACCTGATTATAGATAATAAGTAATAGATGAAAGCATGACATAAACTGACCTAACTGTGAATGAAACTGACCTAAAATGGCACAGACTGGAAGAGAATCTAAGAGAGAAGAAAAGAAATAAAAAACAAATACATAACACAAACATAAATCCATTACTTACCTTCTTCTCAATCTGGATCTCCTTCCAAGCCTCTCCATTTTTTTATTAATTGAGTCTATCTTTGCTTAAATTTTTCCCATTCTTTTGACTCCCATATTCAATCACTGCTTAGTGCAGTGGGTAAAACCACATTTCCTAGAATCAAAACCCTGCTCCACCACTTACTAGTTGTGTGACCTTGGGCAAGTTACTTAACCACTTCTGTTTTTCAGTTTTCCCACCTGTCAAAGAATATTACTTCATAGGGTTGCTATGGGAAATTAAATTAATTTTAAAGTAAATTCATTTTTAAAATTAAGTTAATTTTTAAAAGAACTTAGAATAGTGCCTGGAATTGTGCTTTATAAGCAAATGCAAGGTAAGTAAGTAAATAAAGCCTGTCAATTTTGTTTGTGAAATCCTTCATATGTGGCCTTTTTTTCATTCTCATTTGACACCAAACCACTTGAGGTCTGCATTATTTCATATATTATCACCTCATTACTCTATTAAAATCGCTTTGTAAAAGGTCACTCATGATCTCTTGATAAAGAAATGCCATCTTTCCCCCCCTCATTCTCCAAATGCTCTGCATCAATTGTCCCAGTGGACCCTTCTCAGTATTCTCTTCTCTTGACTTCTGAGTCTTCTTGGTTGCTGGAACCCTTATATTTATCATCTACTTCTTATATTTTATCATCTACTTCTGTTTCTGCTGCTACACCAACTACTATTAGTTCTAAGTCTTCTTTCTGCTTTGTAAATGCAACCATTCCCCCCAAATATTCCCTTCTTTCTCAATAACCCCTTCCTGATGTCAGCTATTCCCATGGCTTCCACCTCTACGCTCTATGATAATTCAAACCTTTACCTCTAGCCACAGCATTTAGGTTGAGCTGCAGATTTGCATTTCCAACTCTATACTGGACAGCTCCATGTGGCTATCTCACTAGGCCTTCAAGTCAACATATCCAAAAAATGAATTTGTCATCTACACTAGGCTTATGGTTTTATTGCTGATAATGGCATTAACATTCTTCAAATACCACAGGCCTAAAACCTAAGACTCAGCTTTGATACTTCTTTCACCCTCAACATCCAATTTATTATAGAGTCTTTACAGCATTCACTACAGCATTACCTGCCTTCTTTCCAATAATACTGTCATAACTCCATTTCAGGATTTCATTACTTCTTACTAGACTGATCCCACTACTCCTTCAAAAGAATCTCCAATGAGAGCATCTAGACTTTAGCTAAAGAGTCCAGAATCAGTTTATAGAAATTCCTATCCTATAGGCTGACCTCCAGAACAAGATGGTTTTCTACGGTGCAAATCCGACTATACCAGTCTCCTGCTCAAAATTCTTCAAAAAGTACCCACCTCCTTTAGGATTAAACCTTCACTATCTGGACCTCGGTCTACTTTCCCAGCCTCATATCTC
Source organism: Globicephala melas (assembly GCF_963455315.2). NCBI lineage: Eukaryota > Metazoa > Chordata > Mammalia > Artiodactyla > Delphinidae > Globicephala > Globicephala melas. The sequence goes on along the minus strand of NC_083319.1, from coordinate 12,588,179 downwards.
ATCCTTTGCACAAGAGCCCCGCGCCCCCCTCCTCCGCTTCCCACACAAGTTATGCTCAGTCATCCCTTCACAGCATTGCAACTGTTCCTCCTGTAGGAAAAGCCCTTCTCCACCTTATCCTCTCCAACAAATAAAATTGAGAAGTCACCTTCTTTCTTCAGCCTCCCCAGCAACTGCCCCTTGAACAGTTCATACATACATGACTGATTCATACATCGCAGGGGCACTCATTTGTTTTTATCTGGCTCTCAAACTTGACCCTGAAACTTGGAACAATATCTTACGAATTCCCAGTGCCTGACATAGCGCCAGAAATATAAAGGTGCTGTTGCCAGTGGCAAAAGACTAACCTAGCTTAGCACTCATAATGATTCTCGCGGGCTGGCCCTGAGGCCTTGCCATGGCCCAGATCTGGCACTTCCTACAAGATGCCAGAGTCGGGCGTTCAAGCAAACTGCGGTGCCCTCGGCTAGGGTCCCAAGAGGAGGTCCCTGGGGGCATCCTTAGGCTCCCCACTCCAGACGCTGGGAAGGGAAAGGGGCGGGGCACAGCATGGGCCGGGCCTAGGGCTCCATAAGTCCCCCCGGGCCTAGGCCAGCCCCTCGGTCCCCATCCCAGGGCAGGTCCCGGCCAATCCAGAGCCCCAAGGGGGCTCCATTTTGAGAGACCTCGTACCCCTACCCGGCGCTCCGGCCGCCTCCGCACTTACAGACCCAGGGGAAGGCCACCGTCAGGATCCGGCACCGCCAGGAGCTCCGGCCCCTCGGGGCTCCGGGAAGGGGGAGGGGCGGGGAACCCGAGCCAAAGGGGGACCCAACGGAACCGGAAGGGCAGCCCTCGCCGGACAAAGACAACTTCCAGGTCCTACGGTCCTCTCCGCCAATCGGAAGGCTGGGAGGGCGGCGGGCTCGGAGAGAGACTTTCGGCGCTGTGGGCGGGGAGAAAAGCGCGTGCCCCAGACTCCTGCGAGCGTCTCCGCCTGTGAGTCGAGGTGCGGGTGCCGCGGCTCCCTAGCGTTTGGGGCTCAGGCCCCGCGCGCTTCGCTCCTTCTCAGCCGCTCCTCTCTAGCTGCGCCTCGGCTGTCCGCTGCCTGCGTGGGCCTGAAGGGTGCCTCCGCACTTAAAGTGTTGGTAAGCCCCTCCCGCCTAGGAATGTGGACTCGCCGCGTTGGGCCCAGGAAGTGGAGGGAAGGAAGTTTACCTCCCTCGCTTTTTGGATGTTGGTGTTTCCCAGGGATCTGCATTCTCCGTAACCTACTACGTGCTGACTATTCACAGATCTCTTTCGCAAGACCAGACAGCTCTCTTGAGCTCCAGGGTCAGCTGCCTAGAAGACATCTCCAGCTGGTTGTCCAGTGTTAATGTACCTTTGAACTCAAGTACATCCGCAGACCTGCTTCTTATCTCCTGTAGTCCTTGTGTTGGTGGACGGCATCATACACGCAGTCCTGCCCACCAGTAAACTTCAGTACCATTCTAGAGCCCTTTTCCATCTTGCCAGTCCAATGGCTCTCTGGCTTCTCCTCCTTTTTAGGGGGTGGAGAGGGAGGATATTGTGGTAAAACATGAATAGTATTTACCATTTTAATCATTTGTAAGTGTGAAGTTCCATGGCATTAAGTACATTCACAATATTGTAACCGTCACCGCTGCTATAGTCAACTTCATTCTTTTGCATGCCGTTATCGTTTTTCCAGCACCGTTTTTGAAAAGTCTGTCCTTTCCCCATTGAATGGGGTTGTCACCTTTGTTGAAAATCAACTGACCATGTGTGTGAGAATTTATTGCTGGGCTGTCTATTCTATTACATGTGACTGAAGCTCTTACACTAGTACCATATTCTTTTAATTACTGTAGCTTTGTAGTAAGTTTGTAAGTGAGGAAGTATGAGGCCTTCAACTTTATTCTTTTTTCCAGATTGTTTTGGCTATGCCAGGCCCTTGAAATTCCATATGAATTTGAGGATCAGCTCTTACATTTTTGAGAAAAAGGCTGTTGTAATTTTGATAGAGATTGTGTTGAATCTGTAGATCACTTTGGGTAATATTGCCATCTTAATTTTAAGTCTTCCTGTCTAAACATGAAATGTCTTTCCATGTACTTAGGTCTTCATTAATTTCTTTCAGCAGTGTTTTCTAGTTTTCAGGGTATTTAATTCTTTTTGATAATATTATAAATGAAATTGCTTTCTTAATTTCCTTTTCATATTGTTGCTAGTGTGTAGAAACACAACTGATTTTTGGTGTTGGTCTTGTACCCAGCAACGCTTCTGAATTTGTTTTTTGGCTCTACAAGCTTTCTTGTGGATTCTTTGGGTTTTTTTATATGTATGATTATGTTGCCTGTGAATATAGTTTTACCTCTTTGTTTACAATTTGGATGCCTTTTATTTCTTGTCTAATAGTTCTGGCTAGAACTTCCACTACAATGTTGAATAGCAGCAGTGAAAGGAGGCATCCTTGACTTGTTCATGAGTTGTTCTTAGAGGTGTAGGTAAGCTACTGATTTAGATGTGGGTTTTTCAGATACTTTTATCATGTTGAGGAATTTTCCCTCTGTAACTACTTTTCTGAAAGATCTTATCATGAAAAGGCATTGTATTCTGTCAGATGACTTTTCAGCATCAATTGAGATGATCATGAGGTTTTTTCCCTTAGTTCTTATTAATGAGATATATTACATTGGTTGATCTTATGGTAAACCACTCTTGCGTTCTTGGGATAAATCCCACTTGGTCATGGGGAATAATCCTGTTAGTATGCTGTTGGATTTGATTTCCTTTTATGTTGTTGAGGATTTTTGCACCTATATGCATAAGAGACATTGGTATATAATTTTCTTGTGATGCGTTTATTTAGCTTTGGTGTCAGGATAATGAGGGCCTCATGAGATTAGAAAGCATTCCCTCTTCTTCAGTTTTTTGGAAGAGTTTGAGAAGGATTGGTATTAATTCTTAATTAAATATTTTAATTAAATTAAATATTTGGTACAATTCACTGGTGAAGCCATCTGGTGCAAGACTGTTCTTTTTTGGGACGTTTTTGATTACACACTCAATCTCTTGTTATAAGTATGTTGAGATTTTCTAATTTTTCTGGAATCCATTTATAATAAATAATTTGTGTGTTTCAAGGAATTTGCCCATTGTTTTCTAGGTTGATTTTTGTTGATCTTTTCAAAGAAACAACTCTTGGTTTCATTGATTTTTTTTTTTTTCTCTCTCTTTCTTTTTTTTTTTTTGGTTTATTTCCATTCCGTTTTATTTCCTTACTTCTGCTAGCTTTGGGTTTAGTTTGTTCTTTTTCGTATTTCATAAGGTGTAAAGTTAGGGTATTTTGAGATTTTTCTTTTTTGTGTGTGTGTGTGCGTGTGGTACGCGGGCCTCTCACTGCTGTGGCCTCTCCCGTTACGGAGCACAGGCTCCGGACGTGCAGGCTCAGCGGCCATGGCTCACAGGCCCAGTTGCTTCGCGGCATGTGGGATCCTCCCGACCCGGGCACGAACCCGTGTCCCCTGCATTGGCAGGCGGACTCTCAACCACTGCGCCACCAGGGAAGCCCGAGATTTTTCTTGTTTTTTAATGTAGCCATTTACAACTATAAATTTCTCTAATTACTGTTTGCATTGTATCCTATAAGTTTTGTATGTTTTTATCATTTTTACTCATTTTCAAGTACATTCTAATTTCCCTTTTGAGGTCTTCTTTGACCCATTTGTTCTTAAGAATGTGTTTCTAATTTCCACATATTTTGAATTTTCCAGTTTTCCTTCTGTTACTGATTTCTAACTTCATCCCATTGTAGTTGGAGAAGATACTTTGTATAATACCTATCTTTTAAAATCTATTGACACTTGTTTTATGGCCTAATGTATGGCCTGTCCTGGAGAATGTCCCATGTGAACTTGAAAAGAATGTGTATTCTGCTGTTGTTCAATGGAATGTTCTGTACACTTCTGTTAGGTTCAGTTGGTTTATTGTGATGTTCAAGTCCTCTAATGCCTAACTTATCTTTATCTGGTTGTTCTATTCATTATTGAATGTGGGCTGTTGAAGTTTCTAATTATTATTGTAGAATTGTTTATTCCTCCCTTTAATTCTGGTCATTTTTGCTTCATATATTTTGAAAGTCTCTTCTAGTTATGTAAATGTTTATAATTTTTATATAATCTTGCTCTTTTGAACCTTTTATTAATATATAATGACCTTCTTTGTCTTGTGTAACCTTTTTAAAGTCATTTTGTATGACCTTAGTATAACCTTCCCAGCTCCCTTTTGGTTAGTACTCGCATGGAATATCTTCTCTTTTCTTTTTTTCCACTTTTAACTTGTTAATATCTTTGGCTCTAAAGTGAGTATTTTCTAGACTGCATATAGATGGATCATGTTTTTGTTTTTGTTTTATCCATTCTGCCCATCTCTGTCTTTTGATTGGTGAGTTTATGCCATTTACATTTAAAGTAACTACGGATAAGGAGGGACTTATTTCTGCCATTTTGCTATTTGTCTTCTATAGGCCTTATAGCTTTTGTGTCTTTCATTTCTTCCATTACTGCCTTTTTCTGTGTTTGATTTTTTGTAGTGAAAAGTTTTGATTTATTTCTGATTTCCTACTTTGTATATCCTATGGACATTTCCTTTGTGGTTGCTATAGGAATTACATTTAACAGCCCAAATTTATAACAATATAATTAAATTGATACCAACTTTAGTAGCATACAAAAACTCTCCTATACAGCTCTGTCTCCTCTTTCTGTTCTTGATGCTACAGATTACATCTTTATACATTGTGTTTGTAATAAATTAGACTAATATTTTTATGCATTTGTCTTTTAAATCATGTAGAAAATAAAAATGGAGTTAAACAATAATTACAATTATAATTGCCCATATATTTATCTTTACCGGAGAGCTTTATTTCTTCATATGGCTTTAAATATTGTTGAGCATCCTTTCATTTCAACGTGAAGGATTCCCATCAGCATTTCCTGAAGGGTGGTCTTAGTGGTAATGAACTCCCTTAGCTTTTTTTAAAATCAGAGAATGTCTTAATTTCTCCCTCATTTTTTTTTTTTTTTTTTTGTGGTACGCGGGCCTCTCACTGTCGTGGCCTCTCCCGTTGCGGAGCACAGGCTCCGGACGCGCAGGCTCAGCGGCCGTGGCTCACGGGCCCAGCCGCTCCGCGGCATATGGGATCTTCCCGGACCGGGGCACGAACCCGTGTCCCCTGCATTGGCAGGCGGACTCCCAACCACTGCGCCACCAGGGAAGCCCTCTCCCTCATTTTTGAAGGACAATTTTGCTAGATACAGATCTGTCAACAGTCCTTTTCTTTCATTGCTTTGAATATTATCAACCCACTGTCTTCCAGACTCTAAGATTTAAGATGAGAAATTGTCTGATAATCTTATTGAAGATCCCTTATATGTGATGAATATTCTCTCTTGTTGCCTTTAGGATTCTCTTTCTTTGGTTTTCTACAGGTAGATTATTATCCTTTCTCCCCTTTCTCTCTCTCTTCTCCTCTTGGGATGCTTACAGTGGTATGTTGTTGTTTTTCTTGACAGTGTCCTACAGATCCTTTAGGCTCTGTTCGCTTTCACATTTCTTTCTTTTTCTGTTCCTCAGACGGAGTAGGAAGGACATGGAATCCATCTCTCTACCTAAACAACAATCGTACTGGCAGAAACTGAAGTAACTGTTTTGGAACTCTGGAGTCTATTTGAACGCTTGCATGTTCCAGGGGAAAATTTGGTTGGTCAATTGAGGTTAATTTCAGTCAATGTGAGCCTTTAGTGTGATAGCACCTACTCATTCCTACTCCTCAACCCTGTGGAGGCAGTCATGTTTATATTCCTGGTATGGCTTGCTGGAGCCAGGGTGGGAAATAAGAACCTTGTTCTCCAAATACAAGAGTTCTGTATTTTATTTTTATTGAAGTATAGTTGATTTATAATGTTGTGTTAGTTTCAGGTGTACAGTAAAGTGATTCAATTTTTATATATGTATATATATTTTTTCTTTTTCATTATGGTTTATTACAGGATATTGAACATAGTTCCCTGTGCTATACAGTAGGACCTTGTTGTTTATCTATTTTATATGTAGTAGTTTGTATCTGTTAATCCCAAACTCCTAATTTATCCCTCCCCCACCCTTTTGCCCCTTTGTTTGTATCTGTTAATCCCAAACTCCTAATTTATCCCTCCCCCACCCTTTTGCCCCTTTGATAACCATAAGTTTTTTCTATGTCTGTGAGTCTGTTTCTGTTTCATAAATAAGTTCATTTGTGTCATATTTGAGATTCCACATATAAGTGATATCATATGGCATTTAGACAAAGACTTTAAAACTGTCTTAAAGTTGCTCATTGAGCTAAAATGAAACATGGATGAAGTCTGGAAAATGTACAGAAAAATGGGAATATCGTTAAAGAAATAGAAATTATAAAAAGGAACTTAAGTGAAATTCTGGAGTTGAAAATATAATAATAGAGAGAAAAAAGTTCACTTGGGTTCAAAATCAGATTTGAGCAGGCAGAAGAAAGAATCAACAAACTTGAAGATATTTCTTTCAAACCCAGTTCCTTTTTTCCCACCCTTTCTTTTGCCCTAGTTCAGGCCTTTCTGAACTTAGGCAGCCTCCAAAGTGTTCTATTTACTCCCTGTTTTCCCTTTTCTACTCCTACGAGAATGAAATTTTTAAAAAACTCAAATCTGATATTGGCACTATCCTTAGAAACCTCTAAGGGCTCCCTGTATTTATAGATTGAACTTCATTTTCCTTATTTAAGTATTCAAGGACCTTCCCATTCTGCCTCCAGCTTACCACATCAATCCATTGAGCTTGAGATATAAATTCCAGTTTCCAGGATATACAAGGTCTAAGGGAACAAATTCAGTGACTTCTTGAGGAAGCAACCATTCAGATCCAGAAGGTGGGAAATTTTTCACTTCAACTGGACCGATTTCTTCAATAGGCCAGTGTCTTTCCTTTTTTTTTCTTACGTGCTAGATTTAAAAATACTTAAGGGACATCACAACCAGATACAACATGTGGGCCTGGATTGGATGCTGATTTGGGAAAACTAGCTGTAAAAAAGTATATTTGGGGCAACAGAGAATTTGATTATAGTTAGGTATTAGATGAGAGGAAAATTTACTGAAATGATATTACTGATTTGGAAAAGCCAGCTGTAAAAATATTTTTAGGTTGTTAGAAAATTTGAATGCGATCTAGGAATTAGATGAGAGCAAAATTTAGTGAAATGGTAAGGTAGATATTGTTAATTGAATAAAGCAGACTGCTTAACTGTGTGATCTCATTTTGTAAAACAATATATAGACACACAAAGAAGGCTACATATTAAAGTATTAATATTTGTATTGGGAATGTGATGTTTTTGTTTTTTATTTTAGGTTGTCCCTATTTTATATTTTTCTCCAGGGCATACTGTAGTGATTCTGTAATAAAATTTTATTTAAAAAATATATGTTAAGATTTATGTATATATTGGGGTAATACAGATGAATCAAGAAATACATGAATGTATGGTCACCACACTATTAAAAGTGGTTTTGTCAAGAGTGCCAGGATTTCAGGGGATTTTACTTTCTTCCTAATGTTTTATCTGTTGTTTAAATACTTTAAAATGGGTGTGCATTTTTGTTACATAACTCTATGAGGAGAAAAGGAAGAAAGCTATTTTCCTGCGGGAGTGCAGCCAAGTGTATTATAATAGACAAGTCACAAAGAGGACTGCAACAGAGCACAGCTTTTTTTTTGCTTTTTCTCTGGTGGATTTAGATGCAATATCCACAGGAAAACTTTGCGAATGACTCATTTACCAGGAAAACAGCATATGCTATTTGAATAAAGAAAGAATGAGGGAGAGGCTGTAGAGAGATTTCATAAATTGTCAAGACTTAATTAGCACCTTTAATATTTGTTTCCAACTACATTGTAAATTCATTCAGGACAGGGACTTTAAAATTCATTCTATTGCCGTTGCTCTGTATATCACTTTCGAATAATTTTTAAATAAAATCCCAGCCCCATCTTTGAGTAGCAGTATGAAACCACCTTGTTCATTTCTGTTCTATTCTGTGTGTCTCAGATACCTCGAGGTAGCTGTGTTGTAGCCAGTCGCCCTTGACTTCAAAGTCAGAAGTTTTGACTTCTGGACTGAATTCTGTTGCTTAGGCTGGACTCCCTTACAAAATGAGAAAAAAAAATCATATCATTCTCAATGCTTTCTCAAGGTTTGTGGTAAAGCCAAGTGACATACCTGTAAAAGAACCTATCACAAAAGGATCTATCACAATCCCTGGCACTTTTTGCGCCCTCAATAAAGGGCAGGTGAGTTGGGTTACATCATTAAGGGCTGCTTTAGAAACAGCATTTGAACGTTAAAGGTGAGCAAGGGATTCCGTGCTCTAGCACCAGTGTCTTTAGGGTTGTACCCCTCTCAGGCGCAACAGGTACTACCCAGACTGCTACCCCCGCCAATCCTGCTTCCAGTCCCTGATGCAGGCACAGAGCCGCTATCGGCCCAAGCGCGGACACAGCACGGCATTGAGTCCTGCTCCCAGAGTGCAGACTCCACGCAGACGCAGACTCCGGAGGCGGGCTAAAAGCCCAGGTGGGGCTTCGAGGAAAGGAAGTACGCCCCCGCCCCCTGTTGTTGGGCCAATGGAGCCGCTCTGCTTTGCCGTGGGCCTATGAGACAGGGCAGTAGGCGGGGCGGAGGGCGGAAGGAGCCTCTCTCACGTGAGTAGGGGGCGGGGAGGGCGGGGGCAGGGCGGCTGGGGAGGCCCAGGCGGCGGAGCCTCCGGGACGGCGAACGGCGGGCCGCGGAGAAGGAGACGGCGGGTCGGGTAGGGCCGTGTTCCCCCACCTCCTCCTCCCACCCTTCCATCCACCAAGCCCGGGGGGGATCCTCCGACGGCCCCTGCGGGAGGCCAAGCCGTGTTCTCATCCCGCGGAGCGGGGCAGGCGTGACTGCGCTCAGCTCCCTCGACTAGCCGGGTTGTGAGGGGAGCAGTGATTGGGGGGGAGGGGGAGTCGCGGCCGTGGGGGGAGGACGCATGCGCAAGCGGGAACGCTCCGGCAGCCCCTGCCCAAACCGGTTCCCCCTGTCTGGGTGGGTGTGAGTCTTCCCAGTCCTTCACTTGCGGCCGTCCCTCTCGCCCCCCAGCAAAGCCGGTTTGTCTCTTGACTTACACGTCTGGGGACAGGTCCTATTTGGGAATCTGGCGGCTCCCTCCGCCTCAGTTTCTCCCCATTGCCCGCTAGGCCTGTACCTGTGACTTAGGCTGGCTTCGGCCTCAGGCTAGCTTCCTGCGCTGCGCCTAATTTGAAAGGTTTGCTTTATGCTAGTGTCGGTCTGCCATCTCGTGTTGACGTTTCTGTCTCGTTTTCCCCGCCTGCAATCGAAGTGTCCCCGGTATTCCCCTCTCCCCAGATACTTTAAGTATCTGCCCCCGATACCTCATTGCTGTATTTTGATTACCAGCAACCTTCAGGGCTTTAGGTGTTCAACAAAGCCCGAGGATAACCCCAGACTTCCAGGAGTTCTCTGTCCATCACCTGGTAGTACTTTGGTGTTCCTTCTCTTCTAACATTCGGATTGTAATCATATGCACCTGCTTTAAAGTCAGCTCCATACTTTATTGTAATCATATGCACCTGCTTTAAAGTCATCTCCATACTTTATCTTGGAATAAAAGTCCTAGCAGACCGTGTTAAGTGATAAGTGATCATGCTGCTGGTGCTCACGCTACAAGTGCTCCGTTAGTTTAAATCTTGTTCCAGCTTGAATTGGAGATCTTTTGGCTTTTTTGTTTGTCAGTGGAAAAAGAAAACTGCCAGAGACGGGTTTCACAATTCATTTGATATGTTCATTCAGGTAAATACCTGTATTCACATACATGTGACTGGAGTAGTAAGTTGCGAGTGTGTCTGTTTCCAGCTGCGTTGTTTATTTAGGAAGAGAAAAAACCAAAGAGTAAATTGAACTGAGTTTCCACGTAAAACTGATGTTTGGAAAGTTGAAAAAAAGCTTAGGTGCCAAGGGAGTGCACATTCAATTTTTTTTTTTTTTAACGAAGGACCTGCTGGCCTTAATTCGAGCGTGTATAAGGTGCTATTTTAATATATATTTAAGGCTTTTGTTCGAATTTACTTATAAAAACGGAAAGTGAATAAGGCGCAGAGTTCTTTATAATCTTCCTTTGTAGACCTCCGTTTCCATTAATGAAATTTGAATCCATGATTGATTTGTATTTATTGGTAACGTTTAAGATTCACATATAGTTTTATCAACTCAACTTTGTAGTTAAAATTGAGCTATTGCTATGTTGTGGTACACTTTTCATTTCAGTTTTATAACTCATTTTACAGTTAATTAACAGCTCATCGGTATTAAGGTATATATTTGGATAGTTAACCTATCAGCTGTATACATTTTGGCATTCTTTGGCATAGTGGGGTTTTTTTTGTTTTTTTATTTTTAAAAAATTTTTTATTGAGGTATAGTTGATTTTGGCATAGTGTTTTATTAGCAGTTTACAGGTGCTTAACCTGGATAAAATGGTAGTCTAGTGGGACTGTAAAAGTGAAGGCACCTGTTTCCTATCTTTTCTACTGCATATTGGAAGAAGTGTATTCACATTATCTACATGAGGGGACATGGTTTTTCGTAAACATATCTCAACTTTACAGCCTACATTCTTTTTTTAAAAAATAAATTTATTTTTATTTATTTTTGGTTGCGTTGGGTCTTCGTTGCTGCGTGCGGGCTTTCTCTAGTTGCAGTGTGTAGGCTTCACATTGCGGTGGCTTCTTTTGTTGTGGAGAGCGGGCTTCAGCAGTTGTGGCACATGGGCTCAGTAGTTGTGGATCGCGGGCTCAGTAGTTGTGGATCGCAGGCTCAGTAGTTGTGGCGCACGGGCTTAGTTGCTCCTCAGCATGTGGGATCTGCCTGAACCAGGGCATGAACACGTGTTCCCTGCATTGGCAGGTGGATTCTTAACCACTGTGCCACCAGGGAAGTCCCATAGTCTAGATTCTTTAACGAAGTCATTTTCTACTACTGAGTATATTTCCAGCTAAACTTTACAGCCCAGATTCTTTTAAAGAAGTCGTTATCTTTTGTTGAGCATGTTTCCAGCTAAAGTGTTTCCAGCTTAAGTGAAGCCTACTTTGAAGGTCTCACCATTTCACAGTGATTATTTTAACTGCTTATATCAGTTCTACTGTTGAGTGTCTTTATAGATACTGATGTGCTGAGGTTCTAGCATATGCTGCCCAAGTGTTATCTTTGTAGTTGTCAATATAATCAGATATCACACTTTTCAAGCATGTGAAATGAATGAATATAAAACTGTTAAATAATCTTTCTTGGAGATAGAACTCCAAGGTTAAAAAAGTGCTAATTTAACCAGTGTACATAAAGCAGAGTTTGGCATGACATTTGGGTGCTTTGTATGTAACTGCCTTGTTTTATTGATTTTCCGTGGTTAGGTTCTAAAGAAAGAAAATCCAAGGCCAAGGATTTGGCTGTCCATGGGTATACATGATAAAACATACTAATTTAACAGCTGTTTCTTTTGGCATAAAATGGTTGCCTGGTCTCCCCTGACCCTCTCCAGTTTTGTGTTGACCCTGAGATCCTTATTCTTTAGAAGAATTGTAAGTCAAAGCAATACTGGATAGACACTTAAACTTATAACAACTTTTGTTGGCCCCTAACTGCCTTGTTTCTCTTCATGTGCAAAGTCTGACCAAATATGGCAGTTTGCAAGTCATGAACACTCTAGTTGATAGAATTTAGCCTGGAAGTTTTCCTCTTGCCAAAGCAACTATAGTCCTCTGAGGTAATCACCAGAAGTTTTTGAAGGCTGTTCTTTCTATCTAGTAGAGTTCTATAAGGCCTAACTTTTCCTCCAAATCCCTTTTTCCGAGGATCATAAAATAGTAAAAATAAAGCCCTAAATTTGTTCTTAAGTTCATGCTTGACATTAAATAGTATATATTACCTTGGCTGTAAAACATGAGAAGTATATCTTCTTAATTTTGTGGCCGTGCTGCCAGATTTGGAGGTTTGTACCTCTTAGGAGTTAATGCGTGGTTGTCACTTATCTCCAGTTAAGGTTGCATCAGCTTTTGTGTAATAAATCACTACTCCTTGGCATTTATTAATCTTTGTGGCAATAAATTTTTCTCCATAATAAAATATGGCATCTCTCTCTCTCTTTTTTTTTAATGTCTATTTATTTATTTATTTGATTGTGCCAGGTCTTAGTTGCAACATGTGGAATCTTTTAGTTGCGGCATGTGGGATCTTTTAGTTGTGGCATGCAGGATCTAGTTCCCTGATCAGGGATCGAACCCAGGCCCCCTGCATTGGGAGCGTGGAGTCTTAGCCACTGGACCACCAGGGAAGTCCTAAATATGGCATCTTCTTAAGGTACATTAGCAAATTAGTTTCTGTGGTAATGTTAACAAAATGTTATTAACTCTCAAAGCTTAACAATAATTTGACTATTTTAAAAATTTCTTTTTCCCATTTTTCCTTATTTATACACTTTGGTAATTATAACTAGGAATCTGTGGTTATCATCTTGTTTTCCAGCTTCTGAGGGTGCCCTTTGTGTCAGGAAAAGGAATTATATGCAGAATCTTTCTTTGGGAACGTATTTTAAATATCATTATGGGTATTAAGAGACAGCATTCAAGGCTAAATTGGATTAAATGTTAGGCGGTTGTATAATACTACTGTGAAGAGCCATGAGTTAATCATTTTAATGCTTTTACCATAGGGTAATAAACTCTCATGCTTTTTTTTAAAAATAAATTTATTTAATTTATTTATTTTTGGCTGCGTTGGGTCTTCGTTGCAGCGCGCGGTCTTTCTCTAGTTGCAGCAAGTGGGGGCTACTCTTCGTTGCGGTGCACGGGCTTCTCATTGCGGTGGCTTCTCTTGCGGGCTCTAGGCGGGCGGGATTCAGTAGTTGTGGTGAGTGGGCTTAGTTGCTTCACGGCATGTGGGATCTTCCCGGACCAAGGCTCGAACCCGTGTCCCCTGCGTTGGCTGGCAGATTCTTAACCACTACGCCACCACAGAAGTCCTCTCATGCCTTTTAAATATGCTGATAAATGGATTCTGGCAAGGTGAGAGTAGAAACATGTCACGTAAATCTTTTTTGCTGTGGTACATGATTTCCTATGAGTAGACCTCTGATATACCTGCAAAAGAGAAATGGTTATATCTTTATTGTAGTTACCTGTTGAGTTCTCTGTGAATTGAAGAAAAATCTGATTTCTATCTAACCTCCAAAGTTAATTCTTAGATAAAAAATTGTTCCCTAGCAGAAACATCTTTTTTTTTTAATCTTTATTTTTTTGCTTTTGGGTTGTGAGAAAAGAACTTTTTAGATAGGTTTAAAAAACGTCTGTGGGGCTTCCCTGGTGGCGCAGTGGTTGAGAGTCCGCCTGCCGATGCAGGGGACACGGGTTCGTGCCCCGGTCTGGGAAGATCCCACATGCCGCGGAGCGGCTGGGCCCATGAGCCATGGCCGCTGAGCCTGCGCGTCCAGAGCCTGTGCTCTGCAACGGGAGGGGCCACAACAGTGAGAGGCCCGCATACTGCAAAAAAAAAAAAAAAAAAAAAAAAGTCTGCGAAGCTAAATTAAATATATGTGAATTCTTTTATCTTCTTACATGGTGCCTATCCTAGTGCTGTGAGTGAAAGTGCTCAGTAAATGTTTTTTGGTTGCCCACCCCCTATTCAACACACTTAACAAATGTCCCACCTTCCTTGTATAACTATGGACCAGGGCATTCTTGTATCAGAAGATTCAGAAAACTTGTGTGTCTTCTGCTAAACATTCATGGTTTGTCTACACACATTCCCTTGAAAATCAGAGGTCATGGAAAAGAGAAACCATATTTACTGCATTAATCTCAGGCTTTGATTATCTATCAAATGATTTGCTTACTTAGCATTAAATTCACATAGTTTAAACATTTCAGATCAAAGTATAGACAGATTGATATTCTAAATGGAATAGATACATATTCTTCGCTGTGGTTGAGAAGGAACTATATTGACTAATTTCCTAAAAGTAGGAAAAGTGGGGTTTTTTTTGGTTTTTGGTTGTTTTTTTTTTTTGGCTGCATTGGGTCTTTGTTGCTGCGCGCAGGCTTTCTCTAGTTGCGGCGAGCGAGGGCTATTTTTCGTTGCAGTGCACGGGCTTCTCACTGCAGTGGCTTCTCGTTGTGGAGCACGGGCTCTAGGTGCACGGGCTTCAGTAGTTGCAGCACGTGGGCTCAGTAGTTGTGGCACACGGGCCCTAGGGCTCACGGGCTTCAGTAGTTGTGGTTTGTGGGCTCTAGAGCGCAGGCTCAGTAGTTGTTGCACGCAGGCTCAGTAGTTGTTGCACACAGGCTTAGTTTCTCCACGGCATGTGGGATATTCCTAGACCAGGGATTGCACCTGTGTCCCCTGCATTGGTGGGCGGATTCTTAAACACCGCACCACCAGAGAAGTCCAGAAAAAGTCTTTAGGAAATCCTGCATTGCTTAAAAATGTTTATGTTTTTATATTTATAGAACACTAGTGTAAATTACATTGTGCTTTAGAAATCCACTCCAGAAAAAGTAAATACAAGAATACTTTTACAAAAAATGTATATTACTGAGGTATGAAGTATAATCTGACCTTGTGAATAAGTAGTATTGGGTTGGCAAAAAAGTTCATTTAGGTTTTCCCATAACATCTTGTGGGAAAACGCAAACGAACTTTTTGGCCAATACATTAACATTAACTAACTCTCCTTGTGTTCCCAGAGGTGGGTTTCTCTTGGGGCAATGGCATCCAAATAATTTTAAAATTTAGCTGCAGAGATATTGTGTTGAAGGGGCATAAAGCCAGCATACCTAGAGTTCTGCAAAAAACTAAAGTGCTGTTTCCTGAAATAGCCAAAGGAACATGGGAAAACCACTTATATGGTTTATTTTTTTCAGGTGTCAGCACTATTGCACTCAGATAATCAACACAGAGTTAAGTGAATTGTTTTATATGCATTTCATCCCCACTTCTTACTTTTTGTACCTTTCATTAAAAGTATCAAGATATAGCGGGTAGAGTGTGAACTTTGGAATCAGAAAGATATAGATATCCCAAGTCTTGAACTTACTTAATATACGACTGAAGGTAAGATACTTAAGGATTGTGATTCTCAGTTTCTTCATTTGTAAAAGTGGAACTAATTATGCTTACATCATGGATTAGGACTGGGAAGCACCTGGCATTCCCGCCCCGCACCCCTTTCCTGGATATTCTCATTCACAAAAGAGTAGAAAGTGTTTATTCCCCTCATTTTATGTATGAGAAAACTGAAACTATAACATTGTCCAAATTAAATCAAAAAGGACTAAGGAGTTCAAATCCCAGTTGGTTTTTCAATGTAATACCAGACTGTTAACTTTATAAAGTCTTAATGAAACTTGATTAGTCATTGAGAAAGTGAGAAGTAACTCTGAGAACATTGGCTGTCATCTTTAGGCACTTTTCTGTATTGATTTTGTGAGTTTTATCCTAAAGATCCTATAAAGTTAAAATTAGGCTTTTAGAACTTTTATTGACCAGTGAATGGATAAACAAAAGGTGGTATATACATACCATGGAATGCTATTTGACCTTAAAAAGAAAGGAAATTCAGACACATGCTACAATATAGATGAACTTAGAAGACATTATGCTAAGTGAAATAAGCCAGCCATAAAAGTATAAATACTATATGATTCTACTACTTATGTAAGGTACCCAGAGTAGTCAGATTCATAGAGACAAAGTAGAATGTTGGTTGCCTGGGGGAACAGGAGTTGGAATTTAATAGGTACAGAGTTTCAGTTGGGGAAGATGAAAACGTTCTAGAGATGGGTGGTGGTGATGGTTGCACAATGTGAATGTACTTAAAGCCACAGAGCTATACAGTTAAAAATGGCTAAAATGATAAAGTTTATGTTATGTACATTTAACCACAATTTTTAAAGATTAAAACTTTTTAAATCTTTTTAAAAATTAAAAAACTTTTGTCTTCTGAGTTATTATATTCCTATAATTAAGCTATCTTTTATAGTTAATCTGGAATTGAAGTAAAAGAGTCGCTTCATAATTTAAAGAAGTTAATTGTCACAGGCGTTATGGGTTAAAATTTGCCTAAAAGTGACTATTAAGTTAAGCTGGTTTTTCTTGCCTTTATGTGCTGTAGGCCCAAGATGATTAAGTTATATTTTCCTTTTGGTTTTTAAAGCTAAGCTGAAATTATTCAGAAGGATTAAATTAATATGGTTCTCTTAGCTCACTAAAATAATTCAAAGAAACAGCCCCCAAATTCAAAGTCAGACTTAAAGACACATCTATTGTTTAGCAATTAGCAGTGGTGGAAAGGAATTTATTTTTCTAAAGACGGGATGATTTTCCACTGAGTTTTGTTAGATTTGTCCTACCCTTCCCAGGGATAAGCTGTGAGAAGTTCATATGAAAACCAATGCAGCGAAACAAATCTCAAAGCCAGAAAGAAAGAAAAAAGCTGAGATTAAGATTGTATGATTTTTAAAAATAACTTCTTTGTGGTTTAATTTTAAAGAGCTACAAACCCACAAGAATTGGCCTGCTACAGCATGAGACTTGACTCTCTTGCTACTTCCTGACTTGTCTTTTTCTCAACAAGAGTAATCTTAGCAGATCTGTGTTTTAGAAGGGTTATATAACTGGGAGCAACATAGAGTATGGATTGGAATGGGGAGAGAATGGTGTTAGGAACACCAAGGAGGAGAGATGCATTCCTGAAAAGGACATAGGCACCTAGATACCTGGGTTTGGATCAAGTTCTATAATTGTCTCTGTGAACTTAAGCAAGTTATTGAACTAATCTAAGCCTCAGTTTGTCTGTCATATATGAAGTTTATACCTTTCTGGCAAGGTTAATATAAAGATTAGTAATAATGTATATAAAGCTTCTAAGTACCATGTTGGGCATATATAATCGATACTCAGGAACTGCTAAGTATTGTTCTCTCTTTAGATTTAGCAAGATGATTTAAGTATCCTCCTTAAGATTCCCTAAAGCTGTGCTCATTTTTTCACTGGTTGAGCAAACAAAAATGATGAGGATTGGGAGGGAAGTGATGAGTGTTTTGGTACAAAGGGAATCCAAGGTATGTTTTGTGGCTCAGTGTTGTTTAACTGGTTTTCACAGTTAGAAACTTGATGAAGAGTCAGTCAGGCACACTCAAGGGTAGTTCTTTTTGAGTCTCTTTTTTCCAGTTGTCATTCATATCCACATCCCAGACACGCATGTAGTGTATCATATTTGTCATTTGTCCATCTCACATTACACAGACTCTATCACTTAAACACTAATGAAAGAGTATTATTCATCCAATCACATTTATTGAGAACTGCCATAGCAAGGATATGAAGATAATACAAATAAAACCTAAGATCCCTGTCCACAAGTAGTTCAAAGGGACTGTGTGTGCTCATTGTATTCCCAGTATTTACCATGGTGGTTTATACCAAGTAATTGTTTCTGGAATGAATGATCAATATAGTATAGGGGAAAAGATGTATAACATTTTACGGTGTAATAAATGCTGTAATTCTGTGATAAAATTAAAAAGCAAGCAAACAAAAAGCCTTTGGAGCCCTAGAGGGAAAAAAGGAATGTTTCAGAAGGGAAAAGGGGAGGTTGAATATTTGATTGTATCGCAAGGTTGCTGGTGGGGAAGAAGGACTAATGGGGGAAATGAAGTCACATTCCTAGCTTAAGAAATGGCATGAGCAAAGCCTTGAAAGCATAAAAATGCATGATATATTTGGTGAGCTGTCTGGTGTGGTTTGATAAAAGGAGATAAAACTAGAATGATAGATTGGCTCCAGATTTTTAAGAACTAATGATATAAAGAGTTTGGATTTTTTTCTGTTTTCAGTCAGGAGCAGTCAAAGGAAGGGGTGAGATATATGATCAAATCTGAATTTTAGAAATTAACTCTGAGGCCTTGATAATGACTAGAGAGAGTCTAGGAAGGGAGACTTATGTTGTAGCTAAGTTGAAAGAGAATGAAATACTCAAGTCACTGACGTGAAAGATGGCAGAGAAGGAATATATTTGGGGTATGTTTTGGAACTAAAATCCATTAGAATCCCAAGGGAGAATGAGAAAAGGAGTCATGGATTTTGGGGGACATTTCTATCTTGGATCAGTGGTTATTAACCACTGTTAGGGGAGATATGAGGAAGAATATGGTTGTGTGAAGATGGGGTCTGCTTTGGACATGGGACACATGTAGCAGATCCCACCTGTGTATTCACATAACACCATTTGCATACCTCGATTATACCAAGCACTATACTCTATTGTAATTACTTGTTTACTTGTCCATTTTGTTTACTGTAAGCCTGTCAAGGGGAAAGAGTACCTTTCCTCTCCGTAACACTGTACCTAGTGCCTGGCACATATCAAACATTCAGTACTGAATAGAAAAAAAACCACAAACACCCACATGAAATTAGGGAGAAAGACAGGGCTGCAGTATCATCAGCGCGCGCGCGCGCGCACACACACACACACACACACACACACACACACACACATACACACACACAAATTTATAACCACATGAGGTATTGAGATAGCTAAGGGATCTTGTTCCATGGAACAAGAAGGAGGCCAGGATGGAACAAGAAGGAGGCCAGGATGAATTTAAAGAGTGGGCAGAGGGGCTTCCCGGGTGGTGCAGTGGTTAAGAATCTGCCTGCCAATGCAGGGGGCACAGATTCGAGCCCTAGTTGGGGAAGATCCCACATGCTGCAGAGCAACTAAGCCCACGTGCCACAACTACTGAGCCTGCGCTCTAGAGCCTGTGAGTCACAACTACTGAGCCCACGTGCCACAACTACTGAGCCCTGTGCTGCAACGACTGAAGCCCACCCGCCTAGAGCCCATGCTCCACAACAAGAGAAGCCACCACAATGAGAAGCCCCCGCACCGCAACTGGAGGAAGCCTGCGCACAGCAACGAAGACCCAACGCAGCCAAAAATAAACAAATAAAATAATTTTTTTTTAAACTTAAAGAAAAAATAAAGAATGGGCAGAAAAAAAGGAACTTAAAAGACAGCTGGGAAAAGGTACCAGAGGTAGAAGATGGAAGCAAAAAGATAAGAGTTTCACAATATGGAAATGATCAGCATTTTCATTTATTTCAGCTGGTAGAAGTAAGATGAGAACTCAAAAGAATAGTTTGGGTTTTGAAATTTTGTATTGTTGATTTTTAAATGTTTATAGATATATATTTTTTTCCTTTCCGAACGGATGCTCAGAGAATGTTAAAGTACCCAGGGTCACATAGACAAGGTTTGAATTCATCTTTTAAAAGAGGATGTGCAGTGAAGCTTGGTGAGAGGTAGGGGAGCCAGATTTTGAGAGGGACTGCTCAGTGAGAGTGGGGAGTCCCACTGAAGTGCAGGAGGAGTTTGTGCTTCTCCTTCAGGAAGAGTTTCAGGAAAACCAAGGAAATAAAGATGAACCAGAGTGCTGAACTAGTGGCCGGGAGCTAGCACATTTTACTTGTCTCAAGCATGTCAAGTTCAATTACAAGTATCACGCAGACCTCTTTTATCAAGTTTGGTAGGTCACTTATTGGGAGGTGATTTTTCCTCTACTAATTGCACATTAGCAAATCCATGCCACTGCAATTTCACTGTTTATGTTACTACTGTGAATGATGTTAGAAACAGTACAAATATCTGATGGTATTCTGTCCCAAAAAAGTTCAAGTTTTTAAAAAGTAAACACTGATTATCCAGGAACTGACTGCTTTTGACGAACTGTCAAAAGAGCCTTTACCATGGCTAGTTCTTTTACATTTCACTTTCCTTTAGCTGGGTTTATAGTTTTAAGAGGAGATTGAGAATGAAAATGAATTTTCATTCAACAAGATTGAGGTACATTATTTACTATGATCTTTGCAGAAGTGCATTGTTGAGCATAGAATTGTCACTTACGTTACAGAGCAGGATATAACATAACTGAACCTTTGGTTTGGATGCATGAGGTTGCATAATTAAGCAAAATTACCTATCATTTTAAGTTAGTTGATGTATTAAAGGAGATAGAATGAAACATCCCTGAACTGGCACTCACCAACCTGGCCCTGTTGGTAACTGGACATGTTATAAGGGTCTAGGCTCATCACTTATATAAGAAGGAGACAAACTGTGAGTGCCTACCAAATACCAGGGTGTTCATATGTATATTATTTCATTTAAAGTGGAATAAAAATCTTTGTCTACCTTAGAGAATTGTTAGGATGATAAAATGAGATAAAGAATGTGTATATTTTAGTAATCTGTAAAGTACTATTCAGAGATACAAAGTATTCCTTTGCATTTAGTTAGGTATAAATAAATTAGAATATGGAACTAAGAATGTTATATATTTTTGCACTAATATTGTTTCCTAAATTGAATTTCCAGAATCAGTTTTACTTGTTAATTCCTTTAAAATTGGAAGTTAGTTTCACTCTCCAGATAATGAAGAGAGTGATGAAATGGAAAAGAACTGGCCGTCATCAAGACTCTTGACAGCCCTTCAATAGCATTTGGCTCCTGGATATACATATATCTATTCCTTAGTAATTTTTATAATGGCTCCATGAGGTAGATAGTACGCCATTTTCATTTATGGAAACTGAGGCTTGGTGTGACCATGCTTACACTATTATTAAATAGCAGAACCAGCATACTAACTTGGATTTTTTTCTCTTAATGGTGTGCTTTACTGTCACAAATATGACTTCTGTTCTTACTGTCAGTCTGTAAAAGCTGCTGTTGCCTTTTCATGGGTGGCTCTTGTTCTTTTCCATCTTTATTTGCCGCTTATCCTATTTCTTTAGCAAATATTTGAGCACCTACTATGTGCCAGTCATTCTTTCACTTGTTAGGGATACAGCAGCTAATGAAACAGACAAAAATCCCTGCCCTTATGCTTACATGATACTTAAAAACAAATGATTAAAATGTAAAACGTGTCGAATGGTGATAGGTGGTATAGAGAAAAGTAGAAAGAGGGATGGCAGTGCGGGGTATTTGGGGGAGGAAGTTTGTACTTTATTGTCCATGAGAATTGGAATTAGAGTAGGGGACTTCATGTGGTAATTGGTGTAAGTAGGGATTAAAGACAACAAAATTAGTTCTTATGGTCTCAAGACAGAGGTTGTAAATACTGTAGAATTTTGCCAGGAGTATACCAAGTTCTGGGACACGTCTTTATTGTGGAGGCCAGGGAAGGGGTGGTCTTATTCAGAGACCTTGGAGGCCATGGGCTCCCTTTTCACTTCTGCCCATGGAGGCCAGAGAAGAGGAGTGTTAGTATATAACCTTTCCTGTACTGCGTAGTGTTTTGATAAATCCCATTCCCACTGAGTGATTCAGTTACTTTCAGGTGCCAAAACAAATAGTAAAGTATCTTATAAAGTGTACTTTCCTGTCACCTCCTCAAAGAAAATAGGTTGAGCTTTGAGCCTGCCAAATCTTCTCAGTTTCATAGTATAAATACCAAAGTATACTATTTTTGAGTCTAGAATACTGTAGAAAGTTCTCAGTGTCTCTGAGATCATAGCTTTAGGGAACTTTCCCAGGCCCTCTGCTATCTTACTATTAGTAACATTTTAAAAGATAGAAAAAAGACTAATTAAACATGAAAATCTTACCCAAAGTACAAGTTCTAAAAAAGATAGAGACTCCTTTATCTGATACTGACTATTTTGGAATAAAGCCCAAACATTTGTAGCATTGGAAAAGCATCATAATCTAATGGAAAGAGCTTAGCTTCTGGAATCATAGATATGTTGGTTCAATTTTTAGCTTTGCTTCTAACCAATTAAATTACAACCGTTACCTTGAACAAGTTACACTGTCTCTCTAAGCCTCAATTTCCTAATCTGTGAAATAGATATATGAATATTAAGTTTGCTGTTCAGGGACTCAACATCAAATTGTAACACAACATAATAGGTACTGTAAAAAATGTAAATTGCTATGGGAACCGAAACAAGGCAGGCGGTGCGTTTGACTCTGGGGAAAGAATGGGCAGGCCACTTGGAAAAGGAGGGTTATTAGATCATGAACGATTATTTCTAGTTGTCAGAGTACAGAAGCAAGGGAACCACTTTAGGAGGAGGATCCTAGGAGGGCAGATACCTCAAGGTATTAACATATATATCCTTGGCAAAGGTATTACCTCCTCTAGTATATTTTTTAACTCTTCCAACATGTTTCCATAGTTTTCTTTACCCTAAATCAGTACCTATTAACCTGTTCAATTTGCCTCTGTTCTCTACTAAATTATAAACTCCTTTTGGGCAAGAATCTATTTTTTCTTGTTTAGCATATTCTATTCTTTATAAACTAGACATTTGGTAAGTATTCATTGCATAGATGAAGCAGAACTACATTTTAAAAAAAGTTTTCAAAAGTACATTTGAAGCATCTCTAAATGCTACGCTACGCATTTAGATTTAGTCCTATGAAACGTAAAGCCTTTAAGCAAGGAAGTTAGTTTAAATAGAAAGCGGGGAGTCCAGGGTTTGAGCTTTAGTTATGCCTGATTAAATGACCCTGCACCTCTTGGGGTTGCCATTTCCTTATCTGTTCAACAGTATTGATAATTTCTAGGTTTTCTTCCAACTGTGGTATTCAGGGATTGGGTAATTCTTTTTTTTTTTTTTTTTTTTTTTTTTACGGTATGCGGGCCTCTCACTGTTGTGGCCTCTCCCGTTGCGGAGCACAGGCTCCGGACGCGCAGGCTCAGCGGCCATGGCTCACGGGCCCAGCCGCTCCGCGGCATGTGGGATCTTCCTGGACTGGGGCACAAACCCGTGTCCCCTGTGTCGGCAGGCGGACTCTCAACCACTGCCCCACCAGGGAAGCCCGGGATTGTGTAATTCTTGCTGCCATGTGTTTATGTAGATGTTAGCCTTTGAGGAAAAAATAGTGCTTGGCATATGGTGTATGCTCAATAAACGTATGTTCAGTTAAAAATCCAAAGCATAGATCAGGACTTCTTAATTGGAGAGACTAAACAGATTCTCCGAACCTTTACCTCTTTGAGGTACAAGATGAGTATACAGTGAGAACAACTTTTTTTTTTTAGAGCAACTTTTGTTTATTGGTTAAAGCTCTCTGAGTATAATGTTGTATCGTCTGTTCTGTTGTTGTTTTGGCAACCAAATGGGAACATTGCCACAAAATATGCAGAACCAGGTTTTTCTTTTTTTTTTTAGGCATTTGTAAAAAATTTTATTTATTTATTTGGCTGCCTTGGGTCTTCCTTGTGGTGGGTTCTTCGTTGTGGCATGCAGGATCTTTCGTTGCAGCACGTGGGCTCTAGAGTGCATGGGCTCAGTAGTTGCAGCACGCTGGCTTATTTGCCCTGAGGCGTGTGGGATCTTAGTTCCCTGACCAGGGCTCAAACCCTCGGCCCCTGCGTTGGAAGGTGGATTCTTGACCACCAGACCACCAGGGAAGTCCCCAGAACCACATTTTTAAATGGTAGATGAGTTCGAGTTTTATTCCATGAGTCAATAAATAATTGAATAGCTTTTCATAATTGACACATTTTTAACTTCTTGCTGGAAATTTTTGGCGTGAAACTCTTTTATTGGCAATGTTCATATTGAGCTGAGTTCTAAGAAACTGTGGGATAGGAATATTGAGTTTTTAATAGACTTCTGATTTCTTGCTATGTAAGGTATTTCCCTGCTCTAGAATTTATGCTTGCCTTGCCTTGAATTTATTTTTGGGGGGGGGGGTTAATATGAAATTTTGTTTCTTAAAACATGTTGTTAGTATAAGTATCAGCAATGTTAGGAAAACCTTAGTTATTGTCCTAAGCGCTTTCAATTTCATTTGTTTATATAGCTTTACAAATTAAAGGATAGAAAACAAGTTCAGTACTTCATAATTTTTCTCTAAAAAGAATAGAGTTACAACATATGCCAAAGAAATCAGTGTAGGTAGGCAGAGTTATTCTCAAGGGAATATGTTTTATTTATTTATTTATATATTTGAAATCTGAAGTACCTTGGCCCTCAATTTCATCAAATTCCCTTATATCTGGAATAAAAAGCCTAAACTGTAAGTAGTGAAAGTCTTTGGGAAAGATTTTGGAAGTTTTTTTCCCCCCCCTAAGTTTTTCCATATGTATTTTGTAAAAATTAGAACATAATTGAATATCTGGCAGACATTCTATATGAGTATCTTTATGGTTTTTGTTTTTCAGGCATTTTTAAAATATTTAATCATTCATGAGTTGAGCTTCATTCTTGAGTCATGGATGACAAGGCTTCTGTTGGAAAAATCAGTGTCTCCTCAGACTCTGTGTCTACTCTTAATAGTGAAGATTTTGTCTTGGTTTCCAGGCAAGGAGATGAGACACCATCTACAAATAATGGAAGTGATGACGAGAAAACAGGACTCAAGGTAAAACTACATAACCTACATTTCTTTTGCTTAGCCTTGCTAAAGCAAAACTTGGCCTTAATAGGAAGGTATATGGAGTGAAAGTGAGGACATGGAAATAATATCCTTTCTTTTTTTAATGCTAAAGCTTTTTATTTATAATTAGTGATAGTGAAAAATTTATATCTGATTAAGGATTTTCAATTTGATTAGCTTCTAAATCTTCTGATATCCCTAACTGTAAAAACTAGTGATCATAGTATAAGCATTTGTTATTTTAGTATTGTTTCATGTTCCCATTGAGTTAGAGGTGATTGTTTCTTTTGGTCCTGGTGTATGTAGTGTAAAGGCAGTGGCAGGTCTGCAGTGCTATTTATAAAAATAAGTTTTAGAATTAGTAAAACAGAACTTAAAATTCCTGGCTTTTGGCCATTTCTGTTTATATTTTCTCTGCCAAATAAATCACTATTAACTTCTTTTCCCATACTCTGTTACTGTTTTGCTCTTTATGGATATAAGTAAGAACAGATTACCTGTTAATGTCACTTAAAATGTAAGTAGCTTTAAAAATATTTTGATTCTTGTTTATGTCTATTTATTCAACAAGTGTTTATTGAGTATTGACTTTGTGCCAAGTACTGTTATAAATACTCGGGATACAGTAGCAAATAAGGCGAGCAAAGCCCCCTGCCCTCCTAGAGCTTTTAATCAAATGGGGAAACAGACTCTAAGCAAATAGGAAAATGAATATGTTAAGTAAATTTAGGTGTTTTGAAGAAAATCAAAGCAGAATACATGAATAAAGAGTGAATGGGAGGTACTGTTTTAGAGAATGTCTCGAAATGACATTTGAGCAGAGATCTGAGTGAAATGAGGAAGAACTTGTTCATGGAGAAATGTGAAAAAGCACTTTCCACGGGGAACAGAAAATAAAAAGACCCTGAGGAAGACCACCCTTTTTAGGACAGAGATTAAAGCAGAGTAAATAAAGTAAATAAAAAGTGCTAAAGAATGAGATCACTGGCTGAGAGAGACAGCATGGATGGTGTGAGCTTTGTGGACCCATTCCCCAGAAAAATTGGTGACAATTACTATTTTTTTAAATTAAAGTCTATGGAAATGTTCTAAAGGACATAGAGCAATTGAAGAAACATTTATTCAGAGAAATTTACTAAAATTTGGTTAAGAATCTGTGGTATTTGAGCCAAGACTTGTTTTTTCCTTCCCATCTCCCAGCTGAGCAAGATGGTAACTCCACTCCAGATTGGTACAGTCAAGAAAATAGGGTTTCCTCTCCTCACAGCTCCCACTTGGAGGGCTGTCTTCCAGTGAAGAGCAGGATGAGAGCATTCCTCATCCTGCCTCCGTCACCTTTTGCTGGCCAAGTGTGAATGAGTGGTAGGGGCTGCCTTTTTTTTGCCCAGACCTTACTTCTGGGATGAAGGCTCTACGTAGGGCACAGTGTTGCTGAGAATACTGAGAGCCCAATTGCCCTTATCCTTACCCTGGCTCTGGCATGTAAGGTAGTGGTTCCACACTAATAGAGGGAAGTCAAAAATACCAGAGATTACTACGCAACCTCCCACACCTACCAAATACTCATTTTCTGAAGATGTGTCGCTCAGAGAGAAGTACGTCATTGTCTGCACTCCCAACTTCATAACTATAGCTCAGAGATTTTGCCTGCAGTGAGAAGTGGGACATAAAACAGCTCCTTATCTCTTCCCGTAGGAACCGACTTTATTTACAACAGAGGGCTTCCCTGGTGGCTCAGTGGTTAAGAACCCGCCTGCCAATGCAGGGGACATGGGTTCTAGCCCTGGTCCGGGAAGATCGCGCATGCTGCAGAACAACTAAGCCCGTGCGCCACAACTACTGAGCCTGTGCTCTAGAGTCCACGAGCCACAACTACGGAGCCCACATGCCACAACTACTGAAGCCCACACACCTGGAGCCTGTGCTCCACAACAAGAGAAGCCATCGCAATGAGAAGCCCGCGCACTGCAACGAAGAGTGGCCCCCGCTCGCTGCAACTAGAGAAAACCCGCGCATAGCAACAACAAAAAACCCCAATGCAGCCAAAATAAATAAATAAATAAATAATTTAAAAAAATCATACTTACAACAGAGTGTAGAGAAGTTCAAGCCTAAGGGTACCCTCAAAAACAGTGGAGGTTGTGGTGAAAGGTAATTGGGAAGAGATTGTTAGATTGGTTGGACATACGGTTTAACTGTAGGCTTGCAGGGAGAAGACTGCCTGTGGTAGAGACAGAGCTCAAACATTGACCTCTGGAGCTCTCCTGTCAAAGTATCCTAATTTTTTTTTTTTTTTTTTTTTTTGCGGTACACGGGCCTCTCACTGTTGTGGCCTCTCCCGTTGCGGAGCACAGGCTCCGGACGCACAGGCTCAGCGGCCATGGCTCACGGGCCTCGCCGCTCCGCGGCATGTGGGTTCTTCCCGGATCGGGGCACCAACCCGTGTCCCCTGCATCGGCAGGCGGACTCTCCACCACTGCGCCACCAGGGAAGCCCAAAGTATCCTAATTTTATTGGTTTTTTCTGTGGAACAGTTTATTACCTTAGTGGATTGTTGAAAACTGTTGAGCAAATCAGCCACAATTAGTGGAGTTTAATATCCACATGTAGTCATAGAGACAGAGCATCCTGCGAAAACTACTATCCCAGGATGACTGAAGGCAAATCCAAATTACCCCAGAGGAGCAACATCAAAGGTTTAACACCATGGGAATTAGGGGAATAGAATTTACTAAAATAAGTCAGCTAGTCACTAAACAAACAAGCAAGCATAAAAAATAAGTCCTAGGGTGTGGAGACCAGTACCGAGAACTGGAACAACGTATTACCTAAAATATCTAGTTTCCAACACAAAATGTGAGACATGCAAAGAAACAAGAAAATATTACCTATACATCATTTTTAAAAAGGCAGCACATACTGCTTGTAAGAGTCAAATATTGGACTTAATATGCAAACTTTGAAAGTAGCCATTATTAATATGTTCAATGAACTAAAAGAAATCATGCCTAAAGAAATAAAGGAAAGTATGATGACTGTAAAATCAAATAGAAAATATCATTAAGGAGATAGAAATTACAAAAGAACCAAATGGAAATTCCGAAGTGGAAGAGCACAATAACTGAAATGAGGAATTCACTGGAGAGGCTCAACAGTAAATTTCAATGGGCAAAAGAAAGAATTAATGGAAAGAAATGTCATCAAAATGGCAGTACAGGAGTTTTCTACCATCCCACTCTCAAAGAACACCAATTTAGACACTAATGGATGAGAGTGCCTTCATGGAAGTCCAGGAGCCCAACAGAGAAGTTCCAGCACATTATTGGGGCAAAAACATCCAAGATTGGACCCATTGAAGACGATGAAAGGAACAGTTTCATTTTATGTGTGTCACCCCACCCCCAAGGTGGCACAGCTCAGTGCCAGCAGGTATTTAGCTCATGATTTCTTCCATGGGGGAAAGTGAGAGTGTGTGATTGAGCACCTGACTTTCCCAGCTTTGTGGTACACTGCCAGAAAGGCCCATTTCTTTCTCACTCCGTCCAGAATACTGAGTCGTAAACTGGATAACCTGGGGGTCGACAGTTGTGCTGGAAGAAGAGCAGCCAAGATTGGGAATGGAACATCTAAAGGGGCGTGGATCCTATTAACTGCTCTGGGGACTCCCTCAGGAAGCCCACCCATGAGCCACTGGGGACACCTCCCCTGCCAATCCCCCAGCTGGCCCATGGCCACCTCTGAGCTCCACACTCCTCACCCAAACGTGTCCCTACCCTGTGGCTGCCTCCCTGTGCACATCCCTGAGGGCAAGAATGGTATGTGTGAGTCTTTGCAAATGGCTAGTGAGCACATGCAAAAAGTCAACCTGATTCTGTGGGATTGGAAGAAACCACACACTTGAGCACTCATCATCATCTCAGGGAAAACAAATGTGATAGAGAGCATCAAAACACTGGATCAAGCAGAAGAAAGTATTGTGAAGTACAAGACACATTATTTGAAATTATCTAGTCTGAGAACAGAGGGAAAATGAAAAGGAGTGAAGAAAGCTGGCCCATGGCCAGCAGGCCCAGTTTATAGTGTGAACTGTGGCATACCACTAAAATGATCAGTCTATGCAATATTGGAGTCCCAGAAGGACAGGAGAGGGAGAAAGGGGCAGAAAGCTTATTTAGAAACATAATGATTGAAAACTTCCCCAATTTAAAAAAAATTATTTATTTTGGCTGTGTTGGGTCTTCGTTGCTGCGCGCGGGCTTTCTCTAGTTGCAGCAAGCGGGGGCTACTCTTCATTGTGGTGCGCGGGCTTCTCATTGCAGTGGCTTCTCTTGCTGCAGAGCACGGGCTCTAGGTGCGTGGGCTTCAGTAGTTGCAGTATGTGGGCTCAGTAGTTGTGGCTCGCAGGCTCTAGAGCACAGGCTCAGTAGTTGTGGCACACGGGCTTAGTTGCTCGGCAGCATGCGCGATCTTCCCGGACCAGGGATTGAACCCGTGTTCCCTGCACTGGCAGGCGGATTCTCAACCACTGCGCCACCAGGGAAGCCGCCAAACTTCCCAAGTTTGGGGAAAGATTTGGATATCTGAGATCATGAAGTTTATAGGTGCCCCCAGAATTTCAACCCGAACTGATCCTCTCCAAAATATATTACAATAAAGTTTAAAAATCAAAGACAAACAGTTTTTAAACAAGCAAGAGGAAAAAAAAACTATCTCACATTTCAAAGGAACCCCCCATAAGGCTTTTAGCAGATTTCTCAGCAGAAACCTTGCAGGCCGTAAGAGAATGGGATGATATATTCAAAGTGCTAAAAGAAAAAAACTGCCCACCAAGAATACATTAGTTGGCAAGGTTGTCCATCAGAAATGAAGGGGAGGGAATCCTCTGGGGCTTCAGTGGTTAGGACTCGTGCTTTCACTGCCAGGGGTGTGGGTTCAATCCCTGGTCAGGGAACTTAGGTCCTGCAAGCCGTGCAGCATGGCCAAAAAAAAAAAGAAATGAAGGAGAGAGAAAGATTACAGCTTTCCCCATCAATCTGAAAGTAGAATGTTCCTATGAAACTTCGTAAGCTGAAATGGCATATAGTGAAGAGTATCCCCTGCTTTCTGAAAGTTTGTGTTACACCCCTTCGCTTTTACAAACAACCTACATTAGTACAGTAATTGCTTTTTTTCATAAAAGCAAAAATCCTCTTCAGGTTTCTTTCAGTTAGCGAAAACAAGTACTAATGTAGGGCTTTCTAAAAGCAAAGTGGCATATTGCAAACTTTCGGAAAGTGAGGGATACCTGTACTTCCCAATGCTGAGGGAGTTGATCATCACTAGACCTTAAGAAAAGTGGTTAAAGGAGTTCTTCAATCTGAAATGAAAGGACACTAATTAGTAACATGAAAACATATGAAAATATAAAACACACTGGAAAAGATAAGTATATAGTAAAAATCAGTATAGTCTGATACTGTAGTATGGTGGTGTGTTGATTAAGAAACTCTAGTATAAAAGTTAAAGGACAAAGGTATTAAAAAATAACTATAGCTACAATGAATACATAATATAGAAAGTTAAATTGTGACATCAGAAGCAAAGTGTTTGGGGAAGTAAAAGGTAGAGTTTTGTATGCGATTGAAGTTAGGTTGTTACTGTTAATATACTGTTATATCTTGTAAAATGTTTTATGTAAACCTCATGGTAACCACAAAGTAATAAGCTACAATAGATCATAAAAGATAAGGGATCAAAGTGTACCACTACAGAAAATCATCAGTTCACGAGGGGAGATAGCAGGAGAGGAAGAAAGGAACAAGGGAACTACAAAACAACCAGAAAACAATTATTTTTTAATTAATTAATTTATTTTTGGATGCGTTGGGTGTTTGTTGCTGCGCGCGGGCTTTATCTAGTTGTGGCGAGCGGGAACTACTGTTTGTTGTGGTGTGCCGGCTTCTCATTGCGTTGGCTTCTCTTTTTGTGGAGCATGGACTCCAGGCGTGCAGGCTTCAGTAGTTGTGGCGCACGGGCTTAGTTGTTCCGCGGCATGTGGGATCTTCCTGGACCAGGGCTCGAACCCAAGTCCCCTGCACTGGCAGGCAGATTCTTAACCACTGCGCCACCAGGGAAGTCCCCAGGAAACAATTAATTACATAATATTAGTAAGTTCTTATTTATCAGTAATTATTTTAAATGCAAATGAATTAAATTGTCCAATCAAATGACAAGTGTCAGAATGTATTAAAAAAACAAGACCGCACTATATGCTGCATATAAGAGACTCATGTCAAGACTTCCCTGGTGGCACAGTGGTTAAGAATCCACCTGCCAAAGCAGGGGACACAGGTTCGAGAACTGGTCTGGGAAGATCCCACATGCCGTGGAGCGACTAAGCTCCTGCGCCACAACTACTGAGCCTGCGCTCTAGAGCCCACACACCACAACGAAGAGTAGCCCCTGCTCGCTGCAACTAGAGAAAGTGCACGCACAGCCACGAAAACCCAACACAGCCAAAAATAAATAAATAAATTTTTAAAAAAGAGAGACTCATTTCAGCTTTAAGGACACACCTAGACTTATCCATGTGTCATATGTGAAGAGATGAAAAGCTATTCCATGCAAATGGGAACTAAAAGAGGGGCCATTTCAAAACAAGTATATGTTAGGTCACAAATCAAATCTTAGCAAATTTCAGAAGACTGACATCATACCAGATTCTTTTCTGACTACAGTGGTATAAAACTAGAAATAAAACAATGGGGAAAACTTGAAAATCGACAAATATGTGGAAGTTAAACAACCTACTCCTGACCAACCATTGGGTCAAAGAAGAAATCAAAAGGGAAATCAGAAAACATCTTGAAAGAAACAAATATGGAAACACAACATATTCCACATTCCACGATTTATATGTGGAATCTAAAAAAGCCAAACTCATGGAAACTGAGTAAAATGGTGGTTGCCCAGAGGTGGGCAGTGGTGGTGGAAGAAATGAGGAAATGTTGGTCGAACAGTATAGACTTCCAGTTAGGCAGTGGATATGTTTTGGGGATCTAAGGTACAGCACTGGGACTATAGCTAACAATACTACATTATATAATTAATCGAAAGTTCCTAAGAGATTAATCTTTAAAAATGGTAATTATGTGAGTTGATGTATTAACTAACCTTATTGTGGGAATCATTTTCCAATATATATGTGTATCAAATCATCATGTTGTATACCTTAAACTTATACAATATTTTATTTCAAGTAAGTCTCAATAAAGTTGGAATATATATATGTATAAAACAAAGACCTTTTCTCGGAACTTTTATAAAAAAGTAAATAAAACAATATGTGAGAAGTATTTAGACTCTTAAAAAAAAGAATGAACTGTCAAAAAAAAATGACCTCTCATTACCACAGTCATGAATGATCTCAAAATAATTAAGCTGATTGAAAGAAGCCAGACATCCCCTCCAACTCCATAAATAGAAGCACATATTGTGTGTTCCGTTTATATACGATTTTAAAAAATGCAAAACAAATCTACACTCACAGAAAGCAGAAGAGTGGTTGCCTTGGGGGAGGGATGATGAGGTGGGGAAGAAGAGTAAGAATCCAAAGGGGCACCACTACAGTGGTGTGTGCACGTATATATGTATATGTGTGTGTGCACGTGCACACATATGCATATATATACATGTGCATATATATATTAAAGAAATGTCAGTGCTGCATTAGAAAGTTATTTACTAAACTCTAAAGAAAGTAGTAAGGGAGGAATAAAGGAATGAAAAATACATGAGACAGATAAATAAAAAACAAAAAGTAAAATAGCACACCTAAATTGAACTATATCAATAATAGCATTAAATGTGAATGGATTAAGCAGTATGATCAAAAAGTAGAAATTGTCAGTACTGGATAAAACAACATCTAGGAGACACATCTTAGATTCAAAGATGTAAATATATTTAACTTAAATAGATGGGAAAAGATATGCAAACAACAGTCACAAGAAAATGAGTGATTATAGTGATGTTAGGCAATATAGACTTTAAAACAAATAATGATACTACGGATGAAAAGGGCTTTTTAGGGGCTTCCCTGGTGGCGCAGCGGTTGAGAGTCCGCCTGCCGATGCATGGGACACGAGTTCGTGCCCCGGTCTGGGAAGATCCCACATGCCGCGGAGCGGCTGGGCCCGTGAGCCATGGCCGCTGAGCCTGTGCGTCCGGAGCCTGTGCTCCGCAACGTGAGAGGCCCGTGTACCGCAAAAAAAAAAAAAAGAAAAGGGCTTTTTATAATCCTATAAGGGTCAGACCACCAGGAAGGTCCAACAATGAAATCCCTAATAAAGGAACTTCAAAATACATGAAACAAAAAATGACAGAAATGAACACAGAAATAGTTCAACAATAATTGTTGTTATAATACTTCCTTTTAATTACGGATAGAAAAACTAAGCAGGAGACCAATATGTAAATAGAAGTCTAGAGCAGCACTATAAACTATTTTGACCTGACATATCTATGGAGTACCCAACAACAATAATATACATTCTTCTCAAGTACACCTAAATTATTTTTCCAACCACAGTGAAGAAATCAATAACAGAAGTAAAACTGAAAAATTAACAAATACATGGAAATTAAACAACATACTCCCAGATAACTTATGGGTCAAAGAAGAAATTAAAAGGGAAATTAGAAAATACTTTGAGATGAATGAAAATGAAGGTATACCAAAACTTACACAATATAGCTAAAATAATGCTTATAGGGAAATTTCTACTTATAAATTCCTATATTATGAGAGAAGGAAGATCTCAAATTAATAACCTAATTTTTCACCTTAAGACATTGGAAAAACAAGGGCAAACTAAACTTAAAACAAGGAGAAGTAAGGAAATAAAAGGTTAGGGTGAAAATTAATGAAACAGAAGAGAAAACCAATAGAGAAATCAATGAAACCAAAAGCTGGTTCTTTGAAAAGATCAACAAAATCGACAACATTTTAGATTGACCAACAGAAAAAGAGGAGACACAAATTACTAGAATCAGAAATGAAACATTGCTACCAAACTTACATAAATAAAAAGGATTATAAAGGAATCTTATGAACAGTAGTATGCCAGTAAATTAGAGAACTTAGATTAAATGGACAAATTTCAAGAAAAACACTAATGAAACTGATAAATAATATGAATAGACATATAACAAGAGATTGAACTAGCAATAAAAAATATACCTGGATGACTTCACTGCTGAACTCTATCAAATGTGTAAGTAAGAATACCAGTACTTAACACACTCCCCCAAAAATAGAGAATATTTCCCAATTCATTTTATGAGGATGATATTACCCTGATGCCAGAATTAGACAAAGATTTCATAAGACTACACGTCAGTATCTCTTATAAATATGGAGACAAAATCCTCAACAAAACACCAGCAGACTTAATTCATCAACATATGAAAAGGATTACATACCATGATCAAGTGGGAATCGAAGGAATCGAAGTTTGGTTTAACATATTAAAATCTATTAATGTAACATACCATATCAGTGGAATTAAAAGCAAAAACATAATCATTTCAGTAGACACAGTAAAAGCATTTGATAACAATTCAACACTTTGTCATGAAAGTAAACAAATGAAACTATGAATAGAATGGCACTTCCTCAACTAGATAAATAGCAATTGTGAAAAACCTACAGCTAAAATCATTCTCGCTGGTGAAAGAGTAGATTTTTTCCTCCTCCGTTTAGGCTCACTGCATGGATATCTGTTCAACATTGTACTTGAGGTTATTTCCAGAGCAGTTAGGCATGTAAAAATCTAAAACATCCATATTGGGAAGAAGGAAATAAAAATCATCTCTGTTGGCGGTTGTATATGATCTTGTATGTAGAAAGTCCTAAGAAATCCACTAAAAATTATTAAAACTAATAAGTTCAGCAGGATTGCAGGATACAAGATCATCATGCAAATATCAATTTTATTTCTGTATACTTGTAAGTAGCAATCTTAAATGACAGTAGGAAAACAGTTGCATTTATGATAGCATTAAAAAGAATTAAATACTTTGCATTGTTTAAAAAAGTGAAAATCTTATACTCTGAAATCTGCAAAGCATTGTTGAAAGAAATTAAAGACCTAAATAAGTGGAAATTCATCCAGTGTTCATGCATTAGAAGACTTGTTAGGATGGCATTATTCCTCAAATTGGTCTACACATTCAGTGCATTCCTTATCAGAATCCCAGGTAACATCTTTGTAGAGGTTAACAAGCCAATTTTTTTTTTTTTTTTTTGTGGTACGCCGGCCTCTCACTGTTGTGGCATCTCCCGTTGCGGAGCACAGGCTCCAGACGCACAGGCTCAGCGGCCATGGCTCACGGGCCCTGCCGCTCCGCGGCATGTGGGATCTTCCCAGACCAGGGCACGAACTCATGTCCCCTGCATCAGCAGGCGGACTCTCAACCACTGCGCCACCAGGGAAGCCCAACAAGCCAATTTTAAAATTTGTATGGAATAGCAAGGGACCCTAAATAGCCAATATAATGTTGAAAATAAAGAACACAGTCGAGGACTCACGCTTTGCAATTTCTAAACTTATAGAGCGGTGGTAATCAAGACAGTGAAGTACTGACATAAGGATAGGCATGAAGGTCATTGGAATATGTTTGAGAATTCAGAAATAGAACCATGTTTCTGTGGTCAGCTGATTGAAGCAAGGGTACTAATACCATTCAGTTGAGAACGGATTTTTTTTTCTCTAACAAATTGTGCTGGGACAACTGGATAGTCACATTCAAAAGAATGAAGTTGTACCCTTACATCACACTATATATAAAAATTAGCTCAAAGTAGATCAAAGACCTCAATGTAAGAGCTAAAAGTATAAAACTCTTAGAAGAAAATAGGGGTAAATTTTCATGACTTCAGGTTTAGCAGTGCATTCTAAGATATACCAAAAATACAAGCAACAAAGGAAAAAGAATTAATTGGACTGTATCAACAATAAAATCTTTTCTACCTCAAAAGATACTATCAAAAAAGTGAAAAGTCAACCCACAGAATGAGAGAAAAATGTTTGCAAACCGTAAGTTACTTATATCTAGGATATATAAGGAGCTAAGCAACCTAAATGTTTATCAACTACCAAATGGATAAATAAAATGTGGTCTAGAGTGGAATATTAGTTGGTCATAGGAATGAAGTACTGATGCATGCTATAACACAGATGAACCCTGAAGAACATTATGTTAAGTGATAAGCAAGTCACAAAAGTCCACTAATTACAGGGTTCCAATAATATGAAATGTCTAGAATAGTCAAATCTTTAGAGGCAGAAAATAAATAAGTGTTTGCTTAGGGTTGGAGATACTGGGGGAAGAGAGAGTTGATACCTAAGGAGGTAGGGTGTTTTCTTTTTGAGGTAATGAAAATATTTTAAGATCGACTTTGGTGGTGGTTGCACATATCTGTTAATATACTCAAAACCATAGAATAGAATGTATACTTTAAATGGGTGAATTGTATTTGGAAATGTCCCAATACAAATACTTCGGAAAGCTGGATGAAATAGAATAAATAGCCTTTCAATTACATAGCTCTATTCACAAGAAAGTGAAGAAAGTCCCCAAGGAACAAAAGCAAAGAGGAACCTGAAAGCCAGACCTATACACATGTGCTGACTTTGGGCAAGACTGACAGCAAGAAGAGCAGGCTGTTTTAGTCCTGAAAGGGAGAGATAATGTTAGCTTGGACTAGAGGATGAATGGACTGTGATTCAGGATATATTTTCAAGGTAGAGCTGGTTGGTATGAAGGTGGGCGAATTAGATATGGGATTTGAGGCAGAGAGAAGTAAAGTTGCTTCCTAGATTTTGGCCTGAACTGTTAGGTATATGGTTTTGCCATTTAGTGAAATGGGCAAAAGATAGGAAGACCAGAATTGGGGTAGGGGACAGGGGAATCAAAGTCCTGTTTAGGACATATTAAATTTGAGTTGACTATTAGATGTCATTTTTAGATGTCAGGTAGTTAGTTGCATGTATGTGACTGATGTTCAGGAGAGATTGTGGCTGACATCAACAGTATATAGATGGTATTCAAAGCTATGGGATTAGATGAAGCAACAAGGGAAAAGCAACAAATAACATAGAAGGGAATCCCCATAAGGTTACCAGCTGATTTTTCAGCAGAAACAGACAACTGTTTCAAGGATTTTTTGCTAACAGAGGAGCTGAAAAATAGAGGTACCTGAAGGGTGATATGGATTCCAGTGAGGGATTTTATGATATTTATATACTGATAAGAATTATTCAGTAAAGGGGGACATTGCTACTACAAAATGAGAGCAAAATCTTTGATTCAATTAGGGAAAAGGGTTTCGTGTGTATAAGTGGAAGGGTTAGCCTAGGAACAGCTTTTGAAATAGGAAGATAGCATAAGTGAGTACAGATGCAAATAGATCAGTCTTCTCTCCTTTTGGATTTGTTCCTGTCAAAAATTTTCTTGTTAATTTTTGAAGTACTGTTAGACTTATTCTTCCTGTTTCTAATTTGATGAACCATTCTCGGTAAATGGGAAGGACCCTCAGGGCTTCTCCAGAGAACTTTTTGCTCACTCTTTTTTTTTTTTTTTTTGCGGTACGCGGGGCTCTCCCTGTTGTGGCCTCTCCCATTGCGGAGCACAGGCTCCAGACGCGCAGGCTCAGCGGCCATGGCTCACTGGCCCAACTGCTCCGCGGCATGTGGGATCCTCCCGGACCGGGGCACGAACCCGTGTACCCTGCATCGGCAGGCGGACTCTCAACGACTGCGCCACCAGGGAAGCCCTTAAGTGTTTTTGTTTGTTTGTTTGTTTGTTTGTTTTTGCGGTACGAGGGCCTCTCACTGTTGTGGCCTCTCCAGTTGCGGAGCACAGGCTCTGGACGCGCAGGCTCAGCGGCCATGGCTCACGGGCCCAGCCGCTACGCGGCATGTGGGATCTTCCCGGACAGGGGCACGAACCCATGTCCCCTGCATCGGCAGGCGGACTCTCAACCACTGTGCCACCAGGGAAGCCCACTTTCATTTATCTTGTTCACCAAAAGGAGATAATTCTGTTTTGGGGTTTTTTAAAAAATTAATTAATTTGTTTCTGGCCGCGTTGGGTCTTCATTGCTGTGCCCAGGCTTTCTCTAGTTGCAGCGAACAGGGACTACTCTTCGTTGCAGTGTGCAGGCTTCTCATTGCAGTGGCTTCTCTTGTTGTGGAGCATGGGCTCTAGGCACGTGGGCTTCAGTAGTTGCTGGCATGTGGGCTCAATAGTTGTGGCTCGCAGGCTCTAGAGCACAGGCTAGAGCGTGTCCCCTGCATTGGCAGGTGGATTCTCAACCACTGCGCCACCAGGGAAGCCCCAATAATTCTGTTTTGTAGAACAGGAAATTGAGCAACATGTTTTCCAAATTTAAAATGTTTTCTCTATGTATTTTCATGTAATTTCAGTACATCTACACAGCATATTGGTTTATTGGCTACAGAACTAGTAAGTGAAGATTAAAAATTACTGTTAAATCTGTGAGATCTGACATCAGAAGAAGGTATGATAGGATATCTACAGGTGTGTTGCCAGTGATGCCCACACTTCTTTATGAAACTGTTTTTTCAACCACTGGTAGATTTTAAAATTGCAGTGGAGTTAGAGGATACATTTGAAAGGTCTGTCACTGTTCCACCTCTGAAGTTCTAATTGAGTGTTTTGTTGAATATCCAGTTGACAGCTAGTAATCTACCAACTTCTTTTAGGTACTGAGGATAAGAACTCCATTTTGGGAAATATGATGACTTAGAAAACCTAAAAATGTCTCGATACAAAATACTTAGGAAAGCTGGATGAAATATAACAAATACCCTTTTTATTTTATTTTATTATTTATTTATTTATTTATTTATTTTGCTGTACGTGGGCCTCTTACTGTTGTGACCACTCCCGTTGTGGAGCACAGGCTCCAGATGCGCAGGCTCAGCGGCCATGGCTCACGGGCCCAGCCGCTCCGCGGCATGTGGGATCCTCCCGGACCGGGGCACGAACCCGTGTCCCCTGCATCAGCAGGCGGACTCTCAACCACTGCACCACCAGGGAAGCCTAAATACCCTTTTTTTAAAAAATAAATAAATTTATTTATTTATTTATTTTTGGCTGTCTTGGGTCATTGCTGAGTGCTGGCTTTCTCTAGTTGCGGCGAGTGGGGGCTACTCTTCGTTGCGGTGCGTGGGCTTCTCATTGCGGTGGCTTCTCATTGCGGTGGCTTTTCTTTGTTGCAGAGCACAGGCTCTAGGTGCGCAGGCTTCAGTAGTTGTGGCACGAGGGCTGAGTAGTTGTGGCACGAGGGCTCAGTAGTTATGGCTCATGGGCTTAGTTGCTCCACAGCATGTGGGATCTTCCAGGACTAGGGCTCAAACCCGTGTCCCCTGCATTGGCAGGCGGATTCTTAACCACTGCGCCACCAGGGAGGTACCAACAAATACCCTTTTAATTGAATAGCTGTATTCACAAAAATGTAAAGAAAATCCTCAAGGAACGAAAGCAAAGAGGGAAATGAAAGCCAGAACTATATGTATGAACTGACATTGGGACTCCTCTGGGGGAATTTGCTGTTCTTTATAACCAGTGGACTTGGGTTTTGATAGGTAAATTAGGTAAGAGATAAAGCCTTGGATTTTACAGGGAGAGGTTTTGGAACTGAGATTTCCTTATAAAACATACTTGGGATACATCCTAACTTGAAAGGATATACTTGAAAAAATAATAATAGTAACCTGCCTACAGTCACAGGAAAAAAATAAGGAAGCTTCTCTGTCTTACATTGGACACTGATTGGAGAGGAGTCTTGTTGAGTATTTGTACCCATAGGCTTGCCTTCATGTATGTTTGGGGTTTTAATTTATACTACCTTCTTGTTCCTGGGTTAGGAATACTCTTGGGGCACCTGACAGAATCAGCTGTAAAACTGTCGAGGGACATGCTTGCCACCCAGGCTGCATAGTATTCCCACAGGTAACTCTGATAAGGAATAGTGCACAATGCAAAATTTACAAAGAATGGGGCTTCCCTGATAGCGCAGTGGTTAAGAATCCGCCTGCCAGTGCAGGGGACACGGGTTCGAGCCCTGATCTGGGAAGATCCCACATGCCGTGGAGCAACTAAGTCCATGCGCCACAGCTACTGAGCCTGTGATCTAGAGCTGGTGAGCCACAACTACTGAGCCCGCATGCCTAGAGCCCGTGCTCCACAACAGGAGAAGCCACCGCAATGAGAAGCCCACGCACCACAACAAAGAGTGGCCCCTGCTGCTCTCAACTAGAGAAAGCCCGTGCGCAGCAACGAAGACCCAACGCAGCCATAAATAAATAAATTAAATAAATTAAAAAAAAAAACTAACCTTTAAAAAAAGATTTACAAATGACAATTCACCATGAGCAAGAGTTAGCAAACCCCCAGTAAGATCAAATCTCACCAAAACTTTGGCATCTGAATTATTAGCTGTAACCTTAAGATGGGTATGATTAAAATGACTAAAGATTTAAAGAAAATTTTGGAAACGTTAGAAAATAACATTACAAAAGATTTTAATATACCAAGCAAACTAAAAATAAAACTTCTACAAGTGAAAATTAGACCCAGTGAAATTAAAGGTGCAACAGATATATTACCTACAAAATGAATCTGAGGAAATTACTCAGAAAATAACATTGAAAGATGATAATATATGAAAAAGCAGTTAAGAAACATGGAGACTAGGATGCGAAGGACCAACATGTACCTAAATGTTCCTTAAAAATCGAATGAGGGAGGGGGGACCACTGACGGTCCAGTGGTTAGAACTCCGTGCTTCCACTGCAGGGGTCACGGGTTGGATTCCTGGTTGGGGAACTAAGATCCTGCATGCCGCGCAGTGCAACCAAAAAAAAGGAATAGAATGAGGGAGAAGGAAATTGGTATAATAGCTGAATATCTTCCGAAAGTGATAAAGGATATAAACCCTCAGCTTAAAAAAACAGAATGAGTCCCAACCAGGATGACAGTGAAACTGTAGAACATCACAGCCAAAGAGTAGTTCTTAAAAGGCTGAATGAGAATCAAGATGAATAGGACATAGTTCATGTCCTCAAGATGCTTATAGCTTAGGGTAGATGACACTTGTTAAAAATGTTGTTGCAGTGATTTCTACTAGTCTTTGCTTTGTAACAAACTAACTCAGGTTTGAAAAACTATTATTTCTCATTTTATGGATTGACTGGGTAGTTTTGCTAGTCTTGCTTAGGGTCATACAACTTCATTTAGCTGGTGCGTTGGCTGGGGACTGGGCTTGACTTTGTCTCTCTTTCCATGTGGTTTTCAGCTTAGGCTTCTTCACAGCATGGTGGTCTTAGGGCAGACGTGAAAGCTGTAAGACCTCTTTTAAGGCTAAAGCTTATAAGTTACATGGTGTCACTTCTACCACATTCTGTTGTAGAAAAGCAAGCCACAATGCCAGCCCACATTCATGGGATTAGAGAAATAGACTATATCTCTTGATGGAGGAACTGTAGAGATTTTGTGGCCATATTTAATTTTCAACATGAGTATAATTAGATCAGTGCTGTGATAAAGGTTAACAAAAGGATGCTATAGAACAGAGCAGGTAGAAACTTAGCTTGGGGGAGGAGTCAGGGGGAAGGCTTCTCAGAGAGGATAATGCTTCAGTTAAACCCTTTAAAGGAAAGCTTTATGTGATAGTGTAGTTATTAAAAACACAGGTATTTTTCTGTATGAAATGTTTATGACAACTCACATCAAAATCTGAGAATTTTCCATAAGTTCAGAACATGTTGCATTTTCTCTGCTTCACTTCCCTGGTGTAGGAATCTTACACCCTTTAGCTCTTAGCCAAAGATACTCTTTAAATGTTGGTTGGGGTACATTGATGAGATAGTACTGCTGAGGCAGAAAGTTCAGTTAGAGGATTTTTTAAGCTTTTTAATCTTCATAGAGTTTTCTTCTTGAAAAATCCAGCTGACATTATTTTGGTTGAGAAAAGTTGCCAGGTTTTATTAAAGTAGTTAGCAGATACAGAAGTCACTCCTTCTCACTTAGTAATGCCTAGACTAATCTTCTGACTCAGTTTCTGAAATTGTATTGGAGTCAGTTGATCTTGTCCTCTAAAATGCAGATCTTTTTTTTTTTTTTTTTTTTGCGGTACGCGGGCCTCTCACTGTTGTGGCCTCTCCCGTTGTGGAGCACAGACTCCGGATGCGCAGGCTCAGCGGCCATGGCTCACGGGCCCAGCCGCTCTGCAGCATGTGGGATCCTCCCGGACTGGGGCACGAACCCATGTCCCCTGCATCGGCAGGCGGACTCTCAACCACTGCGCCACCAGGGAAGCCCCAAAAATGCAGATCTTTTATTCAAGCAAAGTTAGTGAACCATGAACACAGAGTTTAATTAAGGGGATCAGACTGGTGGCGGGGGAGACACTTAAGTAAATATGTCATCATGACAAAATGCATCAATTGCTGGAGTATAGAT
Organism: Globicephala melas; assembly: GCF_963455315.2. Lineage (NCBI taxonomy): Eukaryota > Metazoa > Chordata > Mammalia > Artiodactyla > Delphinidae > Globicephala > Globicephala melas. The sequence continues at coordinate 12,546,084 of NC_083319.1, read as the reverse complement.
ATGAGCAGAATTATATGAGAACATAATTGTTGCCTGAAGAAGAAAAGAAAGGTTTTCATAGAGTAGGTAACAATTCGGCAGAGCATTAAAGAGTCATTAAGAATTTCCCAAAGAAGAGAGTCTGTGACATGTGGCAAGATCAAGAGGCTTGAAAGAGCCTGGAGTCGGGACCACTGCATGCAGTAGAATTGAATGTGCTTGCTTTTCTTTTTCTCCCAAGATGTGAATAGACTTTTTGTCATTTTTTTCTGTAATTATAAAAATAATATATGCTTAATTTAGAAAACTCAGACAATAAGAAAAGTAAGTAAAACCTAGCCATAATCCCATTATTTAGCAAAACATTCATAAGTATTTTGGGTCCTTCTTCAATTGACTTTTTTTTTTTTTTTTTTTGCGGTACGCGGACCTCTCACTGTTGTGGCCTCTCCCGTTGCGGAGCACAGGCTCCGGACGCGCAGGCTCAGCGGCCATGGCTCACAGGCCCAGCCGCTCCGCGGCATGTGGGATCTTCCCGGACCGGGGCACGAACCCGTGTCCCCTGCATTGGCAGGCAGAGTCTCAACCACTGCGCCACCAGGGAAGCCCAACCAATTGACTTTTTTTTGGGGGGGTTTTTTGGCTGTGTTGGGTCTTCGTTGGTGCGCACGGGCTTTCTTGAGTTGCGGCGAGCAGGGGCTACTGTTCGTTGTGGCGCGCAGCCTTCTCATTGCGGTGGCTTCTCTTGTTGCGGAGCACGAGCTCTAGGCGCGCAGGCTTCAGTAGTTGCAGCACGTGGATTCAGTAGTTGCAGCATGCAGGCTTCAGTAGTTTGCGGTACATGGGCTCAGTAGTTGCGTCGTGCGGGCTCTAGGGCGTACAGGCTCAGTAGTTGTGGTGCATGGGCTTAGTTGCTCCGTGGCATGTGGGATCTTCCTGGACCAGGGATCAAACCCATGTCCTCTGCATTGGCAGGCAGATTCTTAACCACTGAGCCACCAGGGAAGTCCCAGTTGACTTTTTTTTTTTTTTTTTTTTTTGTGGCACGCGGGCCTCTCACTGCTGTGGCCTGTCCCGTCGCGGAGCACAGGCTCCGGACGCGCAGGCTCAGCGGCCATGGCTGACGGGCCCAGCTGCTCCGCGGCACGTGGGATCTTCCCGGACCGGGGCACGAACCCGCGTCCCCTGCATCGGCAGGCGGACTCTCAACCACTGTGCCACCAGGGAAGCCCCCAGTTGACTTTTAAAGATGAATTCACAAGGTTCTGTTCCTTTCCCTTTTTAAATTAATGTTAATAATTCCTAACGGTAATTTTAGTTTGTTTTTCTGGTCCTTCTTTTATATAGTAAGATAAAGATATGGATTTTCAGAACAACTGTTGTTTATAAATGAGGCACAAAGTGATTTATCAAAGATCACAGAAAGAATCTGTGAGTGCCTTTGAGATTAGTTACTATGCTTTCCAGTGTCCAAATTGGGCTTCTGATTTTTTTGTGCCTTGCTTTTTTGTTTTTCATTTTTATTTATTTTATTTTTAGCTATATTGGGTCTTCGTTGCTGCGCACGGGCTTTTCTCTGGTTGCGGTGAGTGGGGGCTACTCTTTTTTTTTTTGCAGTATGCGGGCCTCTCACTGTTGCGGCCTCTCCCGTTGCAGAGCACAGGCTCTGGACGCGCAGGCTCAGCGGCCATGGCTCGTGGGCCCAGCTGCTCCGCGGCATGTGGGATCTTCCCAGACCAGGGCACGAACCCGTGTCCCCTGCATCGGCAGGCGGACTCTCAACCACTGTGCCACCAGGGAAGCCCTGGGGGCTACTCTTTGTTGCGGTGCGCAGGCTTCTCATTGCAGTGGCTTCTCTTGTTGTGAAGCACGGGCTCTAGGCGTGCGGGTTTCAGTAGTTTGGCACATGGGCTCAGTAGTCGTAGCTCACGGACTCTAGAGTGCAGGCTCATTAGTTGTGGCACACGGGCTTAGTTGCCCCACGGCATGTGGGATCTTCCAGACCAGGGCTCAAACCCGTGTCCCTTGCATTGGCAGGCGGATTCTTAACCACTGCGCCACCAGGGAAGCCCTGTGCCTTGCTTTCTGATAAGACGAGATTTATATACTTGTTTTGAAATGGTTCAGCTCTTACTCTGAAACTGAGTAAAATTACTTAGTTTGAACCATTTTCATTTGTATTTTCACTGCAGTATGACACAAGTAGTGGGAACTGTAGATCATCAGGAATTTATCTTTAATTTTCTGATTGTGGATTTTTCTAGCACACACTTTCATTTCCTAAGCATGCTTTCTTGAAGACATAAAATCTCTACTGTAAAAGCATCTCAAACTGCCTAAAGTAGCTTTTTATAACTGGTAAATCAAGTAGAGCCTAGTTGGTATTGTTGCAGTGAAGGGAAACAGGAGCTATAAAGTTAGAAGCAGAAAATTAAGACCAGGAAATGACTGGCTATTGCCTTTGGAACATTTTGTCCTTTGATTCCATAAATGCAGTTTTGCTCTCAAGGAAATGGGCTTGTAGCCAATTCTACCATTCAAATTGTTACCTTTATTTGATATTATTTAGAAAGGACAGATGTTATTCCAGTAATGCTTCTTTTGCACATAAATAGTGGGTGTGTTCTTAGTTTTCTTTGGACCAAGGAAAGTGGAAGAACTACTTTTTTAAAAGTTATTATTTGTTGTTTTTTTTTTGGTTTTTTTTTTTTTTTTTTTTTTTTTTTGCGGTATGCAGGCCTCTCACTGTTGTGGTCTCTCCCGTTGCGGAGCACAGGCTCCGGATGCGCAGGCTCAGCAGCCATGGCTCACGCTCCGCGGCATGTGGGATCTTCCCGGACCGGGGCACGAACCCGTGTCATCTGCATCGGCAGGCAGACTCTCAACCGCTGCGCGGTTAAGCCCATTATTTGGGCTTAATAAAGGGAAGCCCATTATTTGTTTTTTTCGCTTCACCTCCCGTAGGTGGACCAGAGTTTATTTAGAAATAGTTGAAAGTTGGGTAGGGAGATATTAGGTGGATGCTTACTAGTTGGCAGGTAATGTGATGTGAGAAGTGAGACAATCCCTATAAAAATCACGATTCAGTGCCTGCCTATAATGTAAATAATAAGTGTCCAATGATCATATTACTGCATCATTGAACCATGACAGTCTTGTGAGATAGGTATTAACATTCTCATTTTATTTATTTATTTGGCTGCACTGGGTCTTCGTTGCTGAGTGCGGGCTTTCTCTAGTTGCAGCGAGGAGGGGCTACTCTTCATTGCAGTGCGCGGACTTCTCGTTGAGGTCGCTTCTCTTGTTGCGTAGCACGGGCTCTGGGCACGTGAGCTTCAGTAAGCGCAGCACGTGGGCTCAGTAGTTGTGGCATGTGGGCTTCAGTAGTTGTGGCGAACGGGCTTAACTGCTCCACGGCATGTGGGATCTTCCCAGACCGGGGATCGAACCTGTGTCCCCTGCATTGGCAGGTGGATTTTTTAATCACTGTGTCACCGGGGAAGTCCAACATTCTCATTTTAGAGATGAGACAGTTGTGGCTTCTAGAGGTTAATTTGTCCATAGCCAATAGAGTTAGTGTTAGAGGCATGTCCCCAACTCAGATCTGTCTTATTGTGGAGCCCAAGTAGGACTACTAAGTACAGTTGTGTAAGCTACACGTGCAATCCCAGGGGGGTGCTGTTCACATAGCCTGTGATGTGAATGGTGCCCCCTGGAGTTGTGCCACAAGCCAACTCTTGTTCCAGTTGTGTTTTTTGTTTTTGATTTGTTTACCACTACTCTACTTTGTAAGTAGAATTATGAATAAATCATTCACTGAGTAGTCTCTGTCCTTGCAAACATTCATGTCTATGTTTGGCTATTTAATGCCTTTTTTCTTCTCAATTCAGGAGTATTTTAAAGAACTCTCCCTTCCTCTTCTTAAAGGTTACATGGAGATGAACACAAATCTAAATATGATTCTTAGTTGTATTATCTGTACATATCGGCTTTGCTTTTTTATTTTTATATTTGGGCTAAATTAAGTTAGAAGTCTTTTTTGGGTTTCAAAATAAAGATAATTGTTTGCGTTTTGTAGCATGCTATTTGGTCCTGCCCAGTATTCTTATGGTAAATGTTAAACTTTAATGACACTTATAAAATGTTCAGGTTTAATGATACTTTAATGACACTCAAAATAGGAAGTGGTATTTGTTTTTGTTTTATTTTTAAGTCGTTAACAAAGCTAAAATCTTTCAGATTTCCTTTTCTAGCACTAAACCAAAATCTGTAGAACACCCAATATCCAAATTGGGTAAAAGAATACTTTGGCTTTTATTCTTGGCATTTATAAAATTCAGTTCATTAAACATGTATTGTAGATATACTCTGTACCCTCAGCTACCCGAAGCTTTGGGAATACAAAGATAATTGAAGAAACAGTCTCTGCTATCTAATAATGCCCAGTCTGGTTGAAGAGGCCCACTAAGCAAATATTCTCTAAAACAAGTAGCAATGCTGGAATAAACAAGTATACTAATATTTTGATAGCACTCTCTAAGGAGAGAGTGATTAAACCGCATATATCAGGCTTAAGATCTCTCAGAGGAGGTAACAGAATTTAAGCTTGGTCTTTAAGAGTAGAAAGGCAAAGGAGAGGAAGGCTTTCCAGGAAAGGGAACGGTCTGTGCAAAGTCTAGATATTTAAAGGTTTATGGTGTGTCTTGGGGAGTTTGAGTAGTTTGATGTGACAGATAAGAGATGGAAAAGTAAATTGGGAAGAGTTGTGAGAAACTCTTAGAACATAGTAATGAATATGGGCATTATCTTATGGACATTGAGGAAACATGGGAGGGTATAAAAATAAGGCAGTGCTTGATTAGAACTAAGATTTGCACTTGTAATTTGAATGGCCATATGCATGATAAATCAGAGGGGAGTGAGAAAGAAGGCAGGGAAACTACTACCTTTCCGGTAGGTAGGCTTATATAAAATGAAAGAGATTCCCATGGTGTTAGCTATGCAGAGAGACAGAAGGAAAATAATGGGCAGTTGAGCAAGGAGCAGTAGGGTTTGTGAGTAGTGTGGAAATGAGAGGAGTGAAGGATGACTGTAATCCTTCATTTGGTAACTGAGTGGAAAGTAGTGCAATTCATTAATTTTTTTTTTAAAGATACAGGAAGAGAATTAGAGTTAAGTTTTGACGTAAGTTTGGAGTATCTAGCTGAAGGTGTCTGTCCATTAGACAGGGAGGGGTTGTAGATGTATATTAGGGATTGTTTATGTATCATTGGTATTGGATGAAATGGCACAGGAAAATCTGTAAAATGAAGTTATTGCCGAAAACAGAATCCTGGACGAACACCTTTTGAGGGGCATGTAGAGAAAAGGAACAGTTGTGTTCTCAAATTGCATCTTTCATAGAAACCACATTTTTTTTCTATTTAAAAAAGATAGCCTTTTTTAAAAGAGCAGTTTTAGATTCACAGCAAAATTGAGAGGAAGGTACAGAGATTTCCCATATAACCTTTGCCCCAACACATGCATAGCCTCTCCCGCTATGAATATCCCCTTCCAAGTTTAAGTCTATTGAGGTAAAATTTACACACAGTAAAATACAGCCCTTTTAGGTATGCAGTTCTATGAACTTTAATGAATGTAAACTCTTACGTAATCACCACGACCACCACAGTCAAGATACAGAATATTTTCATTACTCCAGAAAGTCCCTTTATAGTTCTTTTTAGTCATTCATCTTTCCCCTTCCCAGCCTCTGACAATCAGTGATCTGATTTCTGTCTCTATAGTTTTGCCTTTTCTGGAATGCCATGTAAATTGAATCATACAGTATATAGCCTTTTGTGTCCACTTCTTTTACTTAGAATAATGCTTTTGAGATTTATCCATGTTATTTTAGTATCAGTGGCAGTTTGTTTATCCATTCACCAGCTGATAAACATTTACTTTGTATTCAGTTTTTGGCAATTATGAATAATGCTGCTATAAACATTCACAGACAGGTCTTTGTATAGACATGTATTTTTATTTTTCTTGGGTAAACACCTAGGAGTGAGTCATAGATAAGTGTATGTTTAACTTTATAAAATTTACATAAAGTGACTGTACCATTTTGTATTCCCACCAGCAGTGTATGAGAGTTTTTCAGTTGCTCCACATTCTTGCCAGCGCTTGGTATTTTCAGGATTGTTTTGTTTTTAATTTTAGCCATTCTTATAGGTGTATAGCGGCATCCTATAGTGGTGTCAGTTTCCCTAATGGTTAATGATACTGAGTTTCTTTCAAATGCTTATTTGCATTGTCTTCTTGCGTGAAATGCCCTTTATTTAAATTGGGTTGCTTGTTTTATTATTGAGTTATAAGAATTCTGTGGATATTTTGGATATAATTCCTTCATCAGACATATGATTTGTAAATATTTTCTTGAAGTCTGCGGCTTGTCTTTTCATTCTGTGAACAGTGTCTTCCAAGCAGCAGTTTCTAATTTAATAAAGTGCGTTTCATTTTTTTCTTTTATGCATACTTTTTGTGTCCTAAGAAATCTTTGTGTCCCAGAATTACAAAGATTTTTTCCTGTGTTTTCTTCTGTAAATATTATAGTTTTAGGATTTACATTTAGATCTGCGGTCCATTTTGCATTAATTTTGTATGTGACATAAAGAGATTGATGTTTTTGCATATGTATGATGTCAAGTTAATTGTTCTGCCACCATTTGTTTTATTTTATTACCTTTCTCTGTTGAATTATCTGGCCAACTTTGTTGAAACCAATTGGCCATGTATGTGTGGGTCTATTTCTGGATTCTATTTTGTTTCCTTGTTCTGTATTATCTGTCCTTTCACTAATACCGTGTCTTGATTACTTTACCTGCAACTACATTTATTTTAGAGATCATCGTGGTATCTGTTAGGAATGCTGTTGGCAGCAAGGAACAGAAAGCCCTGCTAATAATGAGTTTATTTTTGTTATGACAAGAAGTCAGACAAGCAGTTGCTGATTTAAGCTGTTCATTTATACGAGGGGTTAACAAACTATAGCCTGCTGGCCTAATCTGGCCTGCCACTTGTTTTGTAAATCACCTGTGGAAGTTCTTGAAAATGCATATGCCAAGGCTTTATCTCTGAGACTGATTTAGTTGCTAGGGTAGGAGGTGAGGGGATAGAGGGAGGATCAGGTATTTTAATTTTAACATGCTCCCTGGTGATATTGGTAATTGTGTTGTTTAGTCATGGTTAAGAACCATTAATCTAAGGTTGGTTCTTAGAGTGTGGTCTCCAGACTAGCAGCATCACCATCTCCTGGAAACTTTTTAAAAATTCAAATTATCAGGCCCATCCCAGCCTTACTGAATGGGAATTCTTGTTAGGGCCCAACAGATTGTGTTTCAACAAGTTCACCTGGTGATTCTTAGGCATGCCAAAGCTTGAGAACCTTGAAAAGCATTGCTGAGTGTTTCCCAGATAAGCCTAGGGAAGATTAATTGACTGTCTTTTAAAAAACAAAAAACTTAATTGAGATAAGTATTAAATTATGTGACAGATAGTTAAGTTTGAAATTGGATTGAAGGTGCACAAATGATCTAACATGGTAAGTGCTGAGTACTGTATTGGACCTAATTATTCAAAGCATAAGTTAGGTTGCTATTTTTAAGCAGCTTTTAAAAATCATTTTTGTGTGTGTGCATTACTTTTTCCTACCCTTTAAGGAAGAGTTAAGGAAATAGAAGGCAGTTCTTACGTTTACAGACTTTATAAACAAGGGAAGAATGCAGATAAACATGTATAAACACAAAAGGCAAACATATAAACATGTTTCTTTTAGGGTTTGTAAATATATTACAGTGGAGGTAGCCTATCCAAAAGAAAACTTGAGTTTATTTAGCCTATATACCAAAGAAAAAACAGTACCTCATAGCATGTAAAATGTCTTCAGTTTAGTTTGCTCTTTAATGGTAACCTTCCCAGTTATAATTACTAATTGCTTAAACATGGAGTCTAATATCTTTTCTTCATCTGTTTTTAGGGAGCTGTAAATATCCTACTTATGTTATTTCTCCTTCCACTTGGACAATGGTTTAGATTCAGTTAGGCTATCTTTTATTTCCTGCAGGTGATTCCTGCAGTATTTCTTATCCAGTTCTGAAAAAATAAGAGGTTAATTAGAACTAAGCTCTAGTTTGTTTTCTAGGTGCTTTCAAAAACTTTTGAAAGGAGAACTTCTGAAAAAAGAAATTTGATTACACTTGTGATGTATAGGATCAGTCATAACAAAGAGTTAAACTTATTTGACTGAATTGTAGTTCCAATAGCAGTAACTCTGAATATAAAAGGAAGTTCACAAAAACAGATGCTGTCATTGAAACCAGAGACTGAACACCTCTCCGGCCCTTATTTCCAAGGCAAGAATAGCTGACATGTTAGAATTTCCTTGGGAAAATGAAGCAAAAAAGACTTAAGACTGTTTCTCAATCATAGTTTACAGCCAAAGGGACTTGAATTTTATAGAGTTACAAAAGATGTTTGAACTGGGTTCCTTAGTAGTCCAGAGTACCTCTGTTATTGGAATTTTGCTTCTTAACTGTGTCTTACTTTTACTGGGAAGACCTCATTGTCTTTAACAATCTCATAGCCCCACCCATTTTAACTTTTTGTCAGGTTTTAGTCTTCAGAAACTCTCCTAAATTAGCACACTTTTTTTCATCATGATTTCCTTTTCGTAAATTAATTCTCTTGTTAATTTTTCTAGTATTTCTTGAATAAGCATTTGGTGACAATACTGGGTTTTGTCACTTGTGGTTTTCCTTAGCGTTGGGCACCTGATTCTCCACCTGATTCTGCACTTGTTTACTTCCTTGTTGAGCAACTAATAATAAACCATCATGACTCTAGAAAAATACTTGACGTTGAAAAGGGTTCTGTTCCTCAGGGTCATTTTATATGTACATCTCCCCAACTTTATTCAAATGTCTCAGAACTTTAAGAACTATTTATGTCAGTGAAGTCTCCCTCAGAAATACAGGAGACTTAACTTATAGCAAGGGTGGTAAAAATGCATGTGATGATTTACTACCTAATAAGTATGTTTCTACTGATAATTTTCGGGAGCAAACACATTTTCCCTTAAGCATAAGAGAAGCTTCTCCTCTTTTTTAAAATTAATTAACTTTTGGCTGTGTTGGGTCTTTGTTGCTGCGCGTGGGCTTTCTCTAGTTGTGGCGAGCAGCGGGGCTACTTTTCGTTTTGGTGTGCGAGCTTCTCATTGTGGTGGCTTCTCTTGTTGCGGAGCATGGGCTCTAGGCGCGCAGGCTTCAGTAGTTGTGGCACGCAGGCTCAGTAGTTGTGGCTTGTGGGCTCTAGAGCACAGGCTCAGTAGTTGTGGCGCATGGGCTTAGTTGCTCCGCGGCATGTGGGATCTTCCTGGACCAGGGCTCAAACCCGTGTCCCCTCCATTGACAGGTGGATTCTTAACCACTGCGCCACCAGGCAAGTCCGAGAAGCTTCTCCTCTTAACAAGCTTTATTTCTCATCATACAAGTAAAATTACAAATATTTTAGTTGTTAATTAGTTTAGGACACTGTAGAAAACTTTTAATAAAATTGACAGACTATCACATATATTTCTGGGTATTGGTCTCAAATTCACTATACACTTTTTCATGAAAAGCTGTATGAATTAAGAGAGCAGCTGCAGCTCTTATTTATTATAGATCTTGATTTATTCTGTTTCTTAAAGACATTCAGAAGATATCTGTATATCAAAAGAATTGCTGATGATTTTCTCTAGATGTGGACCCATTTAAATCAGTACTGGCCTCTCTCATTTTGTTGATTGCATATATTTGTGACCCTTAGATTATAGGGAATGGAAGTGAACAGCAGCTGCAAAAAGAGCTAGCAGATGTGCTGATGGATCCTCCAATGGACGACCAGCCAGGGGACAAGGAGCTTGTGGAAAGGTCACAATTGGATGGCGAAGGAGATGGGCCTCTTTCTAATCAACTCTCAGCTTCATCCACCATTAACCCTGTGTCATTAGTAGGGCTCCAGAAACCAGAGATGAGCCTGCCAGTGAAACCTGGACAAGGAGGTTAGGATTGCTGCATTGCTTGCATAACTGAAGGTTATTGTTTTTAATATTTGAGTGTCCATTCTGTACTAGGTTTGATTCAAAGCGAGCAAAAACCATTATCTATGTTCTCTAGAATCTTCAGATTCTAGATTTAGGGGGATGTGAGAAGAGTAAATGTATGTACTATTCTGATTTCCCTTTAAATGTATGTCAGTTTAAAAAATTTTTTTATTGGGATAGAGTTGATTTACAATGTTGTTTTAGTTTCAGGTGTGCAGCAAAGTGAATCAATTATACATATACATATGTCCACTCTAAATGTATGTCATTTATACCACAGAAAGAGAAACAGTAGCTATAAGACATTGAGGGAGTCTTAGAGTATTTAAGGATCTTTTTCCAGGAAATGAGGAATTTGATTATAGTGTTGGAGAAATAGAGGAATAATGCTTGGTGAAGAGATGTTTGCCCCAGGCCTTTGATAGCTTGGCGGGAATAGTTGTCAAGTTGAAAAAAGGGAGCTGAAAGACGTAGCAAGGAAGGAGAGAAAAGGCAATTATAAAGGCTTTGGGGAAAGTAGGGTGTTAAAACTGTAGATGTTTATTGGGAAAGGGAAAGCAAGGGGACTGAGAGAACATGATAGAGTAGCTACGATGATGAATGAGAAAAATAATTAAAACAGAGCAGATCAGAAAGAAGACAGAGATAGGATTTTTCAGGGTGGTAAAATACTAAATGTATTTTTGATCTAAATGTAAATTATAAAGTCAAAACAAATTAGAGGAGTCAGAAAGGTAAATCAGATCTGAGTCTCAGGGCACCGTTTAGATTTGGGATTGAGACTACAGCCATACCTAAAATTTTTAGTGTTGGTGACAGAGTTCTGGTGTGAGATTTCTGGCTTTAATGGGCATTTCTTCTGGGGCAATGGCATATTCTCTCATTAGTATTTAATTTTAGAACCTAAATGTAACTTGTAGATTTTTACTTGATATTCATGTCAACAAAATATCAAAGTGAAAATAATCACCTCCTTATTGTTTCTTTCAGATTCTGAAGGGTCTAGTCCTTTCACACCAGTGGCTGATGAGGACAGTGTAGTTTTCAGCAAACTAACTTATTTAGGCTGTGCTTCAGTAAATGCTCCCAGGAGTGAAGTGGAAGCCTTAAGGATGATGTCCATCTTAAGGGGCCAGTGTCAGATTTCACTAGATGTAACCCTGTCAGTGCCGAACGTATCTGAAGGAACTGTGAGGTGAGACCAGCTTCTTGAACTGTTTGTGTTCAATAACATTTGATCAGATTTCTGACCTATAGTTTTAGAAAGAAGCAGTAGTGAACAAAATCTAATTATTTTATTCATGTTTAATTCATCTGGCACTTAGTTATCACATCTTCCAAGGATTGTGACCTTTATGAAAAATAGTCACTTGTTTGAACAGTTTTTTATACTCTTCCCCACCCCAGTTCTGTGTAGCACATTAGAAATTTAAATGTTTTGGGGATTATTGAAACATGTTGACCTAAGAGTCTGCCTAACAATTTATATTTCTCATGTGCCCCCAATACAAATACTAGCTTGACACATTAGTTCAGTATGAGATTTCATGCTGACTTTGGAAGTTACAGAAACCTGTTAGTAAATATTAACTATTCCAGTACAGATCCTAAATTTTTAAGATGAGGAAACTGAGGCCCAGAAAAGTCTCTCAAAATGGCTATTGTTTATACTAACTGAAACAGATAACAGTGATTAAAGGTAGCCAGTCAGATATCTGTATTAGCGAGCTAAATACAAAACTCTAATAATGAGTTGAACAGAACTGAAATAAAATAACTTTTTCTTTATTATAAAAAATGCATACTTATTTCAGAAAAATCAGAGGACACAGACAAGCAAAAATTTAGGAAAATACTCTTTTTTAATTTAATTTTTTTTATTGAAGTATAGTTGATTTACAATGTGCCAATCTCTGCTGTACAGCAAAGTGACTCAGTTATACACATATAGACATTCTTTTTTCTTTAATATTTTTTTCCAGTATGGTTTATCACAGGATATTGAATATAGTTGCCTGTGCTACACAGTAGGACCTTGTTGTTTATTTATCCTATTATATAATAGTTTACACCTGCTAATCCCACACTCCCAGTCCTTCCCTACCTCATCCCACTCCCCCTTGGCAACCACAAGTCTGCTCTCTATGTCTGTGAGTCTGTTCCTGTTTTGTAGATAGGTTCATTTGTGCCATATTTTAGATTAGGAAAATATTCTTAATTCTACTCTCCCGTTGGTAAATAACAGTTAACATCTTGGTTTATTAAGACCCTTTTTGTGTAGTTGTATGGGTATATGTTTGTGTATGTGTGTATATACCTACATATATGGGCAAGTATAATTATACAACTTAGAATCAACATTTTTAACAACAGTGGAATAATATAATACATACATACCATCTTGTAACATGCTTTCCTCACTTAGTTTTTTATATTGTGAATCTCTTTCCATATCAGTAAATATGCTGAAAAATTTTAACTTATGATGGCACATGATGGGCTATTCAGAAATAACCAATCTCTAATGTTACATATTTTAGTTGTTTTAATGAGAAAAGTACTACTAATAATAGCGAATATTAAGCTTTTATTATATGAGCATGTAAGTGCTTTACCTGTAATTTTCTTATAAATTATTTTTTAGCTAAATTTTTATGTATTTTTGTATTTCCTTAGGATCAATTCCTAGAAGGTAGACTTACTGGGTCAAAGATTTGCCCATTTTTATGGGTTTTGATACATTGCCAAATAGCCATCTAGAAATATTGATCTAGTTCATACACTTTTATCAGCAGTGTATGAGAGTATCTGTTTCTCCACCCTCAGTCATTTTGGATTTTTATGGTAGTAGAGTTGTAGCTGTATATGGTTAGCAGTAGTAGTAAGTTAATTAATTAATATTCCAGTTATCTGCATATATAATTCTTCTCTTGAGTATTTAAAGAACTATTTCACAAAGACTCACAAATAATAATTTTAATTGTATTTATTAATGTGAAACTTAATAAAATTTTTTTAGCACTCATTTTTTTTCTTGTAATAAAGTTTATTTCTTTTTCTTTGGCTGCACTGCAGCTTGTGGGATCTTAGTTCCCTGACCAGGCCACCTCAGTGAAAGCGCTAAGTCCTAACCACTGGACCATCAGGGAGCTCCTTAGCACTCATTTTTATATGAGCATTCATTTTTATGTGCTTCTTAGTCAATAGTCATTCCCCCCAACTGAAATTATACTTTGTTCTAATATATTTTAATTCTATAAAGACATGAGAAAACTAGTTTCTCTCGCCCCATGTTTTCAGAGTCTTTATCAAAGTGCCTTTGAACTTGGATTAGGTCCCCTTCTTAGGTATTTCCATTATCGCCTGGGCTTTCCCATCAGTGGCCCTGCCCATTCAATGTTGAAATTGCATAATTTCTTTTTCAGTTTCTTTCATAGCTGTGTCATCAGTGCCCAGAATGGAGCCTGAAATGTTGTAGGTATCACATAAATATTTGTTGAATGAATACATTTTTGAATGAATGATATCCCTTTGATTTTCAGTGAATGGCATCCTTTTGATTTTATTAATGATTTTCTTTTTTTAGGTGTTAACATTTTTTACAGTCTCTCTCCCTTGTTTGCCATGAAGCAAAAGAACATGTTTCACTCTGAGAAAGCACATCACCTTTTTATTTTTTAAAATAATAAAGCAGATTAGGTCATTCTTTTAGGAGATAATGAGAAGCACAGCTTTAATGATCTATTTTGGTATTCCAATTTAGCCATTATCTTTATTTAGTTACAGACTGTATAAGAAACATTGATACTGTTTATGCTTTCCTGATTGCCTCCGTAAAACATGGGGTTATGTAGTTTTTAGTATCATGGAATTGTGTAATCAGTAACTTTAAGAATTCACATATGACTTACTTATCAAGACTTAAGATTAATATGATTAGCATACCAAAAATGGATTATATGATCTTTTTGCTAGAAAGATGAGTCTTGAATCATAATATGGATGTAGTGAAAATAGTCTACAGTCCCTCTAATCTCTTTATATCTTTTTTTCTGAACAGACTCTTAGATCCTCAGACAAACACTGAAATAGCAAACTACCCTATCTACAAAATCCTCTTCTGTGTTAGAGGGCATGATGGAACTCCTGAGAGTGACTGTTTTGCTTTCACTGAAAGTCATTACAATGCAGAGCTCTTCAGAATACATGTCTTCCGGTGTGAAATACAAGAAGCTGTAAGTACTTAAGAGGGAACTGTCTGCAAATGAAACTTCATCTGTACCCTCAGTACGTTGAAATGATTATAGTATTTATTATGGTCATTTATAAGCCAAATGAAATTCTCTGCTACTGTTTATTTCAGCTGGATGGGCTGAAATGTAAATAAACTAAAAGTTTGGTTAACCTGAACCTCGTTGTTAAGAGTGTTGGAGGAAACCAATTGACAGCTGCTTAATTGGGTTAAATAGGCATCTTGGTTCTAGCAATGACGTATTTGCAAACCGTTCTTTTAGAGCTAAACTTGTAGAATTATTTTTATTATAATAGATACATTCAAGTAATTCCTAACAATTTTGGAAATCATCTTTCAGTTGGATTCACAACCACTTCTTTCTTTTTTATTTTTTTTATTTTTATTTTTTGCGGTACGTGGGCCTCTCACGGTTGTGGCCTCTCCCGTTGCGGAGCACAGGCTCCGGATGCGCAGGCTCAGCGTCTATGGCTCATGGGCCCAGCTGCTCCGCGGCATGTGGGATCTTCCCAGACCGGGGCACGAACCCGTGTCCCCTGCATCGGCAGGCGGACTCTCAACCACTGCGCCACCAGGGAAGCCCCACAACCACTTCTTTTTTAAAGCCTCTTCTCTGACCATTTTTAGTGTTGCTTGCTTTATAGGTCTAATAAATTAGATAATTTGTCAAAAGAAATCAATGGAGGAAAGATGGATTACTCCCCTCAAACAACATAGGTCACCTTCAGCCTTAACAAAAGTATTTTATTCTTGTGATAACAGCCCATTTCCTAACATGTCTGGTTGTAGGTGAGCCGGATACTTTACAGTTTTGCCACTGCCTTCCGCCGTTCTGCCAAGCAGACCCCCCTCTCAGCAACTACTGCACCTCAGACTCCTGACAGTGACATCTTTACCTTCTCTGTGTCTTTAGAAATAAAAGAAGATGATGGTAAAGGTTACTTTAGGTAGGACATCTTATTTTATTCTTTTTATTTGAGTTTGTATTAACATGCTGTACTATCTGTGGATTTAGGGAAATTCTAGGTCAGATTACATAACTTTTACATTATAAAATGATTGCTTTTATGGATAGAGTTTAAAGGAAAATAAATGGGCAAATTTGTAGAGGCAAGATTTAAAGAATTTTAAACAATAAAAAAATTCTTTCACATAGGAAAATGTATCATGCTACCATGTTCTTTTAGATGGACTCAGAGTAACTGGCTGACTGCTGATATGAAGTATGACAGAAGCTACGTCAGCTGGATCTGTAGCTAGATTTGTTCTGCTGGATTTTTTTTGTGTTTTGGTTGGTTAGTTGGTTTATTTGTTTTAATAATGTAAAGGTCTTAAGGCTGTTGAAATCAAGTTTTACCATTAAAGTTTATCTGAACACATTGGAAGGGGAGAATTGAGGTCTGTATCTGAAATCTAACCTTACATAGAAATAACTGGTTTTGGTTTTTAAGTAAAATTATGCTCGTTTGAGTAGTGAAAATAACCCTGGAATAGAAATTAAAACTTAAATTTAGTTTACTTATTGCTACCATTAACAGTGTGACCTTTTCCAAGTTTCTTTACATCTCCTGACATTAGTTTCCTTATTTATAAAATGAAGTGGCTAGACTCTAAAATCTTTTATAACTTTAAAATATTATGGTTGCAAGATGATTGACTTTTTTTTTCTCCGTAGCCCATATCACAAAATGGGTGCCACTTGGGATCATAATCAATAGTTGCATATAGAAATTTCTTTCCTCCATGACTACCTCATAAAATGAAATTCCATCAAAATATGAATGATTTCTAATATCTTGCTTTTAAATTAAAAAGCACAATGATTGGTCTGTTTGTTTGAAAAACTGATAACCATTGCTCTCCCTCAAGAGACTTTGGAATTGTCATGCCATCTGGTGGCCAATTTAGTGTACAATGCAGCTTCAACTTTGATTTGTACAATCAAGTGTGAGGCCTTGTGCTCTGTGCTTTCTTATTAGCTATATTTCTGTTCTCACAGCAACACTGTGATGTGGTGCTTTCTGCAGTATGCATTCCTGTACTGGGAAGTAGAAACTGTAATCTATAAACCTTGTAATAATTTTTTTCCTTTTTAAGAAACAGAACAGTTTGTTTAAACAGTTTTTTCCCTTTATTAAAAATATTTATGTAGATCACTTATAAACCCCAGTTATGAATAGGAAAGATTTCTAAGATCTCTCAGAAGAGAAGCACTAGGATAATTTCTCCTCCTTCTGAGATCAGGTATATTCTAAGTAGAAAGGTAACGATCACAAATATCCCTGGTCTGTTCACCTGTATAGCAAGGAAATACTATACAGAAAACCCCTGGATGGTCATTTGTTTTTCACATTTGTTAGGGCTTTGTTATCTTTTTGTTGCATTGTTTTCCTGAATTTATAGTTACAGTAGAAAATAGTGTTGTGTGACCTAATACACTGATGAAATCATTGACAAGTATGCCTTTCTTCATCAGATTTGAACTTTTCAAATGCAGTTCCTTTCATCCAGTGATTCTGTAGTATGTCTAGGAATTTACAGAAACAGTCATTGCGGTGCCAAAAGAGTTATCAGCATGAACATTCCCCTTAACACAATAATAGCAAAATTAAAAAGTGGAAATTAAATGTTGACCAGAATAGAATGGTAAAAATACGATGCATTTCACAAAATATACACATATCAAATCGTTATGTTGTAAACCTGAAACTAATGTTGTATGTCAGTTATACCTAAAAAAAGATACAATGGTATACCCATATGACTTACCACCTATTTAAAAAATATATGTATATATAGTTAGCCATAGTACAAGATAGATTGTGGTTTCGCCATAGCATAAATATAGACCAAGTGCCGTGGCAAGAATTAATGCTCTTCTTTTCATTCCTGAAAAAGTATAATCCTATATTATTAAAATTAGAAACCTGCATTTCAGTTTAGTCCTTAGGAAAATGGAGCATTTTCATTTATATCATTCAAAACACTTCGTTCTGATCTTATTTAATCTACAAAGTACCCCATTTGATATTGTCCTTATTTTATAGGTAAAGAAAGCCAGGGAAGATAACCTGGATGTCTGCTTCTTAATTTACACAATAGGAATTAAATGTAAAATTACTTGGTTGGATCCATTCATTCAATGATAGTGATAAGACCAGAAATACAGTCTAGACCCCCCAACATCAGTGAAGTGAACTTCCACTGCTTATACTCTCCACCCTGCTTCCTATTAATGTAGCTTTTCCTTGCCCTTCAGACTCAGGACACCAGTGATAACTTTATTTCCACTGTTGTTGTTTTAAATACTGCTGAGAGATGAGATTATATTAATTTATACTTAAATATCCACAGAACATAGAGACTAGTGCATCTAATATAAATTAAAATCTGAGATCTGTCCATATCCTCATAGGTGAAAATTCTGTCAGCCACAAATATTTGACAGTTTGGTATGCAGAAGTTTTTCTTGCACGTTGGTCATTTTTAGACTCTTATGCTAAGATTCTTTGATTTTCTAATCTCAGCGTTATCACATGTTCTTGAATTGGTTACTGGTGTAGTAGTGCAGATGGGATTCAAACTAATTTTATTTCTTCAGAGCCAATTTTTAGTTTGAGTAGGTACTCAGAGCTCTCATGTAGCCTTTTATATTATCTTCTAATGGTTCTGTTGCTATTATCTTAAAGTTGTACAGTAATAAGGCACAATTTAGATTTGCTGTATATTGGCTGATTGCTGTAGCAGATTTGTAAGCCTTTGAGAACAAAGGAGCTAGAGAAATGGTGGGTGGGAGACCAGGGGATTATTTTGGTAAACTGTCATTTAGAGAATATTTTCAACTGTTTTCTTAAGGTGATGTTTAACTGCATCATTAATGTTATTTTTATAGTTATTACACATGCTTACAGTAAGGTTATTGCTGCTTAAGGGAAGAATTAGGCAACAGCTTACTGTTGACTATATCTTCCTCATTTCTTGTTTTTTGAAAGCACCTTGTTTTGAAATTCAAAGGATCTATATAATTATCTTTTCTTCATTATATATTTAAACAAATAAGGCATGAATAATTTATTTGTAAAAAACAGTGACTAAATAGAAAGTGAAAAAAACTAACATTTTTTGAGTGCCTTGGAGCTTTATAAATATCTAATTTAATTTTCACAGCAACAAAAAAGAAAAAACTAAAGCCACGTTTTAGGGGTCATAAGAGTGGTTTTGTAGCTTTTATAAATGGTTTCTATAATGGTTTAGTGGATTACATACAGTAATGATGATATTTTCATATCAAGAGGCAGATGATGATTTTTAAATATCTGTTATGATTTGAATACCAGGCATAGAAAAGAATTAAATGTGATTCTTTTCAGTGCCTGATTTTCAAATCATAACAAAAATTGTTCTGGTGTATGTTACGAGAAAGTGCTTTGCAAAATTAATGAAACATGTTGTTCTACAGTGCAGTTCCTAAAGATAAAGACAGACAATGCTTTAAACTACGCCAAGGAATTGATAAAAAGATTGTCATCTATGTGCAACAAACAACTAATAAAGAACTTGCCATTGAAAGGTAAACATTTTTAGTAAGTTTGGCTTAAATATAAATTTTAGTTTTTGTCAGTCTAGTGGAGCAGTCATATACTGTATTCAAAAATGTATTTGCAAAATATTTTGTTCCCTGAGGAATTGTTTTGTTCATTAAAGTGAATACTTCGTTCATTTTGAATTATCTCTCATAAATCTTCAGCTAATATGTTGATCTCAACTATGTGATAACACAAGGCAAACATAAAATTTGTTTATCTCAAAGAAATAACGATGATTTTGGTAATGCTATTTTATTGATAATTTTAATATGTCCTTTTTTCTATCAAGAAGAATTTTTTTAAAGCGATCTAATTTAAACATCTTTCTGTAGTCTCTTTTCCAAATTTATGTCAGTTCTTTTTTTGCAGGTGTTTTGGTCTTCTCCTTAGCCCAGGAAAAGATGTACGAAATAGTGACATGCACTTGTTAGATTTGGTAAGGATTGCTTTTTTTTTTTTTTAAGTTTATACACTATTTCCTCTATAAAGGTTGTTTCACCAAATCTAAGGTTAAAGCACATTTATGAAGCAATAAACAAAGATAAGGAAATTTACTTATTTCCTACTTGCTGTTTACTAGTCTGACCTTAGAGCTACTTAGTCTGTCTCAGTTTCTTGATCGTGTAATAGTGAATAATTCTTGTTTATCATGTAGGTTTGACGTGGGAATCAAAGGAGACATTTTGTGAGAGTTATTTGCAAACTATCATGAGCTTTATAAAAGTAGGTGGTGTTCATATTGTTGCTATTATGTGAAAACCTTTGTTTTCATAACTAAATTTATGTAGTAATTACTTACTTGACAGAAGAATTCAACATAGGTTTAGGTAGTAAATTTCCCTAGTGTCTGTACGGTTTGATGTGATTTGCAAGCATTTGCTTTATGTATAACTTTTCAGGAGCAGTTGCATAAATAATCGGCACATCTTTAATTTTAACTGTAATCATTTGTATATACTCACTCCTAACTTTTATATATATATGATCCTGTTTCATATTCTTATATTTTTGTAACCTCTTTTTTTTTAAAGGCAGCAGAATGGCGGGTTAGCTGTTTTATGTGTGTGGTTTTTTTTTTTTTTTTTTTTTTTGCATTAATGTTGTTTTTACTCTTTTCTTTAGGAATCTATGGGCAAAAGTTCAGATGGAAAATCCTATGTTATTACTGGGAGCTGGAATCCAAAATCCCCACATTTTCAGATTGTAAATGAAGAAACTCCTAAAGGTGATGCAGATTGCTGACATCATGAACAGAAATTTTAGTCCCAAGGAGATACCCAAATCTTAGCACTACTTATTTGATAAATATTTAGTGTTTACCTACTTCTGATGAAACAAAGGAATTTGAATAGTTTTTTGAGTTTACTGTTAAATTTGACCAGTAAACAAAGTATTTTTTCCTCCCTCTCCTTTCTTCATTTTTTCCTTTTCCTGCTTCCTTTTCTATTTATGTACTTTTAAAAAATATATTATTTTTTTTATTTACAGGCTTCTAAATATTTATTTTATTTTTTATTTTTAATTTACATTTATAATTTAATTTATTTACAGGCTTCTAAATATTACTTGTTTTTGTGGAGAGAGAATATATGCACATATAGTTAAAAATTCAAAGGTATCTAGGGAAAAGCAAAAGTTTACCACAGTTCCCAGTGTCCCACCCTAAAGAGCACCACTGTGACCAGTTTCTTGTGTAGCTTTTCAGGTATGCTATGCATAAACAACCTTTTTCAAGATGTTTCATACTCTTCCTGAATGTCATTTAAAGTTTGTAATAGAAGTAATTACTTTTACATTAATCATATGAGCAAATATATTTCCATTTAAAAAATTTGCTTCTGCCTTTTCTCTCCCTAGATAAAGTGCTGTTTATGACGACAGCTGTTGATTTAGTAATAACAGAAGTGCAGGAGCCTGTTCGCTTTCTCCTAGAGACAAAAGTCCGAGTTTGCTCACCTAATGAAAGATTATTCTGGCCCTTCAGCAAACGTAGTACTACTGAAAATTTCTTTTTGAAACTAAAACAGGTACTGTACTTTTCTATAAATATAGATGGGGAAATAAGAGAAATTACTTCTGAGGCTGATATGTCATTAATCCAAGCTGTCAATTAGATCTTTAAATAGTTAATGTGTATTTTAAATATAGTAAGAGGAAAATTGTTTTATTTTTACCCACCTATTTATCATTTTTGTTGCTCTTCACTTCTTCCTGAAGAACCAAGTTTCCATCTAGTCTCACTTGCCTTTAACCTGAAGACCTTCTTTTAGGATTTCTTTTAGTGGAGATCTGTTAGAGACATAACTCTCAGATTTCTTTATCTGAAAATCTTTATTTCACTTTTATTCCAGTAGGATATTTTCACTGGGTATAGGGTTCAGGATTGACAGTTTTTTTACTTTCAGCACTTAAAGATGTCATCCCACAGTCTTGTGGTTCTCATTTTTTTTTTTTTAAAGTAAGTATTTTCTTTTTTTTTTTTTTTTAATCTGGTTGCACTGGGTCTTAGTTGCATCAGGCTGGCTCCTTAGTTGTGGCATGCAGGCTCCTTAGTTGTGGCATGTGAACTCTTAGTTGGGGCATGCATGTGGGATCTAGTTTCCTGACCAGGGATCGAACCCTGGCCCCCTGCATTGGGAGTGTGGAGTCTTATCCACTGTACCACCAGGGAAGTCCCTCTCATTGTTTTTGGTGAGAAGTCAGCATGCATTTATATTATTGTTCCTCTCTTTGTAATGGATCATTTTCTCTGGCTGCTTTTTTTTTTTTTGCTGTACGCGGGCCCTCTCACTGTTGTGGCCTCTCCCGTTGCGGAGCACAGGCTCCAGACACGCAGGCTCAGCGGCCATGGCTCATGGGCCCAGCCACTCCACGGCATGTGGGATCTTCCCAGACCGGGGCACGAACCCGTGTCCCCTGCATCGGCAGGCGGACTCTCAACCACTGCGCCGCCAGGGAAGCCCTATTATTTTTTATCTTTGGTTTTTAGACTTTTATCTATGATGTGCTTAGGTGTGATTTTTCTTTCTGTTTGTCTTGAGATTAGCTGGGCTTCATGAATTTTTAAATTTATGGGTTTGGTTTTTTTTTTTTTTTTTTACCATTTTTGGGGGAATTCTGACCCATTATTTCTTCCAGCTTTTTTCCCTGCTCCATCTCTCTTCTCTCTCCTTAAGGGATTCCAGTCATACATATTTTTGACCTTTTGATACTATCCCACAGATCTCTGGGGCTCTATTTATTTTTCCAAATATTTTTTGATTTTTTCTTCAGATAGGATACTTTCTGTTGACCTATCTTAAAGTTCGCTTGACTCTTTCATCATCTCCAATCTGTTGTTAACCCCATTCAATGAGTTTTTTAAAAATTTCAGATCTTGTTTTTTTTTTTCTGGAATGTCCATTTGATTCTTTTTTAAATAATTTCTGTTTCTTGTGAGATTGCCTCTTTGATCTTTATTTTAAGCAGATCTTCTTTTATATTCTTGAGCATAATTGTAATATAGCTACTTTAAAAATCTTGGGCTGCTAAATCTAATGTCTAGTGAGCCACTTTTTCATGTTTCTTTGTCTAGTAATTTGGGATTATATATTAGACACTTTAAGTGCTAGACTGCAGAGACTGTGTTATGGTCTTCTGAGTACTGAGTGTTTTAAAAAATATATATCAGTTAATTTGGTCAAACTCTATACTCTTTCTTTCCTGTGGCGGGCAGCAGATAAAATTTCTGTTCCCTTCTTTTAGCTTTTTTTTTTTTTTGGCCCCGGTTGCCCCTCTACTTATTGTTCCTTTCTTTGCCTTCCTTTGTATCAAAACTCCTTGAAAGTAATCAAGTTCGTAGTGACCTAAATTGCTAAATCAAGTGGTCAGTCTGAGTCTTTGTCTTAGTGACGTGTCAGGAGCATTTGATATAGATGATTAACTCCCTCCTTGTTAAATACCCCTCTTTCACTTAACCTTCTGGACATCTCAAATTTACCATGTCCGAAAAGGTGTCATTATCTCATCCCTCACCCCTAAAATGCTCTACCTACCTGTCCTTACCACCTCAGTTTATGGGCATCTTCTTCTAGTAGTTGCTTAGGCCAAGAATTTGACTCTTATTTTTCACGCCCCATATCCAGTCTGTCAAGAAATTCTGTTTTCTTTTAAAACATATCTAGAAGCTGACTACTTCTTACCACCTAGATTACATTAACTTCATCTGAATCATTGTTTTCACCTGGATTATTGGAGTAGCCTTTTCACTCATCTCCCTATTTCTATTTTTGTCACCTTTTGATATATTCTCAGTATAGCAGCCTAACATCAAATCACGTCATCTTTCTGCCAAAATTTTCCAATCCTGTTTTACTCCATAAAATCCTAAGTCCTTCTAATAGGTTGTAAGACTCTATGTGATCTGCTGCCTATTACGTTATAAACGAATTCCTCTCTTTTACTTCTTACTTGCTTCCTCTGCTCTAATCATGCTCTTAGGGCCTTTGCTATCAACTGTTCCTTCTACCTAAAATTCTCTTCCCCTGGATCCCACTTGCTGTTATTCACCTCCTTCAAGTCCTCATCTTCTTCAGGTCTTTGCTTAGATTTACTTCTTAGCAACTCATGACCACCCCCATTTAACACTGCAGTTTGCCTGATTATCCACTGGTGCTGCTGATTCCCTCCCCATTGATATATTTTAAATTTTTTTACAGGGGTGTTAGTTTCCAACATACTGCAAAATATACTTCTTTTTATTTTGATTATTACCTATTTTTCATAAAAGAAACCTCTACTAAGGCAGAGACTTCTAATCTGACTTGTTCACTGGTTTATCCCAAGCATCTAGAACATAATAGTTCTTAATAAATATTTATGAATTAATTTTATTTCATGTAACTCTGAAATTCCATTATACAAGATTATAGGGTTGTATGTGGATTTACTTGAATATACTTTTCTGTAGCAATAAATATTTTAGTTCTAGTGTGTCCAAGTTAGCCCTTTTGGTTATAGTTAGAAAAAGGTAGCAAGCAGAACAGGAATAGAGATTTCTTTTCAGTGTTATCTTAAGAGACAAAGCAAATCTGGGTTTCCTTAGCATTGTTCTCCCAGTTCTTCACTATGAAAGGAGCAAAGGATTAGCGTAGGATTATCATCTAGAACTTGGCTTTTGAGTCAGAGTCCATGGATCTTGCCATTGACTAGTTTTATGACTTTGAGCAAGTTCCTTCAACTCTCTCAGCGTCAGTTTACTCAGCTGTGAAATGGCAGTGATAGAATCTTCCTCATAGTGTTATTGTGACATTAAGTGAAAAACTGTACAACGTACTTGGAATAGTTCCTAGCACATAGTATGTTCTTCATGCATTTTAGCTATTATTATTGAGAGGGACATCAGTGGGACAGCAAAAACACTTAAGTCATGAAATCAGAACAGCATCGATTATTTAGTAGATTAGCCCCAGGGGAAGAATGCTTCAGAAAGAAAACCAATTTACAAGCATTATTTTACAAGTTTAGGGAATGGGTGGAAATGATTCTTAATAGTTTCTAGAGTAAGAGTTAGCAAACAAATTAATTGTATAATATTTTTAGTATAAATTTGTATGTAAAAAATATTCTCTTTAATTAGAATTCTGTTTCTTTAATCTTATCTCAGTGAACATAAGTAAGATTACCCTCATCTTGCTTTTCCCTTGAGGTCTTATGTTATACAGCCATGATTCAAAGATTGCATGCGTTTACAAGAGTATTTCTTCTGTGGGTGATTTAGAATAATGTATCTAATTAGGCTAACAAATGACTTGTCAGGGTAGACTAGCCAAAAACAGATGTATGCCTGAGACATAGCCTGATAGACTATTCTAGACTCTCTGTTAAAGTTACAAGCTAAACATAGGCTGAGTTGTCAGTATTTTCTTTGCAAAAAGCTGAAGTTTATATGTGGAAGCTGGGAGGAGGGCAGGGAATTCCTGACAATAATCTCTCATTTTTCTCCTTATTTGTATGTCTTGGGGTGGGTCTGAGGGGTAGTCAGGGGGAAAGGAGAGAGGCAGTATGAAGAATTTGAACCGTTTTTTTTTTTTTTTATCTTAGTGCACTGTTAATTCTCATCCCTTGCAACATAATAAACTAAGTTTATTTATTTCCTCCTTTATGTTCATGGCTTTAAAAATTAATAGCAGTTACCACTAACTGAGGCCCTCCTGTGGCAATCACTCGACCAGCTACTTTCACTTTTCCTGTCTTATGTAATTTTCATAGTGATCCAGTGAGGATAGTGTTTACATTTTATAGATCCAAAGATGTAAAATAGATTTTACGGGATATCATGTGAGCAAGATTCATACCTAAGCCTTCTAAGAGTCTCAGCCAGGATTCTTCCCAAAGAAACATCCTTCTTTTGTCTTTATTTCTGTAAGAGTATTTTTGGGATTTACTTAAGTCAAATTAAGCATAACTTAAAATTTTAACCTCTTTGCAGTTCTCATTAGACAGAAAAGGAAACACTGCTACAGGCCAAATTTTTAAAATATTCAATATATAGTTTCTGTTTATTGCTGTACGTATGGGAAAACAGTTATAGAAATGTTATTAAAAATACATATTTAAAAATTGATTCTTTTTCCTTTCACTAAAATTATCTGGTGACTCAGTAACTCCTTTTTAGCCTGGAAGCCTTCCCAACTGTGGGGATTCCTATATTAAGATGGC
Organism: Globicephala melas; assembly: GCF_963455315.2. NCBI lineage: Eukaryota > Metazoa > Chordata > Mammalia > Artiodactyla > Delphinidae > Globicephala > Globicephala melas. The sequence continues at coordinate 12,520,442 of NC_083319.1, read as the reverse complement.
ACCATATTAGAGAAACTTTTAAAATTAGTGGGGAATGAAAGAGGAGGAAATGGTCTAAAGACTAGATTTTCCAACAGTAACATAAGGTGAATAAAAGACCAACTAATCATTCTTAAATTCTTAAAATTACAGAATTTTCATTGCTAAAGACAATGTAGGGGTCTTAAAATGTTTTATTTTATTTTATAAATAAAATTTTATAAATGAAGAAGCTGATGTCTGAAAGACTAAGTGATGTGGCCAGTGTCATATAGACAAGTAATTTGTATAACCATCCGTACTGGAAACCCGAGCTTCTATCTCTTTGTAAACCCGAGCTTCTATCTCTTTGTGTATTTGCTGTGTGTGTGTGTGTGTGTGTGTGTGTGTACGTACATATAGGCACATTTACATGTATGCAGTATACCACTGTACCTCTCAAGATAGAAAATGCTTTCTGTACCAGAGCTCTTCAACTGCTAAATCAGGAGGCACAGGTTCAGCTATTGCTGGGAAGTATGATCACTTGGTTAAGATGGTAACTACTGGATTTCTCCTTTGTAAAAGTAGATTTTTCTTTCTGCATTTAGCAAATCATCTTTGAGGTGGTACTTTGGCAACTTCCAAATATCCTGTTCCTCAGCACCTTTCTAACTAATGGTTTTAGCATTCATTGATGATCCCTGCCTGAATCAGTTGAGTTCATTCACATATTTTTAATAGTAATGAAACATTACAGGGTTTTTTTCTTTTCTTATACATGTATATGTTTATTAATATTGAATATTTAAATAATAATAATAAATATAAGCTATTTGCTTTATCCTACTTTATCAAAGAGTTAAAAAATATCAGTATTGTAGGAAACACCCTTAATAAGTGATGTTTATTTTATTGCTTCTGGTAAATTTATAACAAAATTTTGTAAACTTGTAAAATGTCTGTTGAGAAAAGGTACTATTATATGGGCTTACAAAACGTAAATTTCAGTTGTTTAAAATTCCAGTGAGGACAAACTTATATTTTAATTTAATACAGTTAACTGATGAGGATAATTAAACATCAGTTAATAAACTTGCACCATTTCTAAAATATACAAAATGTCACATTGCAATTTATGTACAACTTATGTTATACACGTTTCTTTCAATTGGAAATAAAACCCATATTTTAAAATCAATATATACTTTAAAAATGTAAGCATCTAAATGGAAAAGTTTCCAAAATATTTAGTGTATTCAACCTTTTCCATAGATGCTTAAACAAATTTGGGGGAGAAAGAGCTATTAATATAACTGCAATACCTGTGTATTTTTTCACGTTTCTCATTCTGTGTATGTAAAAAATACAGGTATATAATATGAAATTATTTGTATAGTTTTAAATTCCCATTAATTTCCCATTCATTCAAAAAATCAGTATTGCAATTAATATTAAAACTGTTGAGTGAAGTTTAAGATTTTGTGGAACCTCTTTTTGTCCTTTGAACGTGTTCTAATAAGATTATATTCAATAAAATCAGTACTGTTCAAAAGTTAGCTAGAATATTTTCTTTTCGTTGTAGTTCTGTTACCATTTGACATATAGTTAGATTTATTTTCATATTTTTGATTTGGGGGCTTGGGGTATTTTCCTTTTTGGTTTAATTTATTTTTTGAATATTTGAAATACTTATATGCTACAAAAGTCAAAATTACATAAAAATGTATACTCTTAGGTCTTGGTTTCATTCATATCTCCCTTTCCCCAACCCTATAGGTAACCATTATTATTGGTTTCTAGGTTATCTTTCCAGTGTTTCTTTTTGTGAAAATAATAAAATACTTCTATATATTTTTTAACTCCCTTTTAAACAAAAACTAGCATACTATATATATTTTTCTGCACCTTTTTTATCTTAATATATCCTGGTGATCATTCCATATAAGTTTATAGAGACCTTCCTCATTCTTATTAATGACTGCCTACTACTGTGTTTGGATAAATCATGCTTCTTTCAACTAGTCCTTTATTGATTAATAGTTGGATTTTTTCCCAAGCATTTGTTATTCCAAGTAATGTTGCAGTATAGCACTTTGTGCATGTATTTTTTTGATTTTATGAAAGTGCATCTTAGAGTAGATACCTATTGGTGGAATTACTGGCACATGAGGTAATTTTGCATATGTAATTTTGTTATATTTGCCACGTTCCCCTCTATAAAGGTTGTAATCATAGAGATTAGCAGGTATGAGAGTACCTGTTTCTCCAGAGGCTTATCAGAGTGCGTTGTCAAACATAAGGATCTGATGGTAGTTTTAATTTATCCTCTGATGAATGAAAACAAGCATTTTGTTTTTTGATATGTGTAGGGGTGATTTTTCTTTCCTTTTCTGTGAATTGTCTCTTCATATTTTTTGCTCTTTGGTTTTGGCCGTTTCCTCTTAATTTTTAGAAGTTCTTTATGAAATCAAAGAGAGTAACCCTTTGAGATATAATTTGCAAATATTTCTCCTGGTTTGTCACTTGTCCTGTGACCTAAATTATGATGAGTCTTTGGGCTGCTTTTGCCACACAATTTCTTTCTTATATACTTGAATTTATCAAGTTTTTCCTTTAAAGCTTCTGGATTTGGGGTCATAATTAGAAATGCTTTCCCTACTCTCAAGTAATAAAGGAATTTATACATTTTCTAGTATTACTTACATGGTTTCATTTGACTACTTTTATTTATATCTCTAATTTATTAGTATCTTATTCTGTTATATAGTGTAAGGTATGGATCTGATTTAATGTTTTTTTCAAATGGCCATCCACTTGTCCCAATACCATTCATTGAAAAGTCTAACTTTTCCCGCAGTGATTTGAGATGTCACCTTTATCATATTATCAGATTTTCATATGTATTTAGAACTCTTTTGGTTTTTATATTCTTTTTGATTGATCTTTACGTTACTTATTTACTGATACCACACTGTTTTAATTACATAGACGTTATGTTTTTATATTTGGTAGGGCTAACTTTCCTCCTCAGCTGTTCTTCTTTTTCTGGATTTTGCTAAATATTCTTGATTGTTTATTTTTCATATAAACTTTAGATTCAACCTTTGTAGCTCTGGAAGAAAATTATTGGTATTTTTATTGGGGAGAATTGAAATCTTTGTGATATTAATATAGAGTCATCTTTTCCAAGAACATGTGATATCTTTCCACTTATTCATGTCTACTTTTTTTTTTTTTGGTCTTTTAAGAGTGCTTTTTAAAAGCTTTTTATTATAGAAAATTCAAATGTACACAGAAATAAAAAGAATAATATAATGGACCCCATGTACTATTACCCAGCTTCAACAATGAACAACATTTTTAACAGCTGGAGTTCTTGACTTACAGGCAGGGTCCACTTCTTGACTCCATATTTATCTGACTTCAAAAGGGCAGTAGTGCTCTGGTGACTGTCACTCAAAGAGGAGTTTCTAGGTGAAGTGCAATGGTTATTACATTCATATAGTTTCTGGGAAAAAATTTTAAAGGTAAAGAGTTATGTTGATCTTTGAAATGTTTCAGATAGCAATTAACTAATGTTTTAGAGAGTAATTTAAAACAAAACAAAAGTAAATCCTGTTCCCTATCAAAGCATATTTGAAATTAAAAATCATAATTACAAATTCAGAATGAACATATGTCAAAGGTTTAATTTAATTCATTAGGTAGTGAGGGAACCAGTAAGATGGTAAAACTGGTTCTAAGTATTTGAGAAACTTGAGTTTATATAGTCCTTTCTTTAAAAAAAGAAAGAATGTTAGAACAAGATTGCTGGGTTAGAAACAAAACTGGTTAATGTCCTATAGGGTAACCTTTGGGTTATCTTTTCTATTAGATGGAAATCATTTGCATAGCTATTGGACACAAACCTACAGATTAATATGTAACTTCACAGAGTCTGGGTCCTTTAATTAATAATAAGTAATTCAGTCATTTATTCACCTAGAAAATTAAATAATTCTTTGGTGGACATGTTAAAGCCAGCACATCTGGGTCTGTGCGTCAAATCTGGCCTGACACTTGCTTTTATAAAATGCTTTTGAAACACAGCCACACTCACTGACTATGGCTGCTTTTGCACCATAATGGCAGAGTTGAGTAGTTCCAGCAGAGACTACTGGCCCACATAGCCTAGAATACTTACTTTTTGGCCCTTTACAGAAAACTTTGCCAATTACTATATTAAACAGTGTTTCAGGATGATATTGAAAGGACATGTTGCCACTACCTAAGCCTTCCAGGATTGCGGTAGTTTTTCTTAAGAACCCAAATGAACATTAGGATGACAAAATCTGGTCTCTGCCTGGTATTTCTGTACCTAATGAACCTCTTATTGCTCCCCCTCTTCTGTATTTTTACTTTATGCATGTATATCTTTCTCTTTGGTGTTGCTACCTTTCTATTCTAGTTGTCTCTGTATCTTTTCCTGTAGTTCTGTCTTGTCCTCCTGCTCTTCTGTATTTCACTTTTTTCCTCCTCCTTAAACTGACTCTAATATGGAATGTTAATATATTTAAATATTGTACTGGTAAAGTATTATATTCCCTACTCTTAATTTTTTATTTTAAGCCCTTTAAAAAATTTTTTTTAGTTTATTTATTTATTTTTGGCTGCATTGGGTCTTCATTGCTGTGCACGGGCTTTCTCTAGTTATGGCGAGCAGGGGCTACTCTTCGTTGTGATGCGTGGGCTTCTCATTGCGGTGGTTTCTCTTGTTGTGGAGCATGGGCTCTAGGCACTCGGGCTTCTGTAGTTGTGGCACGCGGGCTCAGTAGTTGTGGCTCGCAGGCTCTAGAGCACAGGCTCAGTAGTTGTGGTGCACGGGCTTAGTTGCTCTGCGGCATGTGGGATCTTCCCGGACCTGGGCTCGAACCCGTGTCCCCTGCATTGGCAGGTGGATTCTTAACCACTGTGCCACCAGGGAAGTCCCTTAATTTTTAACTTAGGTCAATTTAAACTGTTATGTGCTTATCTTAAGATAAACCCACAATATAAAACAATTTGAGCTATCAAAGATTTTATTTGTTCTATTAATCTCTTTTCTGTCACTTACGTCTCCTCCCACCACCAGTTGTAGCTTTCAGTTGAAGAAAAGTTCCCTATTCTGTTATAATTAAGCGAAAGGATTTGTGGGTAAGGGGCATGGAGATAAGACTTTCTTAGTCCTAAACTTTATGTTTTAGAATATTTCTAAAACATTTTTTTCATGTATAGTTTTATGTAGGAAACCTTGAACAAAACAAAGTAACTGGGAAGCTACAGAACAGTTAACTTTTTACTTCACACTTACTAAATATTGGTAGTTGGATGTTGGATGATGCAGTCTGAATACAGTAAATAAAATTGCAGAACTAGAGTCCCGCTCAGTAAATATCCTGTTTTCCTTTTCCTAAGTCTAAACATATGTTTTTCTATTTAGAAAAGGTTACATTTTGTTTAGATAGTTAAAGTAATACCTTTCTATTCTCATATCCTGTATGAAATCAGAAGTAGTGCTCAATTAAAATGTTTTATCCCTTGATAAATAATGTTTTTTCATCTTCAAGATAAAGCAAAAGGAGAGAAAGAACAATACTGACACTTTATATGAAGTTGTATGCTTGGAAAGTGAATCAGAGAGAGAGAGGAGGAAAACTACAGCCAGTCCCTCAATTCGCCTGCCACAGTCTGGATCTCAGAGTTCAATGATTCCTTCTCCTCCAGAAGATGATGAAGAGGAAGGTAAATTGTAGGGAGAGCTTAATTTCTGTTTTGGGGTGGCGGACCATACAGACCTTTACAATTTTATCAGGGAATTGATAAAGTGACATAGTATTTTGAATTCTTTTAAGAGGACTGTGGGAGATTAAAAAGTGATTAACATAGGACTTTCTTTAAGGTAATTGTAACCAAGTTAGAAAAAAATGAGATTTATAATTAGTCCTTTTTAAAATAATCAGTCTATGCAAGCTTAGTGTATTAATATAGCACATTTTTAGAGCAAATCTGACACAGCTTCCACCTCAATAAATGTTCCCATCTCAACTGATTTATACTTTATTGGATTTTCACACTGATAAGTATTAGGAATCAACCAGTTCTTTTTTTTTTCCTCTTTTTTTCTTATGGTTATATCTGTAAACTGTTCTATCAGTCTGTGTTAAAAGATACTGTATAAAAGTGAGAAATGAAGGGAAGGAACACAGGAAAAGTGAAAGTTTGGGAAGCATTTTCCAGTTTATAATTTTGTACCAGAGCTTTATTTTTAAGGGCAAAAGCAAGCTGATTATGAGAGGTCATATGAGGCATGCATCTATGTGAGCTTCACAAGAAGTGTTCTAGAAAATTCATAGACGAGAATTCATTTCTCATTGTGGAGTATGTGGTGGAGCACCATGAATATTTTTTTAGCTGGAACTTTTAAAGTGAAAGGAGAATTCAGGGATAAAGGGGCTGATTTGGGCACTTCTGGCTAAGAAATTACATTAACAAAAGCATGGAGGTGGCAGGAATGTCTGATTGGGTTAAAAGTAATACATATCCATGACTATATGTCCTTTTTTCAAGTTTAGAGCAAGCTCTTACTTTCCACTTTCTGTTGTTCCCTGTAACTTCTGCTTTTTCTGTGACTAATCAGCTTAGGATCATTTATTAGCAATTTTGATGGCCACCAGTTACTAGATACTTAATATGTGGTAGACAGGTAGTTTGTTTATAAAGTAAAGTAATACTTTGTTTATATAGTCCTCACAAATATCCTGAAAAATAGGACTTATTTTGAATATACTTATTTTGAGCATAAGGCAATAGAATCTCAGAAAAGTGAATTTGCCCAGGGTCACAAAAGCCAGAAATTGGCAAGGAGGATTTTAATCCAGGTCTGTGAGTTAATAGTCTGAGCTCTATTCTGTCACCATCTCTGGGCATTTAGTTCACATAAAGCATTTTGAAGTGCAAAGAAGGCACATATGTTGTTTTTGCGAAGTCAGAGATACAATTTATAGTCTTCCTGCAGAGGCGATTTAAGTCATGTTTTAAGGCTGGGAAAGGTGAAATTGTTCCCACTGTTTGAGATTGTCTACTGTATAACTGGTTCTGGAGACTTTCAGTTTCCCTTCTAGGTCAACACTGCTTACGATGCAGAGCAAATAAAAGTTTATAGAACTTTCCTCCCCTTAAACTCAGCAATTAAAAAAAAACACCAAAAATTGAGAAAGGCACTCTATTTATTATGAAACCAGAGACTGTTCAAATCTCCATACTATAGATGTTAAAGGATATCTACCAGTTACAAAGAAATTTGGGCCCAACTAATAGATAACATCAGGATTGAGATGTAGTTCTAATCTCTAGCAGGCATGGATTTTTAATATAATTGAGGGGGTTCAGAAGGCCTGTACTGACAGCTCTTAACTGGGGAGAGGTAAGGACTAACAGCAGTCGGCAGTCCATGGGAGAATCAGGGAACACTAGAACACAAGCTCTGTAAAGGAAGAGAGTGTGTCCTTTTCTGCCCCACATTATTTCCCTGGTGTGTAACCCAATTCCTGGTATATAATAGATGCTCAGTAAATATTGGCAGGATGAGTAACCCTCCTGGGGTCCATTTCCATAGTGAAAAGTTAATGACAGGAGAACTGGGACTGAAGAAGACTTCAGCCATGCCATCTGGTAATTCTCTCTAACCGCGTATACAAACAAGGGAAACTGGTCCTGTTGTGATGTTTGCTCCATGGAAAGAAATGGCTGTAATCCTCTAAAGAGGCTCCTTATCCATAGGACATTTGTGCTCACAGGGCTGGAAGCCAGCAGTTACAAATGAGAGGTGTTCAGAAAACATTCTGAACACATCCAGACAGTAAAAGAGAATTTTGTAAGATAGGTCTTCCTAATCTCTTTAAAGGAATTATCTCTTGTAAATTTTAGTACATTTTTTAGTAGCTGTTGTCCCCCAAAGACGTTGTGTTATATTGACATTTTTAATGAGTAGTTACTTGAGGTATTTAGAAAGTAGGGCCAATTCTGGCAAAATAATGAAGCAGGGGAAGTTTGTCTTAGTGCACTGGAGCCTTTCTCTTTTCCTTATCTACCTGCAGAGGTCTCACTTATATTCAGTCTGTCCTCTTCCGTAACTCACTATGAAAACTGCTGATAATGTTCAAGGCATTATAATGTAAATAAGTTTAATAATAAGTATCCTGGATTTCTGAGCCTTTAAAATCAGTGCTCTCAGATATGCCATCTCTAAACGGATGCCAATTCATGATGTAATCATCAGAGGTGTAAAGATCAAAACTTTTTAAGGCAGGTTAAACCAAAAAATCTAGATACAGCATTGGTTGAGGACACATGGAAACAAGTACTGTTGTACCCAACTAGTGCAAATATCAATTGGTAAAACCATTTTGGAAGGCAGTTTGTCAGTAAGTTTCAGAATCCTTAAAAGCATGCATTTTTTAACCCAGGGAGTTCTCTTCTGGGCATATACCCAATAAAAGCAATGAGATATGTTCATCCTGATATTATTTGTAGTAAAAAGTTGAAAACTCACCAAGTGTCCAACAAAAGAAGATTATTAAGTAAGTCTTAGTTCATATTTTTCCTCCAATTTCATTACACTTTTCAATTTGTCTCAGATGCCTTTATCATTGCCACTTTTTTCACTGTCTTTATGTCTTATAATCTTTCACTTCATATTCACATTTACATTTCCTAATTATTTGAACTAAGTTTGAAATGATTCATTTTGGTCCTTTTTAAAATATTTTTGTGCTTTCTATTATAAATTATGTCATTGTAGAAAATTTAGAAAGTCATAAAAACATAAAGGAGGAAAAAGAATCATAATTCCATCACTCAGTGTTAATGTCTTGGTATAGTTCATTCCAGACTATTTTCTGTTTTTTAACATAGGTTATAATGAAGATTTAGCTCTTACGTTTATTTTTTGTGGTATTTTGCCAGATCATTATGTAAACAAGTGTCAACACAAATTTACATTGTAAACATGTATCATAATTTATTCTGACATTCTCTGCTTTCTTATTTTTGTAGCTTATGCTTAGGTGGTTTGTAATTTTAACTGTTATGCATAAGACTGCGATATATTTTCATGTATAAAGCTGTTTGCTTTGGAATAGGTGAGAGAACATACTCATATTTTGAGTCCTATCATTTTATAATTATATGGCTCTTTTCTGCAGTTGACATAATATAGTCCTATATGAAAAGCAAAAGAGAATTAAAGAGATTACAACAACATTCCACCTGGGACCATTTTTATTTTCCTCGTACTTATAACTATACACTAAAAGAGAGAAATTATGATACTTTGTTCCCAGTAAAATCTTTCAAATTTGACTGTTATGTTTCCAGGTCATTCTTCTGGCTAGCATAGCCACCTCTGTTATCCTTTTTGTGTGTTTTGTTTATTAAAGATAACGATGAACCTCTCTTGAGTGGATCTGGTGATGTATCCAAAGAATGTGCAGAGAAAATTCTTGAAACATGGGGAGAACTGCTGTCTAAATGGTAAGTTGTAATAGAATAGTTCTCCTTTTCACCTATAGTTCTTATTTTATGGGTATGGAATTTTACCTAACATTATTGAATTTTGGAGCCAATAATAAAAACCTAAGTATGAGGTTCATCTGTTTTTAGAGGTTTATAAGGGTAGTAGTGAAGATCTGAGATCAACTTTCAAAATATCAGAAACCTAATAAATTCACATTGTTGCAGAAAATATTTATTCAAACATGGAAAGCATGGGGAGAATAAACAAGAAAAGAAGTCATTTGTATTAAAGTGGTTAGGAACCACTGACTGGTTAAGATAATACACAGTTGTTAAGACTATAAACAATAATCAGGTTTAGAAGATGCTCACACAGTGCATAGAGCCATGGTAAGAGACTCCAGGTGGGATTTTTCCTTATCTGTGTTATATGCCTCAACTGACAGAGCAGCATGTTATAAACATGGTATATATTAATTGCTCTACCAATTACTTTTCCTACTAACACTTGTAAAATTCAGGAATTTCTCATCAGCTCAAAAGATGGTTTGACAACAAAATTAAACACTGTCCTCTAGGCTGTCTAAAGAGAGTACACTACCTTCAGGTATTTATTAATGGTATCAGAGACAATCTGGTAAATCAAGTTGGTGAGACATTTATGTAGTTTCCTTTCCCCATTGAGTAGGATGCCTGTATATGCTGAAAAGAGCTGAACTTGAAAGTGATCTGAGTAGTTTTCTATTTCTGACTTTCTGGTTATTAGGGTTGTCCGTTAGCTCCCCATGGACCTGTTATTTTGGAGTCTGATTTTTCTCGGAAGTTTTAACTGTTGAAACCTTCACTCTATTCTTAGTAAAACTGTCTCAGCATTAAAAAAAAAACTTCATGCCCTTAAGGGATGGGACTACAAATGGGCATCATCTGCTTCTAGCACTCTCACAGTGCTTTACACTTCTGGTAAAACACTCTCCACATTGGGAAATGTCAAATGTGTACAGGAGGAGAATGCAAACCAAAGCATGGTTTGTCTTTACACAAGTGGTTTTAATAAATGAACTCTGCAAAAGCCCCCCAGGGGAATAGTTTTCATTTATTTTTGATATTCCTTTAGCAATCAGGAGACAAACCTGCTGATGCTCTCATCACAATATATTTTCAGTTCAGTGATTTTGGAGTGTTTGGACTGCTGCTGGCAGGAATTTCATCTGTATAAAAAGGTTTCTGCTCTAAAATAGAAATGTAATTGAGTCTTGACATGGTTATATAATAGCGTATTTAAAATCATTTATATATAGCATCTAAGTTTTATAAAATGAACTCACCAGCATTTTATACAGTTGCTTGGAGTTTGTTTTATCAAGCTTTGTTTATTCATTTTGTTATTCATTTGATATCCTTATCTTACTCCTTCAGATATATTAACTAAGTTTCCATCTGTCTCAACTGTCTTTCAGGGTGTTTAAAACTGTTTTTGCTGGTTTCAGTCATGTCTTTAGAAATAATAATACAGTTTCTCTTCTTCAATTCATTTTGTCATTATTTTTTTTCATCATTATTATATGTGTTCTGTAATAGGAACCATCCACAGTATCATGGAGTTTTAGAGCCTGGTAGACCTGGCTTCAAATCCTACCTCTCCTATTTCTAAGCTGTATGATGTTGGGCAGGTCACTTAACTCTTTTGAGTCTGTTTCTTCATTTACAAAATACAAGTCTGTAGAACCACCACTCAGGATTATTCTAGATTAAAAATAATAGATGTTGTAATGGTAGTAATCATAGTAAGAAGTAATAGATTTATCACGTGTCCGGTGCTGTGCTAAGTTATGTGCTCTATTTCAACTATAACAACCTTATAAAATAGTATCCATTTTTATAGATGAGGAAACTGGCTTAGAGATTAAGTCAGCAATTCTAGTTAGTAAACAGCACCCAGAATTTTTAACACAGTCAAGTCTGGTCCCAAAGCTGGTTTATTTAACTCTACATTAGATTTTAGTGGCAGTAATTGTAATAAATATACCTTTGCGCTCTAATTCTCCAAGTTCCTTTTGATATGAATTTTAGTCAATAAGAGAACTAATGTCAGTAATAAAATAGTATGCTGAGTTAGCTAGTTATTATTATAAGTGACATAAAATTATTCTGAAAATAATTTTATCAATATAAATCAAGCTAGGGTTATCAAATAATCCTGGGGGTTAGGTTTATTTTTTTTGTAAAGAGCCAAGTGTAAATGTTTTAGGCTTTGTGGTCAATAGTCTCTATTGCAACTACTCAACTCTGCTGCTGCAGTGTGAAAGCAGCCATAGACAGCACGTAAAGAAATAAAAATGGCTGTTTCAATAAGAGTTGATTTACAGAAACACATGGTGAGCCAGATTTGTCCCACAGGCCAAAGTGTACCAATCCTTGAATTAGGTAATAGGACTACTTTTGTCCTTTCTGCTCCCACCCGTTCAACTTTTATATAGTTTTTTTTTCTAAGCAAAGCCAAAACTATACTGAACTATCTATAGCTCTTATATTAGGGTGCTAGCATCACAGAATTAACCATTTTTAAATGTACTGTGCATTATTGTGCTAGTATTCTGGGAGAATTTTGAGAAAAGTCTCAGACCTTTTTGTATTTTGATAGTGGTCATTTTGTACCAGTAACTTCTGTTTAAATCTGATAGTCACAAGAATTCCTCTGTGTCAGGATCCTGCTTTATGTGTCAGTAATGGTGGCTTTCAAATCACAAAGCAGCTATTACGTAACATATAGTGCATTCATTAGTCTTAGAGTTTGAGGCTACCTCAGTCTTGTAATCAACTTCCCTGAACTTCTTTCTGCATCTGTAGAACTGGAGATACTATCACATACCTCAGGTGGTTGTAAGCAGCAAATAAAATTATGTGCAAAAGCACTTTGTAAACTAATACCAACATTTCAAGATTTTTTTAATAATTTAATGCTGTGTTTCCTTTATTTATTGTTTATTTATTTGGTTGCACCGCGTCTTGGTTGCGGCTCTCAGGCTCCTTAGTTGTGGCATGTGAACTCTTAGTTGTGGCATGCATGTGGGATCTAGTTCCCTGACTAGCGATGGAACCTTGGCCCCCTGCCTTGGGAGCTCAGAGTCTTAACCACTGCGCCAACTGAGAAATCCCTCAAGATGTTTTATTTCCCCCCCCAAAAAAAGTATTTTAGGGAATTCCCTGGCGGTCTAGTGGTTAGGACTCTGTGCTTCCACTGCAGTGGGGGCATGGGTTTGATCCCTGGTCTTGGAGCTGAGATCCCACATGCCACACAGCACGACCCCACAAAAAAGTTGTTTTATTTCCCCCATTTTGTAGATGAGATAAATGAAGCTCAAAGACTTTAATGACTTGTTTTGATGTTAAAATAGTACAGTAGAAACTTATCCACCATAGTTATTCAAAAAAGTTACTGGAAGTAAGGTATCATAAAAACTGCTGAAATCATATATCTTTATATTTATTCTCACTTGGAACAAATATATATTTAAATGTAAAATGTAAAAATACACAGTTTGCTTATCAATTTTGATGCAGAGTTGAGCTCTTATCTTTGGCTATGTGTCAAATGATTGGAATTTTGCTTTGTTTTTCTTATACAAACTACAACCATAAAGCTGTGGTTTCCAGTTTTGCTTTTTATCAAAAAAAAGTAGAGTAATAATTTAAAGATACTTTAAGAAGCAGTCTGACTTCAGAATTCTTTCCTCCACTCAATCTTTTACAGTTACATTGGCCACATCTAGTTCAATGACTTTTTTTAAAAATATATTACCTTTATTAAGTCTTTGTATATCATTTAGTTTAGCTTTCATAAAAATAACACTCTTTTACAGAAGCTGTCTTTTATGCACTTATGGATTATGGCTTTATTTTTAGGCATCTTAACTTGAGTGTGAGGCCAAAGCAGTTGTCATCCTTAGTAAGAAGCGGTGTTCCTGAAGCTCTTCGAGGAGAAGTCTGGCAGCTGCTAGCAGGTTGTCACAACAATGACCACCTGGTAGAAAAGTACCGAATTCTCATCACAAAGGTAAGGGGATGATAATTCAGCTTCAGCATTAGTCCTTTTAGAAATTTATTACAAAAAGATCATTGTGGCTATTTGATTTCTAAGAATTTTATATAATTCGTTTATCTGATGTAAGAGTAGAACTTTCATACTTCTGTCCCAGAGATATTTCTAGTGTTGGCACAAAGGAGAAGGCATAGGTTTTCTTCCTTCCTTTTCACCTCAGAGGCAAAAGATGGCCTCTACCCTTTGTGTATGAATCTCTTTTGACCATAATTTCATTCTTAGGTCAGTTGTGCTGTGCCATGTGTAAAAACTTTCGTTTGTTTGTTTATGTATTTATTTATTTATTTTGCGGTACACGGGCGTCTCACTGTTGTGGCCTCTCCCGCTGTGGAGCACAGGCTCCGGACACGCAGGCTCAGCGGCCATGGCTCACAGGCCCAGCCGCTCCGCGGCATGTGGGATCTTCCTGGACTGGGGCATTACCCGCGTCCCCTGCATCGGCAGGCGGACTCTCAACCACTGCACCACCAGGGAAGCTCTCCTTTCTTTATTTTCTTTCTTTATTTATTTATATTTTTGCAGTACGCGGGCCTCTCACGTTGCGGAGCACAGGCTCCAGACGCGCAGGCCCAGCGGCCATGGCTCACGGGCCCAGCCGCTCCGCGGCATGTGGGATCTTCCCAGACTGGGGCACGAACCCGTGTCCCCTGCATCGGCAGGCGGACTCTCAACCACTGCGCCACCAGGGAAGCCCCCTTTGTTTATTTTAATCCTTTTCACACTTCAAAGAAATGTGCTCTTTGTAGATAAGGCCTAGTCCTAGTTTTTACAATTGGAAGAACATGGTTCTTTTATCGTAAACCATATTCCCTTTTAGTTCATTACTCTAAAGTGAAGAATTCTATTTTTTATAGTATCCCCTTCTCAAGTTCATGAATTGCTCAAGGTTTTGCAAGTGAAGCAACGAAATTTTTCCTTGTACAAGTATATAAGAATTTAAACTAATTTTTTGCAAGGTCAGGCTGTGCTTTGTGCCTTTTGCAGGACCCATGGTACTGGTTATAAGTTTTGTTTTTGTTTTCTAAAATTTTTCAAGTTTTTATCTTTAGGAAGCAGTTTCTCCAATGATATGCAAATCCCAAACCTGAATTATGAATGAATTTCTCAGAACCCCCAGTAATATATGAAAAATTTTCAATGTGACAAAAGGTGGGACTTCTTTTAAAAATATATTAAAACGTTATGAGGTGAATAGTATCTCTATAAAACTATAATTAAAAAAAAAACCTTATAGGTAAGGACAACATTTGAACATGAAATCAGATCTTTCCTCAGCAGAAATATGACTTTTTTTTAACACCTTTATTAGAGTATAATTGCTTTACAATGGTGTGTTAGTTTCTGCTTTATAACAAAGTGAATCAGCTGTACATACACATATATCCCCATATCTCCTCCTTCTTGCATCTCCCTCCCACCCTCCCTATCCCACCCTCTAAGTGGAGAAAAATGACTTTTATTTGCTCAAAATATTAGTGTTTCTATTCATCATCTTGTTTCCAGACAGATGTATTTTCCTTTAGGAACTAATATTCTGTTTCCCTTCATTATGTTGATGTTATTGTTTAACCAGCTATATTGAGTGCCTATTACAACCACAGTGCTGGAGCTAGGAGGTCAAACACAAAAGCAATTAACATAAATCATGTGATAGTCTGGAAAAGCACAGTGGGAACCATCAAAAGGAGTGATTAATTCAGCCTGGGGGAATAGGAGAGTCTTTATCAGGAATATGATGTTTAAGATGGGTTCCAGAAAAGACCTCCCCAGGCATGGAAGAATGGCAGAGCGTTGTACTCATAGTACCATTAGAGACATGGAAGAACAAGGTTATGCAACATGTATGGCTAGCAAAAGTACACTTAGTTGATTTTTTTCTTTTATTGGCAAATCCTATTTTGGATATGTAATTATAACATTTTGAAGTCCTTTGAAACGTTTGGCCAAAAATTATTTCTTAAATATTTTTGGTGTGGCTACTCATAGAGATAATTTAAAGACATGAAGTATTTGGGCTTCCCTGGTGGCGCAGTGGTTGGGAGTCCGCCTGCCGATGCAGGGGATGCGGGTTTGTGCCCCGGTCCGGGAAGATCCCACATGCCGCGGAGCGGCTGGGCCCGTGAGCCATGGACGCTGAGCCTGCGCGTCCAGAGCCTGTGCTCTGTAGCAGGAGAGACCACAACAGTGTACTGCAAAAAAAAAAAGAAGACATGAAGTACTCTATTTTTCTGGTTCCATGAAAATGGTGATATCTGTTTCTCGAATAGGAACCTGGTAGTTATTATTATAATTGACATTTTAAAAATTTGCTCTGAATTTTTTTGAGGGGAGAAACTACTTTAAATTTTTAAATTTTTTTTTTTACAGCAAGCTGTAATTTACATAGGCTAAAATACACAACTTTAAAGTGTACGGCTCCATTACATATGAATACACTGCTCTGATCATTACCAAAAGGAAGAATATATCCATCACCCCAAAAAGTTATTATTGTCCCTTTCTAGTCATAACCACTCCTACACCACCCCTGAAAAACCAATACAGTAAGTCCCCTACATACGAACCTTCAAGTTGCGAACTTTCAAAGATGCAAACACGTTTGCATGTCCAGTCATGTAAGTTAGTTCACGTGTCTGGCGTACACTGTCACGTGGTGCATCATGTACAAGTGGTTGTGCTTTTGTGTTCTTTACTGTACAGTACGGTATAGAGTACAGTAGTACAGAATCTTTATTTCAAGCCCAGGATGTCCAGAAGCCAGCATGAAAGCAGTGGTGATGTAGCTGATACTACTGTACTTTTCAAGGTACTGTACTATAAGGTTTAAAATGTTTTATTTTTTGTTTTTGTTTTTTTATGTATTGTTTGTGTGAAAAGTATTATAAACCTATTACAGCACAGTACTGTATAGCCAGTTGTTTTAGTTGGGTACCTAGGCTAACTTTGTTGGACTTGGGAACAGACTGGACTTACAAAAGCGCTCTCGGAATAGAACTCGTCATATGTAGGGGACTTACTGTAATCTTTCCCTAGATTAGTTTTGATTGTTCTTGAACTTTATTTACAAACAATCATACAGTCATGCAGCATGTATTCATTTGTATTTGACTTCTTTTGGTCATCCATTTTGGGAGTGTATCAGTAGTTTGTTTTATATTTGTTTTCGTTTTTTTAATTGCTGAGAATATTCCATTGTATGAATATTTAAATCACACTTTAAAAAAATCTGTTCTGCTATTATAGATGTTTGTGGCTTTTTTTATTTCTCCCTGTTTTAGCTTTTATAAAGCTGCTGTGAACATTCTTGTGTTGTTTTTTGTTTTGTTTTTGTTTTTTGCGGTACGTGGGCCTCTCACTGTTGTGGCCTCTCCCGTTGCGGAGCACAGGCTCCGGATGCGCAGGCTCAGCGGCCATGGCTCAGGGGCCCAGCTGCTCTGCGGCATGTGGGATCTTCCCGGACCGGGGCACGAACCCGCTTCCCCTGCATCGGCAGGCGGACTCTCAACCACTGCACCACCAGGGAAGCCCTCTTGTGTATATTGATAACAGGTGCTATGGTCTGACTGTGTCCCTTAAATTTCATGTTGAAACCTCACCACTATACCAAGGTGATAGGGAGGTGATTAGGCCATGAGGGCAGAACCCTCATGCTTGGGTTAGCACCATTATAAAAGAGTTTCGGGAAAGATCCTCCCCACCTTCCACCATGTGAGGATACAACTAGAAGTCGGCAGTGTGTAGCCCAGAAGAGGGCCTTCACCAGAGCCCAGCTGTGTGGCACTCTGATCTTAGACTACTAGCCTCCAGAATTGTGAGCAATAAAATTCTGCTGTTTATAAGCCATCCAGTCTGTGGTGTTTTGTTATAGAAACACAGGCACACTAAGACAGT
The DNA here is from genome assembly GCF_963455315.2 of Globicephala melas. Lineage (NCBI taxonomy): Eukaryota > Metazoa > Chordata > Mammalia > Artiodactyla > Delphinidae > Globicephala > Globicephala melas. The sequence goes on along the minus strand of NC_083319.1, from coordinate 12,502,960 downwards.
GCAATCTTTTATTCAGTTATTCTTCTATTGGTAGGCATTTATTTTGTTTCAAGTTTTTAGCCTCTAAATAGTGTTTACTAAACAATCTTACACATGTTCTAAATCTTTGACTTTTATTGAATAGTCTCAGTAGTGTGATTGTTGGATCAAAGGGTAATATGTTTTTTAAACTTGTTATTTAATTTTTGTATTTAATTTACTTATGTCCAGATTGCCTCTGTGAAAGGCCATATATGACAGTTCACAGTTCCACCAGCAATGTAGGAACGTACCTATTAACACATATCCCAAACAGTATTAGTTATCAGTGTAAGTTTTGCTGTCAGTGGATGTAAGTGATGCCAGTATGTCTTTAGTTTGCAGTTCCCTGACTACAAATAAATTTGAGCGATTTGCTCTTCCATCTCTTTATATTCTTTGTATATTTTTCTATTAACTTTAAGATGTCAGTTTCTAAGTACTTTATATAATTATATTCTTTGTAGCTTCATTATAAATATCTTTCTAGAATTTTAGATTTATATTAACTTTATGGTTTCATGCCATACGAAACACTTCCAATTTTTATGTAGAAAATTGCATCTTGGTTAAGATCTCTCCTACCTCTAGATTTTGTAAATATACTTTCCAACGTTTCCTTGTGATTTTTATTGTACGTGTTATATTTTTATGTCTTTAATCCATCTGGAATTTATTTTTGTACATGGCATATGATAGCAGTCCAATTTTACTTTCTCCCAGATGGATAACCAGTTGTGCTACTTCTATTTTCCTACTGAGTAGAACTGCCACGTTTGTTATATCTTAAATTCTCATATATGCTGGGATTGATTTCTAGCTTGTTGTATTTATTTATTTTTGTGTATTCCTATACCAATACTGTTTTGGTTAAAGAGGCTCTGAGTTATGTTCTAATATCCAGTAAAGCAAGTCTTTTTTTCACTGTTTCCTGTTTCATATTTTTCTTATCTATTTTTGCATATTTAATCTTCCATATAAGCTTTAAAGTCATTTTCTCCAGTCTCACCATTATCCTGAAAAGTTATATAAGGATTCTAGTTTGAATTACATTTAATTCACATATTAATTTAGGTTATAAGATACATTGTTATAATATCTTTACATCTGAGAATATGGTATGCCTTTCCACTTGTCAAGGTCTTATGTCTGTTGAAGACTTCAGAGTTGCCTTCATATGTCTTGTTCCTCTTTTGTTAAATTTATTCCTAAGAATTATCTTAGAGTGTTGTCGCTATAGCAAATGGAATATTTTTTTTTCTGATTTCCATTTCTAAGTAGCTAATTGCTACAACAGAGAATAGACATTAATTTTTTCTAATTCTCTATCCATCTACCTCTTGATATTTTGATTAATCCTCCTAATTTTATACTAGCATCTTTTAAGATTTTCTGGTATATGATAATAGCAGCAAAAAGTTTCACTTCTTTTTTCACTGTTTATGCAGGCTACTAAATTTTCTTGTTTTTATATTTGATAGAAGCTTTAAGACAGTGTTTAATGATGGTGGTGATAGCATCCCTATTGAGTTCCTGATTTTAATTAAAATGGTCTTAGTGATTCAGACTTCTGGAAAGCATGCTATTCAGTTGTGGGGGTTTTTTGGTAATACTTTTTATTTTATTTAAGTGATTTTATTCTATCTCAGGCTTTGATTTTTTTTATTAGGAATGTCTACTGAAATTTTATGAAGGACTTTTTCAGCACTTAATAGTGAATATGATTTTCTTTAACTTGTTCTTGGAGTAGATACGTTATCAACATATGATAGGCTTCTTGATATTGAACTACCCTTGGCTTCATGGAATAAATTTCTGCAGACCAAATACTCCTGGATTTTTAGTTTTCTGTTCTTTCTGGTCTTTGATAGAGGGTTCCTCAACCCTAGTCTCTAGTTAGAACTTGTCAGGCACAGGGGAAAGAAGCCCTAAGTAATCCACAGGGATTCTTACGGGCTCTCTTACTCCCAGCTGTAAGACCTATAGCTATTTGGGTCTGGTAAATCAAGTAAATTGGAGTTGAGAATGGAGGGAAAAGAGGGTGCTTTCTGGTCTCCAGCTTCCAGAATCATCCTCTGGTCCTTCTTTCTTTTGGTTATTTTTCACCTTTTATATCAGTGACTATTTATTTTGCTTAGTACCAAAAATTTACATCAGAATGGCTTCCTTAACAGATTCTTTTAATAAATAAAAGAATAATGAAATAGCAGCGTGTTCTGATGTTTCTCTTTCCTTCCATCCAGTCAGCCTTGTGTTTTCTGAAACCTATTTGCATTGTTTTCGCTAGTGATTTTAGTGGCAAACCTCAGTGGTAACAGTCTTTTGCCATGAATTTCAAGTTTTTATCCAGAGCCACATAATCGATATTTACATTTCTGATTGTCCAAGGGAAGCCCTGGAGGCCCAGCCACATTTTACCAGTCTGGAAAAATAATTTAAATATCTAATTATAACTTCATTTTAATTAAAAATCTCTTCCTGGTTGATTTGGTAATAGTCAAGGATTCAATAATATTTAATCATAAGAACCTCCTGTGGATACTAAACAAAAAGGGGATCAAGTTAGCAAAAAGATCACTGGCCATGAAGTTAGGAAGTGTCTGGGTACTAGTTTCAACTCTGCCACTGGCTTACATGAACTCAGATGAGGTTCTGACTATTTCCTTTTCTCTGCTGAAATGAGGTTGCTGAAGTAAATGGTTGAGCTTCCTTTAAGTTTCCTTTAAGCTTTAACATTCTGGAAAAATTAAATGGAATGTTTGAGTCCTGCCCCCAAAATAGCCTGTGATTCTACTGTTTCACAACTCAGTACTCTTGCTGTCTGATTCTGTAAGAAAACAATTGCCAGTGGACTTTCAGAACTTTATTGTCTGCGCCACTATAGCAGTTGCCATAGTAGGTCAGCTATAGACTGAATGTTCTTGGCTCCCCAAAATTCATATGTTGAAACCCTAACACCACCCCCACCCCCAACAATGTGATGGTGTTTGGAGGTGGGGCCTTTGAGAGGAGATTCAAGATTCAAGGGGCCTCTCAAGGGGGTAGAGCCCTCATGAATGGGTTTAGTATCCTTATAAAAAAAGACCATAGAAAGCTCCCTTGCCCCTTCTGCCACGTGAGGACACAGTGTAAGATGACTGTAGATTCTCACCAGACACCAAATTGCCAACACCTTGATCTTGGGCTTCCCAGTCTCTGGGACTATGAGAAATAAATTTATTGTTTATAGGCAATTCAGTCTATGGTATTTTTGTTATAGCATTTCTAATGGACTGAGATACTGTTCCTTTAAATTGTTATTTGTGAAAATAATTTTTAAGTCCCTATATCCCATCTTTGTAAATTCATGTACCCTCTGATGAGTTTCTGTAAGTCATACCTGTCCAGGCAGTTTTCAAGTTCTTTCTGAATTATAAGACTATAAAAACATAATTAGGTTTGGTCATATTAAATTTGCTGGTATCTGACAGTGTTTGATTTACAAATAGGCAATTTCACATGCATCAACCTAATAATTATGGGTGAATTAAACTGTTACCATACTAGGATTTTACTTGAAAGGTCTTCCCATCCAAAAACAAATGCCTGTTGTTTTATTAGGCATTTGTTGTGTAGTCAATCAGAAATACCTTTGAAAGCCTGCTTTGTGCCGGCCGTGTGTTAAGGTCTTATGGTTATGCCCATGAATAAAATATACCTGTTCTCTGGTTTGGGGGAATCTACAGTCTAATGAGGGAAACAGGCAATTAACTAACCATTTGGAATAAAGTTGCATGAGGGTTATAGAAAAGAAGATACATATTGTTGTGCAGCAAATGACAAGGACTTCTCATCTAAGGGTTCAAAAAGTTCTCTTGTTCAGAATTATCTGGGGAGGGGGATTGTGGTGGTAGGAGAGGGGGGCATGTGTGCATGGCATGTGTGATGTTAAAAGTCAAGGGGAAAAGCATGTTCTCAAGGGTGATAAAGAGCTTGGCAGTTTCAGAGTGTGAAAGTTGGTAAAGTCAGAGAAGGTAGGTAGGAGCCAGATCTTAGAAAGCTTAAATAAGGCATATTTAATATCTCAGGCAATAGGAAGTCATTTTAAGTAGGCAAATCATATATTCAGGTTTGGAAGGCAGTATGCAGAGTGATTTAGTGTGTCCATCTAAAGGTAGATTATCTTGATTCAAATCCTAGTTTTGTATTCAGGCCATTGACATTGGGCAATTTACAATTAAACCTTTTGTTTCCTATATGTAAAATGGGATAATAATAGTATCTTATTTGTAGAGTAGTTAGAATAGCTTAGATAATGCATGAAAACACTTAGTACAATTCATAGCCCCTGGTAAGTATAAATTAACCACTTAGTTTTTGTTATTATTTATATTATCATTGAGTTAGAACGGAGTAAGATTAATTGCAGCAAAACCTAGTAATTCAGGCAAGAGATAATTGTTACTTGGTTTGTTATTGTTATTATTTGTATTATTGAGTTAGAATGGAATAAGATAAATTGCAGCAAAACCTGTTAGCAATTCATGCAAGAGATAATTGTCACTTGGTTTGTTTCAGTGGCAGAAGGGATAGAGAAAGAGGTAACTTCTTGAGAGAAATTTCACAGGTAGAAAGAATCCTTGGCACTTGGTGATTGAATGAATGTGCGAGATGAGGGAGAGGGAGGGGAATTAAATTGGGTTTGGAATGACATCGATATAAATACACCCACATCAGCTGAACTAAAATAATTAAATAAATCAACATTTAAAGCTCATTTTTACTAAATAGTAAGTGATAGATAATACCCAGAAGTGAATCTTATGAATTTGAAGCACTGAGATTGATCCTTTTCCATCTATAATAGATAAACTGCTGAGGAGGCTGGGAGAAGAATAAATGTAATTTGAACAATCTTTTCTCATTTTCGTTTGGTGTTTCCTTTCTCTTTCTGCCATTTTTCATTTTTAGTTCTGTGATTTGGTTATTTTAATTTTTTAGTGTTAGGTTGAGCCATATAGAAGTTTCCATTTTTGTAGATCAGAAAATATTTAACCAGAAATGAAATGGTTAAATATTAACAATTTCACATGGTTCATCTAGTTATATTCTCATTCTGTAAAAATTTTTAACTGGGGCTGTAGGTGTCTATTTTGAATTAAATTGAGTACCAAGGCCATCTGAAGGAATGTTGCAGTGATGGCATAAGGACGAGTGGAGCTGAGCCCCATGAAGTAGGTGACTTAACCTGGCATCATCTATTCAGTGTGGCTCTGGGAGGGCATCATATGGCCAGGTTTTTTGTTAGCTTTACCAAAAGGGACATGTTACATATTACTTTGGCTTTTTTTTTTTTTAACCTGATTGTAAAAAATAGCACATAGAAATTAGCAAATTCACAAAACATAGAAAACCATAAAGAAGAAATTAAAAATCACTTGTAATCCCACTATCCAGTGAAAAGTAGAATTGATTTTTAATGCATTTTCTTCCAGTCATATATACAGAAATACTCTTTTATTTAAAAAAATCATGTGACTGCATTATTTTTAAAGGTAAATGTATGTATAGATTTTTGTGAGGACATAGATTTATTGCTCCCCCTTGTCATTAGTAATTTGTCTCCTCTGGAGAAAATGGTTTCCTTTAATCCAAAACAAAACATTTAACTTTTGACTGATTATTTTCTTTAATTCCTAGTATGAATATTTTGATTATAGCTCCTAGAGTGCTTTTACTAAAATAGAAACAAAACGGAAAGAACTACTATTGTACTAATGGTATTGTAACAGTTTGTGGTTTTCGTTGCATTTTTATAACATTTTAAATTCTTTAAAATTATCAGTTAATATATTACCTGTTTTTATCATTGTAACTGTCTAGTTTCATACATGAGAAACCTGAGATGGAATAAGAATAAGTTACATGCCCAAATTTACAAGTAGTTAAAAAAGCCTGGACTCTTGACTTTGGTGAATGGTTTTTCCATTTATTGAAATACAACTCTCAGGAATCATTCTTTTTTTAATTCAGTATTTATTAAGCAGTCAAAACATGGAAGTTCAAAAATGAAGTCTATGTCAAATATATAGAATATTGAGTAACCTGGTTTGGCTGGAGGGCAGGGTATTTGGGGGTTTCGGTATAGTGAGATCAGACTGGAAAGGCAATAGGAGCCATTGAGTCTTCTTGAATAATGGAGTTCATAATAACAATAATGAAGCATGTGCTATTGGATATTTTAACGAGGCAGAAATGAATAGATTAGAAAAATGAACAAGACTAGAAGTCCAGACAGTATTTAATGATAGCCTAAAGTATTAAAAACTAAAAGGAGGAAATGAATTTGAGAGCCATTATAGAAATAGATTCATAAGATGTGGTAACTAAGAATGGTATATTAAGGGAGAGAGTGGTCAAGATGATTTCTGAGTTCATACCTGAGTGCCCGGGAAAATGTGAGGAAAAAAGTAAAAGAGTCTTATTTGGTGGGAAAAAATGTATTTAATTTTGGTTATGCTGTGGTTGAAGTCTCTATATGACATCCAGGTAGATGTGTGACTAGCAGGCAAATTGTAGAAGGAAAGGGAACTCAGGAGTGAAGTCAAGTTTTGAGACATAGGCAGAGAAATTGTTTGTCTAGTGGGAATAACTAGTGCCATACCATCTTTCCTTCTTGCCTTACATATGTATAGCCTCAATGTATTTGAGGAAGGCAGGGCAGCAAAGTGTCGAAATAACTGTCATTGCCCTTAGAACTGGGCAGTCACAATAAGAGAGGGCACCTTAGGATTCAGAAGAGCCCCAGCCTCAAGCAATGCAGTAGGACTGGTGGGAAAACACAGACTATTTAGGAAGGTTGTTTGAGGTTGTGTGAGAAGAAAGTAAAGTTATATACCCCCTGTGTACTAAGTATTGGTAAGCCTTTTGTATACACTATCTGCTTTATTTCTCACCAACGTCATGAAATAGGGAGTGTGATCCTCATTTTACAGATGATGAAACTGAGGCTAAGAGAGGCTAAGTAATATTAGAGCAAGGAAGCAAGGATTTGAGCCAGATGGGTGTGCAGTGCCATGGGTCTTTTTGCTGTGCCACACTTTGCCATCTTTTTCAATAAGACCTGTCAATTACAGCTATCAAGCTTATGCTCAGTAGGTTTTTTGAGTTCCTTGCCTTCGTGTAGTAAGCACAGCGCTTCAGATCTTAAAATGTAATTGAGTGACCATTGCCTGCAATGAGAAAGCATGTATGTGAAACAGATAAAAAATGAAAGTTGGATCACATAACACGTATCTCCATCCAGGTGTGCAGACCTTCTGGAATGTTTACAAATGTCAACATTTGTTTATTTTATTTTACTCTACTGAGTTATGTGAAACTTTACTTAGAAGGATGAATTGAGAGACCAAAGATACCTGGAGGAAAAGACAATAAAAATACACATTTCTAATTAACTAAAAATTGTCATAATTTGACACTCCCAATTAGCTGAAAATTGTCATCACTTATGACATCACCTGAAGAGCCACAATAAAATCCCAATTTGCCTTGTGTTAAGTAAGCACAAACAAGATTGTATATTCTAAGATACAAAGCTAGTTTGTACAATGAAACTTCCTGCAATTTTCAAACCTGGGTGGAAGTGGGTGCATTTTCTTGTCCATCCTTTGTTTGTATATTTGTGTACCACTTCTCAGCAAACTAGAAGCAAGTAATGGCATCTCAAAACCATAGGATAGTGTCAAATACAGCAACAATGTAATTCCTCTTTGTGTGTGCTGTTTCTGCAATATTCAGAGTAGATGGGATTTTCTTTATTTTTTCTCTTGAAAACCTAATTTTTTTTTGTTTGTTGTTTTGGTCACGTTTCTTAAAATAGATCCATATTTAGTGAATCATGAGAGAAAATTAATGCTAAATATGTAGCCTTCTAGCTAGAACTTCTTGTGCTGAATTGTGATTCCTCAGTTGTCAGGCACTGTTAACACACTTTCATTCTTTAACATTGCTCTTTGTTCTATGGGAAATGCTACAAGAAAGTAGGAATTTCCTCTCACCATTACCCCTCTGGCAGTGTGTTTCAGTCTAATTCCTGGCTTGCTGTCTGTCCTGCTTACTACCTCTTCTCCTTACTAGCAGTCTAAATTCTGCTTCATCTACTAAGAGGGGGATTCCAGACAGACGAGGAAACAGCCTTCAAACACTGCCCTGCAGGCATATTAAGTTATTCCCCCACTGTGCAGTCTGGAAATCAGGGAGCACCTCTCTGGCAATGAATTCTAATGAGCTGCTAAAGATGCCGGAGTGTGTGCGCACACAGGCGTTTTCTTTCCCCTCCCCCGCCTCTTCCTTTTCCCAAGCCCCTCTTCTCCCTATTTCCCCTCCTACTCCTTTATCCCCTCCCTCTGTGTCTCATTTCTGCAGTAAACGGGGCTGAGGCACATTCCTGCTTTGCAAGGCTTTCTGTTAAGGTGTTCTGTGGCTTTTGTTTGGATCGCAGCATGCTGAATTACAGGTAATACTCTGAAATTGAGCTAGACAGATCAATGCTGTTGAAATTTTTCTAAGAGGCAAAATATTACATTGGAATCAATGAAGAAAATAAGTTATCTTGGCTAATTTTATTCATGGTAATTAAATTCTATAAGCAGATTCCTCTTCTTCCCCGAAAAGCTCAAATGAAAGGAAATGGGGTTAGATTGATCTGACTTGCGATTGATTTTGTTTTATGTTGATCATGAAAGCTTGCTGTTGCTGCGCCTCCTCTGTAGAGTAAGGACCAATTATGTGGGGTGCTACTGAGGGTAGCCGTGAATAGTTGTACTGGGTGGGGTGGGATAGAGTGGGAGGGGTGATACCAGCTCGAGCTAGCCAGGTTCTTGATTAGGGCATTGGATGCAAAATGTAAAACGCTCTTTCCTTTTCTTCTATCAGCTGTTCAGAGGAGACTCATTACAACTCCTGCTGAAGTCCTAATCTTCCTCCCTTCCCTTCTGCCCCTACCCCGTACCCTCATTGGCCTGAAGACATTGTACAGAGTTTGCCTTACTCCCCTGGTGCTATGTGTATGGTAAACCTGGTACTATGGCCGCATCTCGGACTGGCCAGACAACTGCTGCTGGTTCTCCCTATTCCAAGAAGGATTTAAAGGGGAATTGCACTGCAGGCAATGCATCAGAGCAGCAGCATCGGGAGCTTGGGGACTAAGGCTCCTCGGGCATTATTACAGACACACAGAGCTGACCGCAATGACAGCAGCTGCTCCTTTGAACTGTTGGCAGCAGCCAAGCGGCAGCATGAAGTGAGAGATCACTCCTGAGCTCAAGATGAACTCTACCTTGGATGGTAATCAGAGCAGCCACCCTTTTTGCCTCTTGGCATTTGGCTATTTGGAAACTGTCAATTTTTGCCTTTTGGAAGTATTAATTATTGTCTTTCTAACTGTGTTGATTATTTCTGGCAACATTATTGTGATTTTTGTATTTCATTGTGCACCTTTGTTGAACCACCATACTACAAGTTATTTTATCCAGACTATGGCATATGCTGACCTCTTGGTTGGGGTAAGCTGCCTGGTCCCTTCTTTATCACTCCTCCACTACCCGCTTCCAGTAGAGGAGTCCTTGACTTGCCAGGTATTTGGTTTTGTAGTATCAGTTCTGAAGAGTGTCTCCATGGCCTCTCTGGCCTGTATCAGCATCGATAGATATATTGCCATCACTAAGCCTCTAACCTATAATACCCTGGTTACGCCCTGGAGACTGCGTCTGTGTATTTTCCTGATTTGGCTGTACTCCACCCTGGTCTTCCTGCCTTCCTTTTTCCACTGGGGCAAACCTGGATATCATGGAGATGTGTTTCAGTGGTGTGCGGAGTCCTGGCACACCGACCCCTACTTCACCCTGTTCATCGTGATGATGTTATATGCCCCAGCAGCCCTCATTGTGTGCTTCACCTATTTCAACATCTTCCGCATCTGCCAACAGCACACAAAGGAAATCAGCGAAAGGCAAGCCCGCTTCAGCAGCCAGAGTGGGGAGACTGGGGAGGTGCAGGCCTGTCCTGATAAGCGCTATGCCATGGTCCTGTTCCGAATTACTAGTGTATTTTACATCCTCTGGTTGCCATACATCATCTACTTCTTACTGGAGAGCTCCACTGGCCACAGCAACCGCTTCGCATCCTTCTTGACCACCTGGCTTGCTATTAGTAATAGTTTCTGCAACTGTGTCATTTATAGTCTTTCCAACAGTGTCTTCCAAAGGGGACTAAAGCGCCTCTCAGGGGCCATGTGTACTTCTTGTGCGAGTCAGATGATAGCTAAGGACCCTTACACAGTTAGGAGCAAAGGCCCCCTTAATGGATTTCATGTCTGAAGTGGTTCAGATATTGGGTCACTGTGTTATGTGTGTGTGTGTGTGTGTGTGTGTGTGTGTGTGTGTGTGTTTCCTTTTTATCTTTTTGTATTTCTAGTTCACTGGGAAATATGGGACAAAATAGTTTGACTCTAAGCAATAGTTAACAAATGATCCATCCAAAATACCTTTTAAGTTTGCAGAAATGATTTTTTTTTAATGCTTTCGAATGAGAAGAATCAGGACCATGAAGATAAATTGCTCTTCGTTCCTATTTCCATAATGTCATGGAAATGACTGTATTTAATTCTCAGACTTAAAATGAATAAAGCCATATCTAACACCTCTCTCCAGCTGGCATGACTGAACCTGGGTGTGAAAAGCGTCAGCATTTTTAAAAGTCATCATTTTCTTGTTGCTTTTCTGGGTTCTTTCCAGCTGTTTGAGCTTCATGTACAATTGATTTCTTTTAACAGGAAATATTAAAATACAGTGATGAATTAACAGGGTTTTAAAATTTTCTTTACATCTGTCAAAGTGTAACTACCCTGCAGGTTTCCACACTGTCATTCAGAAAGTCAAATGTTTTATGTCTTAGTCTCTTGAGAGAATTCTCAATACAGTGAATAATGTGAAAACTTAAAAATTAATTTAAAATTTGGGGGGACTTCCCTGGCGGTTCAGTGGTTAAGACTTTGCCTTCCAATGCAGGGGGTGTGGGTTCAGTCCCTGGTTGAGGAGCTGATATCCCACATGTCTCATTGCCAAGAAACCAAAAAACATAAAAGAGAAGCAATATTGTAACAAATTCAGTAAAGACTTAAAAAAAAAATGGTCCACATCAAAAAAAAATCTTAAAAAATAAATTTAAAAAAATAATAAAATTTTTGCATTGAACCATGAAGCAAAAGTGCAGTCAAATCATATAATTTATAGAAAAACTAAGCTGTATTTTATGCCATGCTTCACTGAGACCTAAACAAATATGTATACTGAAAGTGATTGTGTTGTAGTATTTTTGCCCAAGCCTTTGTGTATGTGTGTATTGAGAATATTTGAATTGAGTTAGATTTCTCTTTTACAGCAAAATGCATTTAAATAAGCTGAAAAATAATTAAATGATAGGCTGATGGCTGCCATTTTTATAATGGTGAAAATACATTGAAAAGTGTCTTTAGTCTTCTCTGCTCTTTTTAGCTAGAGACTTTCTGAAATACTAGAATATCAGGAAGAAAGGTCCTAGGCAACTGAGTCAGAAAATACAATGTACATTTAGCTAGTTCATTTTTAAAATAGGAGGGGTTGATTGAGATGGTCTCTTTGTGATTAAATGGTATCATCTAATAAAGTAGTAACTAATTCTTTTTCAAAGCATTCTTTCAGTTAGTGTTAAGGAATCCGTATGTGAATGAGAGAAGGAGAAATTCTAATTCTCTATTGCTATTCTCTTTCTGGAAAAAAAAATCCTTGGAATACTGTTCCTTTCCTAAATAGGCTTTTTTTTTTTTTTAAGCCAAAGTACTAGCAAAATCTGTAGAATTATTAATTGAGAGTGCTGTGTATCTGTATGTAGAGTGATGTTTTGTTCCTAAAAGTAATTATGTTTAGAGTGAGAGGTTTATTTTTCTAAAAGGAGAGAAGGATTTCCCAGCAGCTTCAAGCATGAAAGTATTTCCTCTGCTCTTCTACTGGTTTTAATGTTTTAGAAGTCTTCAGGGAACTTGCATGATCTCTGCCTTTGGCTAGATGTTGTAATCTGAATGTGACAGTGGTGTTCAGTGAGATTGAAGATAGAAGAAAACCAAGGGAAATGTGGATTTTTGAGTCCAAGGAACGACATAGATATTTATAAAACAGGCAGATATGCTTTGGTTTTCCATCATCATATTAGAAAACCTCCTACCCCCTTTTAAAATAAAAGATGGCATTCTTATGATTTTAGGTTTTAGAGATTGATTTGATTTTAACCTCAAATGTATTCTACTTAAACATTTTTATTTTAAGAGAACAAGTATGAATATAAGCATTTAAACTTCAGATTCTGAGTTCTTCCCAAAAGCTTGCTTGCTCTTTATATTTAGTATTAGAAAATTTGATTCTAAGTTGTTTCAAAATTTAGAACTCATATTGGAATTGCACGTTATGTTAGCAGTGGCTTTGTTAAGTTGCCATTTGAAGTAGAAAACCTTTTCTGTTAGATTCTGAAAAAAAGCTGTATACAATTCCCCTTTATTTAAGTGGCACAGATCTAAGAAAACAAAATTCCCTTTTTTTCATATATATCAGAGAATGTAACCTGTCCAGATTTGCACAGTTTGCTTGTCAATTTTTAGTTCAGATATGGGACTCATGAAGATTAATTTTTATGGAAAACTGATGTTAAATCAGTAGATTTTTTGTGTGTGGGGGGGGTACTGAGCCCTTTTAATTTTTTCTTGCAGTAGGGTTCCATTTTAGAGAAAACAAAAGTTTTTGGAAAAGATTTTGTGGGAATGTTACGGAAATGAGGAAATCTCTGTTTAATTTTCTGGAAATGGCTAATCAAGCTGAGCTTTCAATGACTGGAAGGCAACAACTCTTTTAATAAGAGCTTTTGTTAGTAGATTTTTATATTTTTGCCCTAGTACCAAATTTAGATGCCAGAGGGTTTTTTTTATTGGTTTTTTTTTTCACGTTAGAACCTCTCAGCCTAAAACTAAAGTAGGAACTAAGTAGATATAGTAACTTCAAAGAAAAATAAAACATTCCTCCCCAGTTGATACTTAATATCAGATGTCTTTCCAGTTTATCTTGTAGTCATTGGACTTTATAAACTCTAACGTTTCTTCCAGGTATCAATTCTATTCTCATATTTCATTGTCTGTACTGCTTTAAAATTTTTGTTTTCTTGTGGTGTGTGTATCCTGGGGAGAAGCGTTGTGTTTGAATGCAATCATACAATCTTCTGTGGCTGGGGGCAGTTTCTGTGTGGTGCATTTGGAGAGTTTGTATTTAAGTAACCTTTTCATCCTTGCATATTTAGTGCAACATTTAATGACGTTTTATTTAAATACCAATCTGACTAGTTCAGAATGAGAAAAAGTATATTTTTAGAGTCAGTTACCTTAGGCTTTGACAAGACAGCCCATTTAACTTTATATAGTATATGGCTGATATCAGAGGAAGCATAAGCTTTTGGTGACTGTGTTGAAATTATTTCACAGTAAATTTTAAAATAAGACTATAGTAATTGTTATATTTGTAATTAGTTGTGTTTTTATACAATGATTTCAGTGAAGGTGTGTTTTTTTCCTCTTAGAGCGGAAAAGCAATTACAAAAGGACAAGTGCTCCACTTTAATGAAAGAATTATCTTTCACCAGAATGGATATTTGAATTTTTCATGGACCTGTTGGCTTTAACCCTAAATTCCATTTTGGAAAGAGTTTTATTTAAGGTTTATTGCTGGATAAATATGTTTTTGAGCCTTTTATAGTGGCTTTTCCTTTTTACTTGAATAATGGTCTCAGTATTTTAAGGATTGGGAAAACTTGAATTTTTGTACTATTAAATGCATTTACTGTTCACCTCTTTGAACTTGAAAATGAAGCAACAGGGTTACAAGTTCCCAGATGGTAGAGTGATTTCTGGGAGTTTCCTCAGCTTTGCAGGTTTGATTAAAACATCTGCCTTTGATGGCTTTGTAGGAATTTTACTGACTGTGTTTTTGAATCATAAAAGATTTGTGAAATAAATTATTGGCAAACCAGAATTTCTTGCTATATGAGGAAATTTGGGGAAGTTTAAGGATGGGGGAGAATCATGGAACTATAAACTTTTTTTAAAGTCTTCATAAGTCATTATTTGTGTTGATTTTTGCATAATTTTTCCATTTCAGGTTACTAAATATTTTATATTAAATGTACATATTATTAACGTATTTTGCAGACCCAAGGAATATTCTAGACATTTCTTATGGCTGTAAATGAGTCACTTGGCTTTTCTTCAAAATTTGGATGATAACGGAATCATGATATGTAAAATGAACTTTGAACTGCGAATCTAGGTTTCTGTTACTAATTAACTCGTTTTGTAAGGGCTGGTCGCTTCTCTAAGCACTTAATTTCTTCTATTTATAATAATCCTTTCATCCTTCACAGGGTTACTTTGAGGATTGAATTAGATAACGGATGTAAGAGAACTTTGTAATATGTAAAGTGCTTTGAAAATAAAAATGATTACTGTTATTTGTATCTGCCATAGCTTTACATCTAAGGAAGCTGCATATAATGTGGCGCTCCCCCCCATAAGATCTTTGAAGGTCAATGCTAGGTGACTATTCCATGCTACTTAGCAATCCCAAAATAACAGTAACTTTAAATTCAACACAAAACTGTTACATTTACTCTCTTTACTTGTTTCCAAAGTCTCTAAAGACAGGGACAATGTCTCTTCATACCTTTAACCCCCAAATCTAACATAGGACCTGGCTTAGAGCAGAAGTTTTAGTAAGTTTTACGGAGTTAATGAATGAGCCTTTCTAATTATTACTTCTAGTCACTATTATTCTTCTAGTCATTATAGAGCAGTGATGTTCAAAGGGTAGTCCAAAGCCCATAAGCAGTTTTTCATTTGATCAAAGCCATTCTAGACTGTATATAATAAATATCTCTTTTTAGTACCAAGAGACTACTGTGGGAATGTGTGTGCTTTATATGCTAGGTAACTTTACTCCTGGAAACTGTGTAGCCTCGGCCCAGGGAACTTCAGGCAGTGCTGTCAAACTGCCAATTTCTCACAGCATGGGTAAGATCTTGGCTCTAGATGCAGATAAGATAGGCTGTAAAAATCAGTCACTATGAAAGAGGAGCAATAGAATAGGATAGCTTGGTGAAAGAAATGGCTCTAATTCTTTGGTTTTGCTTTTTCTTTCAGTCTTTACCACTTTTCTAGCTCTATCTTCCCTTTCTTTTCTTAACACACTGTTGGTCATGGATTCAGAGTGAAGTGCTTATCATACTGCTATAGGGTATGGAAAATTGTATTATGCAATAACTGGCTTTTTGGAAAAGTTTAAGAAGCAATCAGGAAGCGCTTATGTAGCAAGCTCTACTAGATGCCAGGTAGTATAGCTAGCTGGCCTCAGAGATTCAAAGAAGGATCACATGATTCCTTTCTTATGGAACTTTATAGTTTTCAGATGTTTCATATGGAAAAATTCTGTGATCTGTCTTTCAAAAAGCTTCACAGAGTGACTTTATCAGGAGGAATTTACCGAGGCCTACTGGTGGGACAGTTGGCACACCATGGGTCTGTTTCTTGGGTGGGTTCATTATGCCAGTATATAAAATCATAATGTCACTTCATTAGTTTAAAATAAGAAATTGTTGGCAATAGGGAGCAGTCTTTCTCTATTGGTAGATCTTCATGGGAAGCCAAACCATATTCAGAATGTTGCTTAGTGAGGATGGAATCTTAGAATATGGTTCTGTAATGTGAAAATTTACTGGTATAAGACTGAGCCTGATGTTCCATCTCTGAAATCAGAAAACCTGGTCATTGGGATCCTAATAAAAGTTGAAATCATCTGTGCTTCCAGTACTGACCAACCTACCTTCTAATTGACATATTATTTCTTTAAATTAACTTCTTTTGTTACTTTTGGTAAAATTCCTTGTGAGTTTTAACAGTCTTACAAGCTTGCTAACTCATTCTCTCTCTTTTTGGTGGTTTTATATATCACTTTTACCATGAAACATTGTTTTCTGATGTAGTATTCAAAGGGTGGCCTTACTACTTTGTTAGTTTGGGGAAGCAACTCATCTTGGTTTTCATGGAGTGAATATATACTGTGTAGTTGGAAAAGCAAGATATATGAAAATACCTATAAAAATTAACAGTATCAGTCAGGTAATTAGAATAGAGACATTAAATTTTTGAAAGTCAGATCATCCACAAAGGAGATAGGGAGGGACATTTGAGCTGTAGAAGACCTTAGAGATCATTTGGTCTGATTCTCTCTTTTTATAGTCAGGAAACCAGTCCAGTGGCCACACAGCCATTTATGATAATACCCAGACTTCCTACTTCCTAATCTATCATCCATTCCTATTATATCTTGTTGCTTTTGCAGAGGAGTGGGAGTTTGCCTTCACTCAGCCAAGTCCTGAATAAGACTTAAATAGGCTGTTACGAGGTGTTTGTTCTTGTGTGTGTAATTTTAGGTGTAGAAAGCATTATGGGCAATGATATAAATGTTAACTGAGGCTTGTTATGTTTCAGAAGAATTTTATAAACTTTGTCCTGTTTAATCCTTCTGATGCTCTATGAGCTAGTGACTATTATTAACCCCATTAAAAAGATGAGAAAACTGAGATTGAGTTGCCAGAGACAAACAGTTAATAAGTGGAAGATCTGGGATTCAAACCCAGGTCTTTCTGACTTCAGAGCCTACATTCTTACCTCACATAATTCTCACGGAAACCTATCAGGCAGTTTTTAAATTTTTTTTATAACTCTGTTTTACAGGTGAGGAAACTTAGGCTTAGAGAGATTAAGACACTTTTGTCAATATATCAACTAACTCCCATACTTGGAAAATATGTGACAGACTTCCTACTAAATATAGCAGATTTAGTATGCATATTTATTTCTGTTAACTCCACTATAAAGAATGACAAAAGTATAATACATATGGACAAAGAGAAGAGCAGAGCTGATGGCAGATGAATGAAGCTAACAAAATTTGGGGTTATGGAAACCCAGTGGACAAGTGGTAACTGACTCAGCAGAATTGACAAAGCTGAATTTGGGGGAGGGGCAGAGAGGATCTGCCAGTAAACCCAGTAAATATGTGGGAATTAGACTTCTGATATGCCTCTCAGGCAGAGAGTAGTATGAAGCTGAAAACTGAAGAATTGTTAGAAAGTTTATTGAAGGCACGTTTAGATACCGTCACTCATCCCCCACCCCCACACTCCTCCACTGTACACCACCTTGATCCCCATCCAAGTTAGCCCTAGCAGACCACTGGTTTTTCACCATCCCAGCAGAGGATGGGAGACTTACTCTTTGGAGTTTGAACCACAGGCGTTCTGGATGCCAGGCATAGCTGAGAATGGGACTGAGACACCTTGTTGAAAACAAGAGTATCAAGAGAAAGTCTGCTTATTAAATAATCAGTTTCCCTTTCCCACTACACTCCCAGAATGCTCTTAGCCTTAAACCTTCTAAGCAGGAGATAAGAGGAGTCTAGTCTGGGGGCCAGTATCTAAGGGCTCTCAGTTCCGACAGTCCCTGCCCAGTCACGTTAAGTTGATGCCCATCAGTCAGCGAATCCTACCCATGCATATAGAGCTTCCAATTAGTTTTTTGTTCCTTATCTTTTAATATCAACAGTTAACCAGAGAAAGTCTTACGAATAGACTTGAGAAAATGTATTATGAATGCACAGAGCCCAAAACAAATCAGAGGGAACAGAAACAAGTCATAGAAGAAAACTTCAAAAAAAAAACCCAGTATTTGTAACTAATATTTTCAGAGAAGATTTTGCATCCATTAAGGAAAAAAGGATGCCATAAAAAAAAAAAAAACAGAGAACAAGAAAGCTTTTGAGATTAAAAATATAATCAGACATTTTTAAAAATTAGAAAAGTTGGAAGATAAAATTGAGGTAGAGCAGATAGTGAAACAAAAGACAATAAAGGAGGTAAAAAGCAAGACAATTAGAGGCGTGATCAAGGAGGCCCAATGTCTGAATAACATGATTTTCAGAAACAGAATAGAGAAAAAGAATGGAGAAATTCTCAGATATCACAAGAGAAGTTTATGGAACTGAAGGATATGAGTTTCCATAATGAAAAGGACCAATCAGCTTAGTGTAATAAAAAGACTTTGTGATGGCAAATCATAAAATTTCAGGACACTGGAGATAAAGAAAAACCTAAAAGCTTCTTGGTCTGGAATAGGGATGGGATAGTAGAAGCATCCTAAGTACAGAGATCTGAATAGCATTGTACTTTCTACCACAACGAAGCAAGAAGATAATTGGGAATAAATTCAAACTTAAGAAGTGATTTTTTTATTAAAATTTTATTTATTTATTATTGGCCGCGTTGGGTCTTTGTTACTGTGCACGGGCTTTCTCTAGTGGCGAGCAGGGGCTTCTCTTGTTTTGGAGCACAGGCTCTAGGCGTGTGGGCTTCAGTAGTTGTGGCATGCGGGCTCAGTAGTTGTGGCACACGGGCTCAGTAGTTGTGGCACGCAGGCTCTAGAGCACAGCCTCAGTAGTTGTGGTGCACGGGCTTAGTTGCTCCGCGGCATGTGGGATCTTCCCGGACCAGGGCTCGAACCCTTTTCCCCTGCATTGGCAGGCAGATTCCTAACCACTGCGCCAACAGGGAAGTCCCAGAAGTGATTTTTAACCTAGAATTTTATGCCCAGTCAAACTTTCATTCAAATGTGAGGATAAAACCCATTTTGAGATATGTGAGGTCTCAAAATATTTACCCATCTTACAAATGTAGATACATAGAACACTGAGGGAAAGAAAAAAATTTGCAATTAGTAACTTCAGAAAAAATAGAAGATGAAAGAAGGAAATCTAATCATGATATACTCTGTGATTCAGTTATGAGAAATATAGATTTAGCCAAAAATTGTAGCAAAATTATGTTGAGAGTCATGATGAGGGGAAGGGGGAAGTATGTGTGGAGGGTAGGGGGGGTTGGGACTGTAATAGAGCTACAGTATCATCTCCCATACAAGAAAGTCTTAAAAAAAAAAGAAAAGCCAGAAAGTAGCAATTTATGCATTTTGTTCAGAACTAGGAAGGAAACACAAACAGCTAAAAAAGATGAAAATTGTTGCCCTTTGGGCAGCAGGGAATAGGGTGGGAGGTATAAGGGGTCTGCTGTTTTTCTTTGTACGCTTCGTATGGTTTGACCTTTACAACTGCGTAGGTGTATTATTTTTTATGGAAAGCATAGACCACGTTCAGATAAAGGCAGATAAATTTTAACATTGATAGAAGGAAACCAGGAAGTGTAGGTTTAGAACATATTACTGAAGTAGAACATGAGGGCGTGATAGCACACTGTATTTACCTATGGCCTTGTACAGAGCAATTTCCTATTTATCATCTCATTTCATCCTCCTAGGAAAACAGGCAAAAGGGATGTTATCCCTCTTTGACAATTGTGGAAGCTGAGTTTTGAGGCTGTAAGACCTTTTTGATTCCTAGTCTACTACTACTATGCCTCATAAGTATGTTTGAATCTTTCTGGATTTTTTTAATTTTGTTTTTTACCAAGAGAAGACAGCAGATATTAGAAAGCATCTTCTTTGACATCATGGGAAGGAATACATGAAAACAAATGTGTGTATGTATCTATGTATACGATGAGTATGTGTGTACTGGTATACAAGTATCTATAATGTAAGATCTGGCATTCTGAGATCACAAGAGGCATGCAGATTACTGTGTGGTAGTCATAGGTAAGGAAATGTGTGTTAGATTTCCTTAGAAGGCAGTGTATGAGGTGGGCTGAGCTCTGGGTAGAGTAAGATTTCTGTAGTCCTGTCTCCTCCCACCCGTTGAATGAGATTGGCATAAAATATTCAGCTGGACAGGATTAAAGGAACCCAAAGGGCCAACAGACAAAAGACCCTAATAAAGTGACCTACAATTATCAAACAATCTATGACATGAGAAGCCTTTAGCAAATTAAAAAGTATGTCTTCATGATAAATTGCCTTGATAGTAGTCACTTAATGCTTTATTGGAGTGTTACAAAAAGATTGTATTGGCTTTGAATAAAATATGAAAGAGTCTTTTCAAAGTAAAACTTTAAATTGTGCCTCTTAGCTTTCAATAAACATTTGTTGAATTGAATTAGCAAGACAGTATTTTGGGGAGAAAGCAAAAGTTACAGCATTAAATAGCATGATATATTTTTGAAAATTCTTCCAGAAAGACGGGGGAAACCCTCACTGCCAAAGCTGTTTATTTATAGCTAGACCAAAAAAAAAAAAAAAAAATCCATTTGAGGGTCTCTGTCTTCATTGGCCCCTGGGGAGCAGAATCTGACTTAAAAGCCTTTTTCATTTAAAAAAATTCTCCTTCATGACATGATATTTGTAGGAATTAAAAGCATTCCTACTTAGATTATGTTAACATCATGTATAGTTAGCAGTCATTGTACTAAAGATACATGTGTAGCCTACCGAGCGCAGGAAATAAAACAAAATTTAGATCCTAGTTCTGACAGTTGATTAGATAATTTAATCTGTCAGAACTTCAGAAGGATACTAATCTTTAAGCGAAGATGACTCTGATATTATAGGAGTCAATTCAAGATCAGATGCATGTTGCATTAATGTAAAACTCTTTACATTGTTACTGTATTTACTTTATACTCTTAGATCACTGTTTTTCTGAGATAAAAAAAGAAGATAGTGAAAAGAGCATGGATTTTGGAATCTCTGGCCCTTGGTTTTCCACTCTGTAAAATGGGATTTTACCCCCTTGTTACGATTATTGTGAAAATGTGATACTGTCACATCTTAAGTATATAGAATTGTGCATGGTGGCATCATAGAAGCTCAGTAGAAGACTGTTGCTGTTATTTCCTTGTCACACAGAGTCAGAATCTCCCAGTAACTTCCAGTGCCTGATGTAAATACCCTCAGAGGAAAGGCCCTGGGTGAACGTGGAGGGGCTTGGTGAGCCTCTTTCTCTCAGGGATCATAAACCTAAAGTTCTGCCTTGATGGCTTACTCCATCATGTTACTGATGTTTTATGTATTTTGTCCTGCTTTTATTGTATGTTCCACAGGAGGATTAGTCCTATACAATTCTCAGACACTAAGATACATATATTTAGATGTACTTTATTAGTCCTATACAATTCTCAGACATTAAGATACATATATTTAGTCATTGGGGGTTACAGTAAGCTTTAATAGGTTAGAGATGGAAAGGAAATTTGGGACTGAAGTGGTAAAGAGGTATCACTTTAATTGAACCTTAAAAATGAGTTATATTAGGAAAAAAGTAAAACTGTGACAAAGGGTGTTTTAAGCTTCGAAGGCCTCAGTGAAGATGGGCCATTTATATACTTTATCCATGTAATATGTAGTGATAAAAAGTATGTGCTTGAGAGGCAGGCAGACCTAGTTTTGAATCCTAGCCCTGACACTTACTAGCTGTGAGACCTAGGACAAGGTTCATTATCCCTCTTAGTTTCTGTTGCCTTAACTAATAGTACTATCTCATACAAGTATTGTAAGGCTTAATTAATGAGCTATTGCATGTAAAGCTCTTAGCACAGTTGCTTGGTCTGCAGTAAGCATTCAGTACACGTTAGCAGGTGCTGTTAGCTTCCTTGTGAATAGGGCAATATGGATGAACCAGAGGTTTCAATTTGAGGTGTAATGGAGTAAGGTCAGAAAGATAAATTGGGGCTACCTGATCTGGAATAAAAGGCTAAGGGTTTTGACTCTAATTAGGAATTGTAGATGGACTTAAGGTTTTTGAGTAGGTGAATAACATAAATATAAAATCCTAAAGTGACAGAGCTGGAAGATCCCTTAGAGTTCAGTCTAGACTCTTCCTTTCTCAAATGGGGAAAGGGAGACCCAGAGTAGTGACAAAGTAAATTAGTTGCAGAACTGGGACTAGAATCCCGGCCTTAGACCTCCCTTAGACTCAATCATGACACCAAAATAAGTCCAAAGGATTGTTCAGCCTTTCAGTCACTTGATTGGTCAAGTGCTTAGAAAATGTGCGTTGCCAGCAGGTTCAGAAAAAAAGAAACAAGTGTTCAGATTTTGATGTGGATGAAATAAAATAAATAGTCTTTCCATTGGTACTTTCAACCAAACAAATTAAGATTTGAAAAATCTTAATTAGTTAGAAAGTTTTCTTGATCAGTGGCAGTCACCTCAGAAAGGGGAAGTAAAAATACATGAAATGCGTGGTTCTAGAATGCCTTCATTGGTATTTATATTATTTGTACTGCTAGTGAGATTGGAGGGTGAAGTTGTTTTGTTTTTTTTGCGGTACGCGGGCCTCTCACTGTTGTGGCCTCTCCCGCTGCGGAGCACAGGCTCCGGACGCGCAGGCCCAGCGGCCATGGCTTACGGACCCAGCTGCTCTACGGCATGTGGGATCTTCCCGGACCGGGGCACGAACCCATGTCCCCTGCATCGGCAGGCGGACGCGCAGGGAAGCCCCGAGGGTGAAGTTTTTGCTTAAATAAAATTGAAGATCATTGCTTATCCAGTACTTTTTAAAGTTGCTATTACCCAGGAATTTTAAATACAAAAACATAAAAAGAGTTTAATTCCAGGTTGGCTCTTACTACCTATCTAATAAGCCATTACCACATAGATACTAATAGACCTTGGTTGGTATGATACCTATGTGCCGTTAAGTTTTTAGGTTAATAGAGAAAGATCTAACTAATTATATAGCTTTATACATTAATGATAGAATAAGATAACTTTTAAATCTTTAAATAATTGTTTCTTGATAATTGTTTCTTAAGATTAGCTCTTTGGTAGGAAAATTAAAATCTTAAACATGATTTTCTTATATATTGGGGCTCTAGGAAATATCATTTTTGCCTGAAAGCTATATAAATAGATATAATTAAAATAAACATTGAAGCCTAGGTCATATACCTATAGTCTGTGAATATGTTTATGAATGCAGACCTCTTACAGAATTCTAAATGCAGTTCAGCAGTTCACTGATGGAGATGTTTGTGACTAATAGCATTCAAACACAGCTTCTCATATAGATTATTTTGTTAACTATATAAAAGAGAACTATAGAGCTTAAAGTCATTTCAATATAGCTAGTCATTTTACAGCTGCTTTGTATTTTTGCTACTTAACAGGCATACTTAAACCTTTGACTTAAGACTTGTTATTTTCAGAAGAAACTAGCTTTTTAAAGAAAAACTGAATATTTGCTAAGCATTCTGAAACATTCATAAACATTTTCTTAGAAATCATAATTTGATTGATTTGGTTATATAAAAATATAGCTTGGAGGGCTTCCCTGGTGGCGCAGTGGTTGGGAGTCCGCCTGCCGATGCAGGGGATACGGGTTC
The DNA here is from genome assembly GCF_963455315.2 of Globicephala melas. Taxonomy (NCBI): domain Eukaryota; kingdom Metazoa; phylum Chordata; class Mammalia; order Artiodactyla; family Delphinidae; genus Globicephala; species Globicephala melas. Next base: position 12,479,509 of record NC_083319.1, on the reverse strand, counting down.
GTGCCCCGGTCCGGGAAGATCCCACATGCCACGGAGCGGCTGGGCCCGTGAACCATGGCTGCTGAGCCTGCGCGTCCGGAGCCTGTGCTCTGCAACGGGAGAGGCCACAATAGTGAGAGGCCAGAGTACCGCAAAAAAAAAAAAAAAAAAAGATTAAAAAAAAATATCGCTTGGGGAATGGGTCTTGATTTTGTGTGTGTGTGTGTGTGTGTTGTATTATGAGAGTGGGTGATTTTGAGAAGATTTTATAAGGGTATTTGATATGTAGTTTTGCTCAGTAATGTAAATAATACAATTGAAATAAGTATTTGGAATTCATCACAGTTATCAGAAACATATTTGGAATATGACTTTGTATGTAATAATTTTGGGTCTTCTAATTTAGATGACTCATAAATTACCTTCTCAACACCTTTTTACTCAAAATGACATTTTTTGTTTCACTTTGGTCAGATAAAAATTCTTGAGTATTTCCTGCTTCTTGGACCTCTCCATGATGGAGTACTGTGAATGAGAATCAACAATAGCAAAGCAGGAAAAGATTGACGGTGTAGTTAGCAGTTGTGCCTTATCTATACATGATTTGGGACAGTTTTGCCAAACATTGAATAATTTTCCTGTGGGAAACTTGAGCCCTAAAAGGAAATGAACATAGCTAAAAGGCTGCATATCACATGGGACTTCGATTTATTTTTAGAATGGCACTATAATGCCATATTTGGATTGAAACAATGTGATAGCCGTACCTTATTTTATTAAAAAGCTGTGTTTTCTGAAGAAGCCATTTAATTTTCTATTACATTGTGTATATAGACTCAACATAATAAGTATATAACTGTTCAGCTGATAACCATGCTAAATGTTTTAAAGTTAGCGGCGCTTATTTGGCAAACGTTTCTGGAGGCTGCTTTTGGAGTCTGCTTTCTGCAATAAAAGATTCTTTGGCAGTTCATTGATTATAGAATATAGTTGTCTTTTTGTTGTGCATGTTTGGGGCAAGTTGTTTTCTTACTGGAAGGGAAAAAAGAGTAAAGAAGGATTAGTAGCATTGGGTGTTGGTATAGTTAATTGATTGTCTTGAAATAGCAGAGGTCTTTACTAAATGAGTCAGTGATAATAGAGAAACCCAAATGGATTTTTGCCTCTGAGAAATGATTTTTTTTTTTAAGATAATCAGCAAAGATATTTCATTCTGAGCTCCTAGAATGTTTTGGTTAGCACAGTTCATAGGTTTTAAAAAACAGTCATTGTACCATTTATATTTTGTGTCAGCTTTTCTGCTACCTGATTTATCTTTATAGTTTTATTTGGTTAAAATAAATTGATACAATGGATTTCTGAATTGGATACTCTCTAAAATTGCAGATCCCTCACAGTAGTTCACTAAGTTTCAAATATGGGAAAATCTGCCAAGTACACATTTTGCCCTTTGGCTTCTCTCCCAAGGTTGGAAATAGGCCAACATCATAAATCTCAAGTCTGATGGGAAAGAGCTGTCACTGATGGCAAGGCCTTATGCTACCTGCCTTCCATGCAGTATTTAATTTGCTTCTCATAAACTCTTCAGGGCAGTGACCATTGCATAAATTTTACAGATAGGGATATTAAGGCTCAGACCAGGGATATTAAGGCTCAGACCAGTTAAGTGACTTATCCAAGGTCATACAATTAGAAGTAGGGGAGGCAGTTTTCAGACACAGAACTGCCTGACCCTAGAGTCAGTGTTCTAACTATCACATTGTGTTCTATTACATCGTGTGACCTCGGTAGAGCACCTAAAATCCGTCTTCTCTATTCTTTGTCAGAAGTCCAGCTCCAGTCTTCACATAGTTGTAGCCAGATTCTGCAGTGCCTTCAGTTACTTCCATGTTTATGGAAATTTAGTTACAGTTTGTTCTGTGTTTGATGTGTTTGGAATGGAAATTTTAAAACATTAATTACTGAATACAGTAGTAATTGCTGAATACAGTGTTTCATTTATTTAAATATTAAAGATTAGTTTCTTGTCTCCCATTGGTCGAGCTTTTAAAATCTTTTATTAAATGTTATTCAATGGCAGTTTTACTAGAATTACGATTTTTGCCTATAAGAGCAAATCACCAGGATAAATTTACAAAGTAATATCTACCCACAAATCCAGTTTATACTAAAATTCCTGCTATTGCATTGGTATAGAATAACAGCACTGCAAGTTGAAAGAAAACTGATTTGGAGATCAGTGGTGCTAGTTACATAGGGACAAGTAAAATTATGTTTGCATGACTATACATTTTTATGTTCTTGAAATCTGAATTTAAGGTAAAAATGTTTTTGCGCTGTCAGTGTTAAATGAGCCCATCAATCAGATGGCTCTAGAATTCTTGTTGATTCTAGAATCTTGTTGATTGAACTATGAAATGCTATTGAAGGGCTTTAATTTGTTTTATACAAATACACTGTACTTCATTACTAAGGTATTGAGGTACCTTATTAGAATATTTACAATTCAGAAAAGTAGGAAAATGTAAATAAGAAAGAGATTTGGAAAATAGAGATAGAACAGGAAGATAATACACAGATATACAGGCCATGACCTCCTGTATTGTTTAAGATTGGGCTGCAAATTTGGTTGTGAGGGTTCTGGAGGCCAAAACAAAAATGGACATTTAATCATTGTCCATGGGGGAAAAAATAGCCATATTTCTTTAGAAGAAACAGAATTTCTGATAAGGACACTGAGTAATGTGGTAGGAGGTGTCCTCACCACCACGAGATACAAGATTTCTATGGCAATTTTTTTTAAATAGTGTCTCAAAACATGCCAGTAGCACAGTTTCATGAAGGCGGTTCTTTGAGAGGCCAGGATATTGTAGTCTAACAATACATCTATCAAGTGGTCAACCCTAATCAAAGAATAAAACCATAATAATTTAAAATATTACATATTTTATTTTAAAACCTGAAATAAGATACATGTTGGAGGCCACCTAGCAGTTAGGGAAAATGCCTTTTCTTTGAATAATTTACAAAAGGGCCACATGTTGAGACTTTTTTCACTTTGTTTTTATGTTTAAGAGTATCATATATTTCTCTGTGTAATTAGAGCTTTAGTGATTTCTGCTTTTTCATAAACACTGAATAGCCTTCATATGAGTAAAAGGAGGAAGCACATTTTCAAAGTCTGTATCATGTTGATTTTATTTGTAAGAGTCTAGAAGACAAAAGCATTTTTTCATATATTAGGAATTATAAATGCCATTCACTACTGATAAGAGAATTTCTTCACTTTTATAGTATGTTTATTTGGGTTAAGAACGTGAACTAGAAAGCTGAACCAGTTGGGTTCCAGTCCCAGCTCCTCACTTTGCTTGCCAGGTGATTTAACTTCTTTCCTCTTTTGCCAAATGGGGGACATAATAGAGCCCACCTCAGGGGGTTGTTGTTAACACAGGTAGAGCTATATGATATATCCATATATAAGGTGCTTAGAACAATGAGTACAGATCCTTGTTCGCTCTAGTTATTATGGCTTAAATAATTATTTTTAAGTCTGTAAAGGTGAGTTTTTCAATAGGAAGTAAGTGGCTCTGAACCTTATATGTACCATACATCCCCTGAGAATTCATTTATTCAGAAAATATTTATTGAGTTCCTACCATTTGTCAGGTACTCTTCTAGGTGCTGGAGATGCATGTGAATAAAACAGAAATCTCTGCCCTTATGAAGCTTCACATTCTAGTGAATCTGTTAAAATCTAAGAATGTTCTTCTTAGAAAAATAACACACAAAACTTTGCAGTCAGTGTCAGAGAATTTATGGTAAACCTTAAATCTGTTTATTAAATCTCAGGCTAAGAATACCTTACATACCTTCTTTTTATTTTGTCAGAATTCCTGTGAGGCATTCCTTAAGATGGCTACAGTATTTGATTTTAAAAGACAGAGCTATTTTTTAAGCGACAAAATAATTGTTAACTAAAATAATTGTTAACTGTTTTTCTTAATCACCTTTTTTGACTCTGTTAAAATGGTGCTAATAGAAATGCTATTAGATTTAACATGACCCATTGAAATGAAATTTCCAGATTTTGCAGGTTTTTGTAGGCCCATTTTGATCTTGCCCAAACACAAGAACATCTGTTTTCATAGGCTTAGAAGTCTTATTCTTAACCTTTGCACTTAAGCAATTCTGCTACTTCCAAAACACATGAAGTTAAATTACAAATGACAGGAGTTACGTTTAATTAAGAAAAATGATTTTACCTCCAGAAGGTTTTTAGTCCTTATTTATTAATTTTATAGTATAGTATTCCTTCAATTTCATTTTCCTTCTTTTGAGTTTTTTTCTTAGGGAATTTAAAAAACTGAGTCTTTAAAATCACTTCTGACAATCTGTAGCTGGCTTTTAAAGAGCAAAATGTAACCAAAAAATTACTTTATTTCTGTGAAACATATTGTAAAGAGAGGATATAGCATGATGGATTTGAGTGGAATTTTGGTGGTATTTGTTTTGTTTTCATAAGTATTAGATGATGGCTTTTAACAAAGCATTTATAACATTTTGGATAGTCTTAAGAAGATCTTTTTCTTTAGGCAACAAGCTACTTTGGAAATAATCTTCTCTATGCTGGTTATTTCTCATGGCAACCTTCCACTGCATTTTCTTTGTTTGGGTACTTTCTTTTTCTTCCTGCCATTCTTAGCTTTCTATTTTTCAACTTGAGTTTACAAAGGGTGTGTATTCAGAGGGTTTCCGTCAGTTCCCAGTACCTTGTTAATCCTGAGAAGTTACTCAGAGAGCCAATTCTCACAGTAAGGTATAAAAATAGTCATCCAGAAAAATTACAGAATGTGGTACCACTGTGATTTGACCTAATGGACGACTTTCAAAACCAAGATGGGAGAAGGAAACAGCACAAATGTTATTTCCTTAGATTTTTCTTTGCACAGATTATTTTAGACAAGCCTTACAATTTAAGAAGGTAACAAAACGTCACTATTGCTTTCTTACATACACTAAAAAGAGCATAAGAATTGGGGACAAGAAAGAAATCATCTAGAAATCAGTTACATCAACAGAGCCTCCTTTTTATTACTATTGAGCTTGTACCCACAGCATTCACCAGTTTTATTCCACAAATTTAGTCCACCATTTTATTGAGTGCCTAATAAGTGCAAATCTTAGTAGGATATGTTTGTTTCAATTAGTGAGCCAATACTGATGTATTATTATCAACTGAAGTCCATGTTTTGTTTAGATATCCTTTGTTTATTCTTAATGTCCTTTTTCTCTTACAGATCCCATCCAGGATACTTCGTTATATTTAGTCCTTCTGTCTCCTTAGGCTCCTCTTGACTGTGTTTCAGTTTCTTAGACTTTCTTTGTTTTTGATGACTTTGGCAGCTTTAAGGAATACTGGTCAGGTATTTTATAGAATGTCCCTCATTTGGAATTTGTGTGATGTTTTTCTCATAAGGTTATGAGTTTAGGGGAAAAATAACACAAAGGTAAACTCCCATTTTCATTACCTCATATCAAGGGTATGTACCATCAACATGACTTGTCACTATTAGTGTGGACGTTGATCATCTGGCTATGGTCATGTTTGTCAGATTTCTCCATTGTCGTTACTCTTTTTTTCCCCTTACCATACTGTACTCTTCAGAAGGAAGACACTGTGCACAGCGCACACAGGAGTGGGCTCCCTCCATAAGGGCAGGGTGGTTTTTTTGTGTGTGTTTCTTTTCTGGCTGTGCCGCATGGCATGCAGGATCTTAGTTCCTCGGCCAGGGATCGAACCTGTGGCCCCCTGTGGTAGAAGCACAGAGTCTTAACCACTGGACCAGTAGGGAAGTCCCAGGGCAGGGTGTTTTCATAAATTATTTGGAATTCTTCTTCATGGGAGATTTGTCTCTTTTCCCCCCATTTATTTACTTATTTGGTTGTTTATATAAGTATAGATTCATGGATATTTATTTTATACTTTAGATTATAATCCAGTAATACTTCATTAATTTTGTTGCTTACATTGTTCCAGCTTTGGCTACTGGGAACTCTGGCTCATGTTTCCCTTTGACATGTTCCCATTGTTGTGGGTTTGTTTTCTTTGTGGTGTGAGTCAGGGGGGAAGTTCTTCCTTACTCTTTGGCAATTCTAGGTGTTCCAGGATCATCTTGTATATTTCCTGCCCCAGCACTAGAATCAGCCATTTCCATAAGGAGCCTGGTTCCTTTTATTAGTAAATGGTATTAGAAACCAAGATCCTGGCACTAGGTGTGCTCATTGCTACTGGGTGTTATTGCTTCTAGGCCATGGCAACTGGCAGGACAAGGAAATATATGCATGATAGTGCTGTTTTTTTTGTTTTTTTTTTACATCTGTCAGCATGTGGGTTCAGCAAACAATGCATTGGAATTAGAATGGGATGGAGTCAGTAAACTTTATGTGTAGTTCTTTGCAACTTTAGGTACAATTCTTAGTTATATACAGACTAGAAGGAGGCCGGGACAAGTACGTAAGTGACTATTCCAAAACAGCAGGGCAGCTGCTGTGAGGGTGCTACCAGTGTGGTATATAAATTGGTACAACTTTTCTGGAGGACAAATTGGCATTGTAAGTCAAAATCCAAACACAAGAGTTACACTGGGCCTTTGGGGGAAAGGAGTGATTGTGGAAATAATCTCTTACCCCTTAAGAATCATGGCTCTACTTTACAGCCTTGTTTATAGCAAAAGGAGTAGAACAGCCTGAATCTTCCAAAGTCAGAGATTTGGCCTAGTAAGTTATGGTATAGACATGTGACAGGTTACTGTGCATTAAAAATGCTAGGGTAGGATAACTGTCAGATAACAGGAAAAAAGGCTCACAACATTTTACAGTTAGTAAAACTAGTAAGTTAGTAAAATTAATATTCAAAACAATGAAGCTCATTTTATAAAAATAATTATATAGAAAGTTAGATATATGCTTATCAAACATTAGCTACAGTGAAATTATCTTTTTTTCTCATTTTCCCCAGTATTATTATTGTAAGGAAGCAAAAATGTCGTATTAAAATAAGAAAACAAAAAGGGTTTGTTATTATACTAAGAAAATAAAAGGTTAGATTTTTCCTTTTAAGATGCAATAAGGTATATCATTAATTTGGGATTATGTTTGGGGAACAGTGACTAGTCCCATTTGACAGGAGTATGGGAAGGGGAAATAAAAAAGATTTGGATTTTAGTGTGAGGTATTAATTCTTAGTATTTGTTTAGTGAATAAATTTTTAAAGTGCTATTATTTTAGAGTATGGTATTTAATGAAATTATTTCCAAATGTATGTATGTATTCCATTATATGGATGGTAATTTGTTTATCTCTTTTTTTATGAATGGACATTTGGGGTTTCTAGTTTTTGGCCATTACAAATAAGGTTATTAACGTTTTTGTACATTTTTGGTTTTCTTTTGGACACATTTTTCTTTCTCCTGTGTGATACTTAGGAGTGAAATTGCTGGGTCTCTGTAAATGCCTATTTAACTTTACAGGAAACAGCCATGTAATTCACTAAAGTGGATGTATCATTTTATATCTCCATTAGCAACAGTTAAGAGTTCCAGTTGTTTCATATCCTCACCAACATTTAGTATTGTCTTTTCATTTTAGCCAGTCTAATATGTTTCAATGTGTATGTTTAGTTTCTGAATTGTGTATACTGTTTGTATCGCTGCTTGAACTATAAGGGACAATATGGCACTACAATTACAGGGTTTCATTTAAATCTTTACTACGTTGCAGATACAGAAATATACAGACTTTGAAGAATTGACTTTTGTAAAATGCAGCAAACATTTTTAAGATTCATTATTACATGAAAAAAAGTGTTCAAAGGTAAATTACATTTCAAGTTGTTGCTGCTTGTTTGTGACAGAATTTCTGCAAGTAAAACATAAAAAGTTAATCAGTAGTAACATGTCAGTATATTCAAAATCATTACAAAAATCTTCTCTCTGGTCATGTTGCTGGTGACAAATTATTGTGTTGTATATTTAGAGAAGGGCTTGGCAAACTGCAGCAAATCCAGCATGCTTCTTGTTTTGAAAATAAAGTTTTATTAGAATGCAGAAATGCTTGTTTATTTACATATTGTCTATGGCTACTTTTTCTCTACAAAGGGAGAATTGAGTAAGTATCTGCCATCTGGCTCTTAACAGAAAAAGTTTGCAAAATGTTAATACTGCATGATCATATGGCAGTTTTGTTTTTTTCTGGAGATTAAAGCTGTTTTTCTTACGATACATGAAGCAACCAAAACATAAAGCCAGTTGATTAAAAAAGAACTACGTCTGCCATCACTTCAGTAGTTTTCAGGACCTATCACCTTACAGTCGTTTTGCCATTCCCTGTTCTTTTAAGGTTTATGTCTCTGCATGATTGCCTCAAGTACATTTGTAAAAGCTTGTTCTCTGTTAAGCCATTTTACTAATTATAGTCTGGTGAAAGGATGTATTTGGTTGACTTAATCAATTTGGCCATGAATAGTGTCAGCCAATATGCCTTGTGCTAGCAAGTTCCCTATGTCAGCTACATTTATGTTTAACTCCTTAGAAATAAGAGGACTATGTATTGTGGTATAAATCTTAATTTTATCAGCACTTGGGTGTCGATATTTTACAAAAGCTCTTTGCTGTGTTCTCTTAGGAAGGAATCATCCATAACGTTACTGTGATTTGTTTTCAGAATCTTTTCAAATTTAACGATGTCATTATTCTGATAGGAACTTACTGAATTCATCATTGTTAGAATTTTTGGATCATTTTTGTACAGCTTGGCCTCTGGCAAGTCAAATGGATTTATTCCCAAGTTCTTCAGCATATTTCCTAAGACCAAATATTTTAAGCAAGTGGTTCACATGGAACTCCTCGATTTATTATCATTCTTGAAGGCTTCAAAAATTCAGCATGTGAATTTTCAAAATCACCTAATCTCAAGGGCATTTTCCCCCTTACTTATCTGATGACTCCCATGATCAAATGGTTGAGGGATGGCAGATGGATGAGAACTAACCAGTTACAGAGTTTTTTCAGTTTTTTGTTATATTCCCATTCTGTGTGCATTTGAATGTCCAAGTCATATATCTCATAATTTTATATCCTTTTTCAAGTTATCTTTATCATCAGTCTAATATGACTGATAAAACTGGCATAAAATATTTTGAAGCTTTCCATATTCCTCTCAATTCTTCGTATAATTTTCTAACCTTCATGCTTGTCCTAAGCCAGAATCTATCATTCTTAGCATGTTTCAGAACTTTAATTGTTGTTTCATAAAATTCCTAGAGTGAATTCATCTGACATTTAAAAAAATCTGAATTCTCTTTTGGAAATATTCCAGTGGATATATAATTCAAGAACAGAATTAACAGCTTTTTCAGAATAATTTCTTATGGCTGAACTACAAATATAGATCAATAAAATGTCCATTCATCTTTTCTGGAAAGTTTTGTCAATGTGAAATTTATTTTAATCATTGTTTTAGTGCTTTAAGTCCCCTTTCTCCTTTTTGTTTTCAAGTTCTAGAACTTTTCAGAAATTACTTAATGCTGCTTTGGGTCATCTTCCTTCAGTGCTTTGAAATTATCATTCTGATTTTCCAAATCTCCATTGATTGAATTACTCTCTGCAGAATGTTCCAGGTGGTAGCCCTCCTATCATTGCACAAGAAATCATTCTCCTTGGTAGACACTTTGGCTGGCTAGCTCATTGTGGTTTTAATTGGCATTGTCCTGGTAACTACCTTTTCATTTGCTTATTTGCCATTTGTATATTTTCTTTTATAAAGTGCTCAATTTTTGTCCATTTTAGTAATTGTCTCTTTCTTTAAGTTCTGTATATATTCTAGATACAGTTCCTTTTGAGATATATGTAACGCTTGCCTATTTCTTTTCTTAATGGCATATTTTATAAGCAGAAAAATTTTAATTTTAGTTAAGTTCAGTTTATTATTTTTCCTCTTAATGATTCTAGGGATGCAATAAGTTTTTGTCATGTTGCAGTTTCACAGTTGAAGCTGGGACTATTTATGGTCGGTTGTTGTTTGAGCTGTTCATGAAACAGATTTATTTCAAATAAAGATTTCTTAATTCCCAGTATGCCTGTGGTTTTCTCTTTGTGTTGCTATTTTACATTCTATGTGTTGGTTAAAATTAAAACTGAGTTCAAGAGAATTCCCTGGTGGTCCAGAGGTTAGGAGGACTCGGCACTTTCACTACAGGGCCCAGGTTCGATCCCTGGTTGGGGAACTAAGATCCCGCAAGTGGCACGGCCAAAAATAAATAAATTAAAAAAACTGAGTTCAAGAGAATTCACGTATCCTAGGCTGAATAAAAATTGTTAACCCACAATAATACAGCATATGTTTTTGATACAGACTCCTTTTCCTTGTCATTTCTCTTGATAATTGCAGGATGATTTGATTTATTTTGCATTTAGAGCTAGACTCAAAGTCTTTGTTCTATTTCTTTTCTTTTTTTTTTTTGTTTGGCGGTACGGGGGCCTCTCACTGTTGTGGTCTCTGCCGTTGCGGAGCACAGGCTCTGTACGCGCAGGCTCAGCCGCCATGGCTCACGGGCCCAGCCGCTTTGCGGCATGTGGGATCCTCCCGAACCGGCGCACGAACCCGTGTCCCCTGCATTGGCAGGCAGACTCCCAGCCACTGCGCCACCAGGGAAGCCCCTTTGTTCTATTTCTCATGACAGTTATTTTCTCTTGCCTGCATATGACACAATTTGGAAGTCACTAATGAGTCAATCATTATAGCAGTCTTGGTTTTTTCAGGTATTTAGTTGGAATGTCTTTTAAATTATTAATAAGGTTCTTTTCTGATTTAGTTTAGTGCCTCTTTCACATGAGTCTTGAATTAATAAACATTAGCATTAGAGATTCTAGTTTAGGGAGAGCTGTTGACCACATGAGCATTGCCATCACTCAATCTTAAGGAAGCTTTTGGACTTTTATTCGATATATTTATCAAGCACTGAGTATGTGTCATGCATTGTGCTAGGCTCTGTGGAAGTTACAAAACTAAAGTACAATTTCTGCCCCTACATGAATAGCTTTATAGGAAGATAAGATATACAAAAATAAAAATAATACATATTCTAGGAACCATATGGTTGAGTGTTCTGTATGTCAGCGCGCATGTGTGTGTGTGTGTGCGTGCACGCACATGTGCATTTGTGTGCATGGGTGTGTGCTTATGTGTGAGTGTGTGTGTTCAGAGGACAGCCCCAGCTGTCAGCCATGCTGGAGACTTTGCTCACTTTCACTTTTATCAAGTGTTTTATGTACATGTCAGATAATACTGGAATCTCTTTACATGTTTATAATTTATAGACACATTTAATTGTAACCCTCACTACAACTTTATAAGGTAGATGCTATTAGCCAGAGAAGATAAGAAGCTCACCTAAAGTTTTTTAGCCAAGTAAGAGATGAGCCAGCTTTCAAACCCAGATATGTCTGACTCTAAGCTACGCCCCTGGTTCTAAGGCCTTAAGGTAAAGATGGATTGACATCGTTCCCATCATTTAGGTACATACAGCTAAATTAGTACTGGGAATTCTTAATCTAAAGGACCTGCATCATCCTGGGTCTCTTTTTCAATTGTATGAGTATCCCCTTTTGTTTGTTTTTCCATTTTAAAATCACCTTTATTTAGATGTAATTTATATACAGTAAAATTCACCAGTTTTAAGTGAACAACTCAATATGTTTTAATTACCACCACAGATATGGTGGATAATGATTCCATCACTTCAGAAAGTTCTCTAATACCTCTTAAAAATCAGTCTTCTCTTGGGCTTCCCTGGTGGTGCAGTGGTTGAGAGTCCGCCTGCCGATGCAGGGGACACGGGTTCGTGCCCCAGTCCGGGAGGATCCCACATGCCGCGGAGCAGCTAGGCCCGTGAGCCATGGCCGCTGAGCCTATGCGTCCGGAGCCTGTGCTCCGCAACGGGAGAGGCCACAGCAGTGAGAGGCCCGCGTAACGCTTAAAAAAAAAAATTTTAAAAAATCAGTCTTCTCCCTTTAGCTGCAGCCTCGTCCAAACACTGATCTGCTTTATATAACTTATGATTTTGCTTTTCTAGAATTTCATGTACATGGAATTATAGAAAATAGTCTCTTGTGTCTGTCTTCTTTCACATAGTCTAATGCTTTTGAGGTATATCTTATGGTGTGTATCAGTAGGTTTTTTCCCTTTTTATTGCTGAGTAGTATTCCATCACTGTATGCACATACCACAGTTTATTTATCCATTTACCCATTGGAGCACATCTGCATTGTTTCCAGTATGGGCTATTAGGAATGAAGCTGCTATGGACATTTGAGTTCAAGTATTTGCATATATTTGTATTTTCATTTCTCTTGGATAAATACATAGTAGTGGAATCACTGAATTGTATGGGAAGTGTACGTCTAACTTTATATATAAGAAACTTCCAAACTGTTTCTAAAGTATTTGTACCATTTTACATTCCCACCAGCAATGTATGAGAGTTCCAGCTGTTTCTCACCCTTTGCCAGTCCTTGGTATATTGGGTTCTTTTAATTTTAACATTTAGTGGGCTTGTAAAGGAATCTCATTGTGGTTTTAATTTATGTTTTGCTGATAACTAATGATGTTGAAATTTTTTTATGTGCTTATTTGCCATCTATATGTCTTATTTTATGAAGCATCTATTCAGTATTTTACCACCATTTCCCCCCTTTTAAAATCAGTTGTTTGTCTTATTTTGAGAGTTATATATCTGGATTCAACTCCATTATCAGATAGATTTTATAGGTAATTTATCCTATAAATTCATGGTCGTGGCTTACATTTTCATGTTTTTAACAGTGGTTTTTGAATATTAAAATTTTTTAATTTGATGGAGTCCAATTTATCATTTTTTCTTTTCTGATTCTGTGACTCATAGGGACCCCTCTACATAGCTCTGCAGCTCTCTTTCTGTTCAGCTTTGCCTCTCCAGTACTCTGAGCTATAAATTCTAGCTACCTTGCCCTCCCTGAATTCTGCTCTCTTTTTTCTCAGCTCAGGGAGGCACTCCCCATCCCCAGCTCTGTTTCAGTTCCTTCTCCATGTGCTACAGCCTGGAAGCTGCCGCCAGACAAATAGCTGTTGTAGTCTTAGATCTCACCTTGGATTTTGTCCTGTCAGGAGTCACCACAGTTCCTGAGCTGCCTTAACTGCTGTTAGTGGTGCATTTAAAAACTAGTAGTCTGACAATCTCTTTGGAAAGCAGTTTGGCAATGTCTTTGAAGGTTTAAATAGTTTACAGGTTAAGAAAGATAGGCTTTAAAGATGGTTCACCAGAGATGGAGTTTGAGGCGGTAAGACTAGTGTTTAAGGGTACAGACTTGTAATGAGTAGTAAATAAGCCAGAGATCTAAGGCACAGTATTATAGACAGTAATGTACTATAATTGTGTAATGTGATATTGCTATAGCAGTCATATTCCAATATGGTATACATGTATCAAAAGTAACATGCTGTACACTTTAAATTTACACAATGTTACATGTCAAATTTATTCAGTAAAAAAAAATCTTTTTAAATGTAAAGTTAGTTCAGATCCCACAACTGTAAAATATTTATGGCCCTGGGAACCTGATTACCTGAAAGGCTAGAGAAATTACCCGGCAAGAAAGAATATCACTCATTTTTCACTTGAAACAGGAGTATCAGGCTCTTGGATGGTGTGCTGAATATGATGTAGTCTCACCAAGGAGAATCAAGTCTATTGTCTTAGCTATGAAGACAATGCATTGTTAAAACAGAAGGTCATGTTTTTGTGTTCTAGTTATTTACCAAGTGAGCAAATAAAATTTAACAAGGGGAAGCTATTAGAAATAGCTGGATGCTTGACATATTTTATGACATTATTGACATTTGTTCAGTTTTAGTAACTCATTGTAGAAGAGGAAACAGTTTTTCTCCATTGGTAAAAGCAAGGAATATTTTCCCATAGCCTGTTTGAATTCCTTGGCATTTAATAGTCTAGTTTCCTATTGAGTAGACCACTATGTGAATTTTTATGCCATTTGTCCCTAGGACAAACCCCAATCAAGGGATTTCTCTTTTCCCTTTGAGAACCTGGCACATGAGTTTTGTGCCAAAGGATCAATTAAAGCAGCAATTTTTGTACCCAGTTATTCTAACGGAAGCACTTTGCCTCCTTCTTTTGAGGTTAGGTTGAGTGTTTTCCTGGGGGCAATCTATTTTTTTTTTCTTTTTCTTTTTTTGTGGTATGCGGGCCTCTCACTGTTGCGGCCTCTCCCGTTGCGGAGCACAGGCTCGGAGGCGCAGGCTCAGCGGCCGTGGCTCACAGGCCCAGCTGCTCCGCGGCATGTGGGATCTTCCCAGACCGCGGCACAAACCCATGTCCCCTGCATCGGCAGGCGGACTCTCAACCACTGCGCCACCAGGGAAGCCCGGGGCAATCTATTTTGAATCACATTTTCCCTCTTACAATAGAAAGGTTACCAGCTGCACTTCCTTGCAACAGGGGTGGAATAGACGTGAGGTGTATAGAGTGAAATGGGTTGATTTTCTTTCATCTTTTTTTCCCCTTAACATTTGCTTTTGCTTTGGCTTCCCTGAAGACACAATAACTCTGGGCATGCATATGTGTAAGTATGTCCCTGCAGCATTTTAAAGCATGTAAATGAGAAGACCTTGTTGTATAAGCCCAAACAAGTACGGACGTAATTGACTACTAAACCTTCTCTTTCCTAATGTTTGCGCAGGAGTCTCCCCAGGACAGTGCTATCACTCGTGATATTAACCGGACATTCCCAGCGCATGACTACTTTAAGGACACAGGAGGAGATGGACAAGATTCCTTATATAAAATATGCAAGGTATTTCATATGAAAAAAAAAAAAAGACAGTTTTTTTTTTTTTATTTTTGGCTGTGTTGGGTCTTTGTTGCTGTGCACGGGCTTTCTCTAGTTGAGGTGAGAGGGAGCCACTCTTTGCTGCAGTATGTGGGCTTCTCATTGCCATGGCTTCTCCACAATGAGAGAGCACGGGTTCTAGGCGCGCGGGCTTCAAGTAGTTGAGGCACACACGCTCAGTAGTTGTGGCTCGCGGGTTCTAGAGCGCAGGCTCGGTAGTTGTGACGCATGGGCTTAGTTGCTCTGTGGCATGTGGGATCCTCCCGGGCGAGGGCTCGAACCCATGTCCCCTGCAGTGGCAGGCAGATTCTTAAGCACTGAGCCACGAGGGAAGTCCAAGACTCAGTTTTAAATGGTGATTCTGGTTCTTTGAAATTATGCAAAGGATAACTACAAAACGTAATTTATATTTGATGTTCAAGAATGCAAAAAAATGAGAGAAAAGTCTTTGTAAAATCAACAGTAACAACACAATTTTAGATTCATAATGAACAGGATATAATTAAAAATTAAATGGTAGGATTTCTTTTACCCTTTTAATCTAGCTCTCCCTCACCTTCCTGCAAAATGTCCCAGAAAGAAACCCTGTGCTCACTGACTCTCATCCTTACTTCTGACCCCACTGCACTCTTGTTTCTCTCTCATGATGATCTTCATTGCAGCTCTCTCTGCTCCTGACTTCTCACCCTCCTGGTTAAGCTCTCACTTCTCTAACTACTTCGCTCATTCTCTCATGATTTTTCTCTCTCTCTGCCTGCTCCTAAAACAGAGGCCTTCCCCTAGGTGTTCAGTCACTGGTTCCTGTAGCTCTACACTGTCTCCATGGGTGACCCTTTCCACTCCCACAGCTTCAGCTATCGCCACTGCACAGATGTTCCCAAATCTACGTTAACTCAAGGCCTAAATTTCCAGCTGCTCGTTGGTCTCCATGTAAAAGTCTGTCAAGTACATCAGACAAAACAGGTCTAAAACTGGGTTCATTTAAAAAAACACTTTATGATGAAAATTTTCAAACATACATAAAAGTTGAATAGTGTAAATAAATTTGTATATATCCCTGTCCAGATTGAATATTTATCAATATATTGCCACAGTTTCTTCATCTGTCCTTTTAAAAAAATTTTCCTGAAGTACTTAAAGCAAACCTCAGACATCATAATCCTAAACTCTTCACTGTACATCTCTAAAAATAAGATCATTATCCACCTGTATCATCCATCATTATCCATCAGTACCATCCAATAGCCACTCCATATTCAGATTTCCCTAAATGTCTTTATACATTTAGTTAGAATCAGGATCCAGCAATATTCATACTGTGGTTAGTTGTTATATCTCTTTTAATTAAAAACAGTCCTCCTTTTTTTCCCCATGCCATTTTCTTGCTGAAGATACAATCATTTCTCTGTTATTTTCTAGTTCCTTCCTTTGGCCATGTTCAGTTTGATATGATTGATGTCTCTTTAAGCCGTACTTCCCTCACTATTCACTGCCCTGGTACAGGCCACTATGATACGTTGCTGGCACTTTTTTACAAAAGCCGCCTTGCATTAGTCTCCCTGCCTTTGGGTTCTAGCCTATTTATTATTTTCTCTGTGTTGACCCTAGAATTGGATCATTTTAGTGGCCTCCACTAGACCCACTAAAACCTTTAGTGCTTTGTCTAACCCACAGAATGAAATAAAAATTCCTTAGTTCATTTCCTGGTCCTAGATTCATTAGCTTAGTATTAAAGGCATTTTATAATATATCCAGGCTTACTCCCTAAATATTTTATGCTTCAGTCACATTGAACTTCTCACTGTCCTCTGGTTGATTTACTTGTCAAACTTCCCAACTGAACTGTGAAGTTCTCAAGGGCAAGAATCATTTCTTACATATGTTAGCATCTATAGCACTTGCACAGTGCACGCCATATTATAGAAGGTGCTCATTAAATGTTGATGAATTAATGAAATGCCTTTTCTTCCCCATATTTCATTACAGCCCCCACGAACCGTATATTTCAAACGTTTCCCGAATGTATTATGTACATGAAAGTACTTTCAAACTTTCGGGAAATGTTTGAAATATAAAGCATTCCTTCTGGCTTTTCTATGAGCCTGAAAAATGCTCCCCTCGTTCTCTACCTATAGAAATTCAGTACATTTTTATCTTAGTACATAATTGATTAAGCCATGTGCTGAGCACTTTACTTGAGAGGACTGAGAATAATTCATCAGCTCTATTATATAAATACTGTGATTATTCTTATCTTACAAATAAGGAATATAAGCATTGGGCCTAAGAGCCAGACCGAGACATTAGCAATTGTGAGATTTCAGCCCAACTCTATCTAACTGTGAGGCCTCTATTCTTTTTTGACTAATCGACTGTCGATTGGTACCTTCATCAGTTTTGTCAAACTGCATTCCACAGAGCTGTGTTGGCATATATTACTACTAGTTTTTAACAGTCTTAACAAAATGGGTATTAACTCGTTAATTTTTACTGATTTGATAGGTAGAAAGTGGTCTCATTAAATTACAAAATATCATTTCTAAATCCCTCTGTGCTTCTTGTCTTTGGAAAAGCATATGTGTTTCTCGTTCTGTAGCCCTCTCATCAGATAAGCTTTGACAAAATGGGGGATATAATGAGATTATATTGAATTCTACCTGAAGTTATGAAAGCATGGTTATATATAAAAACATAAACAGTGATTGGTGAGTGCCTGCTGTGTAAAACATATATATGTATATATTTTTAAAGCTATAGTTTCACCAAAAGCTAATGATAAAATCCCATGTGTATATTAACTTGTCATCTAATAAACGTTGGCATCACATTTTGCTAAGTGATCTGAAATTTAAATATACCCATTTCTAAGTTGCTTTCTTGGGACACAGAAGAACCTTGGGGAAAAAAATGGAGAATAAAGAGAGTTTCATCAGAAATAAATTTGTCAAACAGGGAATAGCGTCCTGAATCTATCGGAATTCCCCTTTCCCCCCACAACTTACATGAGAACTGTAAATATTAACCATAAGAACAAGACTCTGAAGAACAACTACAGAACCAAAGAGTAACCCACAGGACTATTTGATGTCAATATTCTGTTAATGATAACGTTCAGAAGAGATGAGTTGTAATCATCTGCTGCCAAGGAAAATACGAATGAAAATTCCAAAGAACCCACAAATGGTTTCAGAGTAATCCCTCTTATCAGAAAAGTTATCACTGGCATTGTGGAAAGGATTGTATTTTGGCATCTTTGCCAAAAGATTTTTTTTCCCAGAAAGAAAAATGAATAGCAATAACAGTGTTTAGTGAGTGCCTGCTATATGTGTTGAGGTGCTGGCTAGGTTGAATAGGACATCACCCCAGCCTCTAAGAAGTTCACAGTCTAGTAGAGAAGATGGAC